>NC_085051.1:12854150-13189984 GCF_963662255.1 Cinclus cinclus | reverse complement strand
TTGTGCTGAGCATAGGGTTGATAACACAGAGTTGTTTTTGTAGTTGCAGGGCTTACACAGAGAGAAGCCTTTTTTCTGCTTTTTGTGCTGCTGTACTGGTGAGGAAATTCGGGGTGCATGGGAGGGTGGGAGGAGACAAAGCTGGGACAGGTAGCCCCAGCTGACCAAAGAAATATTCCAGACCATCTGACATCATGCCCATTATATCAAGTGGGGGAAGGAGGAGAAATGAGGGACATTTGGAGTGATGGTGTTTGTCTTCCCAAGTCACTGTTACTGTGATGGAGCCCTGATCTCCTGGAGAGGTTTGAACACCTCCCTGCCTGTGAGAAAAAAATGATTAATTCCTTGTTTTGCTTTGTTTGTGTGAGCAACTTTTGCTTTCCCTTTTAAACTGTCTTTACCTCAACCCATGAGTTTTGCAGCTTTTCTCCTTCCAGTTCTGTCACTGATAGGGGAGTGAGCCAGTGGCTGTGGCAGCCTTGGTTGATGGCTGGGGTTAAACCACAGCAAGGTCTCACAAAATCAGGTCATGATAACCCCTTAGACTCGTAGATGACCCTGAACACTTTGTGATCAAGGCTTACAAGCACTTTGAATGGACAAAATGTTGTTGGAACTCAGCTGAAATTGCTGGAAAACTAATTGGAGAGGCATCGTTTAGCCCAGCTGGCAAAATACCTTTCTGATGAAAATATAAAACCCTTTGACATTTTAGTGAGATGTAGTATTTTTTAAGAACTGCAACGTTATCTTAAAGGGAATTGGATTCATATTGAAAGGTACCCTTGAAGACTTAAAATGAATTAGTTCTTATTCTGATTTACACACTCTAATAAAGCTGTCAGCATTTTGGCTTCCCTTTTTAGCAAAACTAAGGATCCCTGTGAACTGGTTTGAATTCATCTTGGACCTGGAGATTCTCAATCCCAGTAGAAGTAGTAGTCTGTGATTCATAACATGCACCAAGTCAGGGTCTCCTATTCCTATTTGGACTTGTCAGTTTACCTGAATAGTTTTCTTTCTTGTAAAATGCCATAAAAAGTCACTTGATTTACTGAATTCCTGACAGGATTCCATGGTTAGTATTAGATTTCCTCCTTAAAACACAACTGAAGTTGTAAAATTGACTAAAGAAGAAGCTGGTTATTGTGAACAGAAATGCCTAATGCATGACGAGAGCATCAGGAAATTCACTCCTGAAGCTCACAGCATTTGATATGAACTGTACTTTAAGAGAGAGGGAGTGTGCCTTTTCTGTCATCTCTGCTTGGGACCCACTGGCTATTCATATTGAAATCCGTGCCAAGAATCCCAATGGCTTCAACAAGAACCAGGCTGGCCCATATTTTATAAAAAAAAGGTAAAATGCATAGCAGAAAGTTGGCTAAATACTCTGTTCTTTTGTAAGATAGAATTTCTACTAATGAAATGGTCATTCTTCTTGAAGACAAATAAATCCAAACAGCATTGCAAATCTAGGCACTCTCAAAGTCTGAAGTGTCCGTCTTCACCTTCATTTGTAGCTACTTCCAATGGATTGGGAAGATCTCAGAAATGCAGTGATTTACTTCATTTTAGACACAGAATTTCTCCTTCCCTTAGAACTGTGATTATACAGTCTGACAGCATTTCAATATCCTTTCTTCTTCCTGTGTTTGGTTTTTTTTTTTGTTTGTTTGTTTGTTTTGGTTCGGTTTTTTTGTTTGTTTTTTTAGATATTAAAAAGGAAGATAATATACATCCTTTATTACAGAAATAATTACAGCTGCATCAGTGAAAATGTAATTTTACTAGCCCTGTGCTACCAGAATTTTAACACTACTCTAAAAAAAGTGCAGATATCTACATCCATGTCTGAGTTTAACTGCTTGGAAAACTTTGGAATAAATATGAGAGTTCTCCCACCCCTCCAATATCATGATGTGAGAGCTGCCACAGTACAAGTTTTGTTTCAATACAAGACCTGTACTGTGAGCCTTTCGTGGCTGAAAGGTAAATTACATTCATGCAAAACAAAACTGATGAACTACTGAAAGCTGTAGCTGTTGAAATAAATTCCTGTGTGCTAAATTTATGGGAACTATGCAGCGTGTACACCACAGTACATTCACTTGCAGATTCAACTTTCAAGTGACTTTCATTACCACAATAAGTAGCAATATTGCAGAACAAGGTCCACCAGTGATGAGTATAAAGCCACAGTTTTGTTGTTGGAAATATATACTAATCAGCATATATTAAACCTTGTGTGGATCAAGGAGCATTGCTTCTATATTTATTTTCATTTACTATTCATTACTGACGCAAAAGTAATAGCAAGGCCTGAAGGCTCAGTTTAAGAGGTACCTTACTGTACTAACACTCTTAACAGATTTCATCTTGCAGTTTAGGGCCTCCAGTGCCAAGACTTCCTTCAAGGTTTCCCAGAGTCTTTTTGTCCTTTACAAATGTATTTGTTTACTCCACAGCAACATCTCCTGTTTGTGTTCCACATGATTCTGACTTATTACAGTGACCAGGTACTGAGGAAGACTGACAAGAAAGGAGACCAAACAATGTGTAATGTCTGTCTTTCTCTGCATTATAGAAAATTTTGGTGTTTGGATTGCAGACCAGGAAGATGATTATTCTGTTTTCTTGAAGATTTTGTTGAATTTTAGGTCACTGTCCCACTTTTACTTCTCACATCAAATAATAGAAAACACACCAATTATTTGTCTTTCAGATCACATCCATTTAATACAGTTTTCTTGCATGACATCTCTTATTTCATATTCTAAAATCAGTGAGTCCTTAAGAGTTTGCACACATGCTAATAGTTGAGATATAATTGTTGAAGTGCAGATACTTCAGACATGACATTCTGCACACTTGATTGGAAAATATAGATTGCTGAACAGACTAGACAAACTTAAATTTGAATCTAACCCCTCTTACACAGAAGAAAGTTCTTACCAATGGACACTCATTAATAAGCACAATCGTGCTTAGTAGCACTGTCAACCCATAAAAACAAAAAGGATTTTTATTTTGATTATTTTTAAAGTTTAATGACAAATCCTTTCCCTTCCTCACATTAAAAAATAAAGGCTGTGCTGGAATCCCATTAAGGGACTGCTTTAGAGCCTGGTTCTCTGAGGCACTTACATTGTTTAAATTTTAATTTCTAGTCTGAAATTTTTATTTAAAACAGTACTTACAAACAACAACAACAAAAAAAGTTTATCATAGTCTATGGCTCCTACTCTTGCAAAATCTTCTAAGCTTTTACCTGTCCCAGTGTATTCTTTACCAACTCCCAAAGGCATGCTTTCCCTTCCTCTGCCTCCCCTAGTCAGTTCTGCAGTGCTGTGGGAAAGCACTCTGCTTAATGCCTTCCCATGATATTTTGACAAGGAATAGAATATATGAAAAGACAGAAGACTACATTCACCTTTGGTGTAATGACATGGAAGCAATTCAAATGGCAGTCAATGAGGCAACAGCACAGATAAATTCATTTAATGCAACATACTGGTTTAGGGAATTTCTGACATGGCTATAATGTTGAGAGAAAGGACTATAACCAATATTTTATTTTGTGATACTCCACATCTCTTGTGCTGTGAAGTATTACTTTCTTTGTAATTAGAAATTAATTGTAAATTTTTATTCTGTGGTTTATTCCTTGCAATTTTCCGGCCTTTGCAAATCAATATTTAAACTGTTCTGAATAAAGAGAAGGATCAAAAGTTATAATTCTCTCTCCTAGGCAGATGCAAAAAAAATCTCAGAATTAAGATGGGTTACATACGGAGCACTGTCCAGAGGTTCCCATACTAGATTTCAGTATCTTGTGGTTACTGTCCTGTCTTTCATTTTGCAATAGAAGCGCTGTAAACTGATGTCTGTAACCAGACATGTCCCTTGCTCTCTGCTTGCACACCTCTTGCTTATTCCTAGTGTCCAGTGGGGTGCTGGTACTGAGAGAAATAGAACAAATAGTTTGAAAATCTTCCAAATGAAATGTGAACCTGTGTTGTTTCCCTCTGATCTTACCCAGGAAATTCTTTAAGTTTGATTTTCAAAACTTTAGTTTACTTGAGAAATAAACACTCTAATTTCTTTATTTCTCTGAAAGGTCTTGCAAATTCCTTCTTTTCCTTTTTTCCTTTTTTTCCTTTTTCATTTTTCAATCTCCTCTAGAGTTTTGATATATTTATGTCATTTTCTGTTCTTATATGCAGAAGAAATTATTTGCTGTGAGGGTAGTGAGATACTGGAACAAATGTTGTGGACACTCCATCCTTGGGAATGTTAAAGGCCAGGCTGGATGGGGCTTTGAACAGCCTGGTCTAGAGGAAGGTGTCCCTGCCCATAGCAGGGTAGTTGGAACTGAATGATCATTAAAGTCCCTTCCAACACAAACCATTCCATGATTCTATCATTTTTGCAGGGTGCCTTTAGAGAAACTGCAGTAAAAGAGAGAGATTTCTGTCCAACAGATACCCATGTGGATGACTAACACTCCAAAAAAACAAACCCCAAAACAAACCACCAGCACAAAAAATAATGGCTGGTTTAGAAACATCAGGTTAGATTTGAAAACTACAGACAGCTTTCCTGCATATCTGTTATTCTATTCTGTGATTCTGTGACTTTGCTGAATACACATAGGATAAGAACTATTAGTGCATTGGTCTTGTTCTTCAAGTTTAATGCAGTCTATATACACTATATTTGTGTGATTCTTAGAAAATAGATTATATTACACAGGCACTGTGCTATTCAGGAATAAAGCTGTAAGAAATACTGAAGCATACAGTTACATAAATGTCAACAAGAGGGAAAATTTCTAATTTAATACAGTTATTCCCAGAGAAACCTCTTTGTCATTTCTCTTTTATGTTTTGAGATCTAACTGTTTGGTGGCTCAGCACAAACATGTCACTAAATACTCAGAAGTTTTAATGCAGGAATATAATACCTTGTATTTATTCAAAGATCCTGAGTGGATGAACAACAGCTGTCCTTGAGCTGGGCATTTGGAAGGTGAAGTGGGATCAGTGGTATTGTCTGAGAATGGGTTGAGCACACAGGCAAGGTACTGCTTTCATTCTATTCACTGATGCATTATGACACCAAGTATCTATCCCTTGGTAATATTTCCATCCCTTCCTCTCTGTAATGAAATATTTCCTAATAAATGGAATTATTTTGAAACTAGACATGCGTTGTTTCTACTTTAAATCAAAACATGTCTATGAGATAGCTCCAAACCCACAAAAGCTGTGGGATAAACTGAAGATGCTAATAAAAAAGGGATTGACACAAAACTTTACTTTAAAAATTGCTTGGAAGCAATGATGTGCCTTGCTAGCATTCTTCACACTCTTATCCTGCACTGCTATAAATGACAGCATCATCAATAATTTCATAATCACCTCAATAGTTAGAATATCCCATCTGCCTCCTGCTGAAACAATCGTGATGCTTGGGGTTTAAATGGAATGCAAGAGAAATTTGTCCTCTTACTTTCTCCTTTCTTCTAGAAAAAAGGGCCACCAGAGGAAGCTGTTGAGAGTTAGGGGCCTTGTGCTGCTCTGAACAAGTCAAACAGCCTAGATTTCCCTAATGACTTTCCCACACGGGGTATTATTTTCCCTCTCCCAATATTTATTCTCTCAAAGATGGATGTATCATAAAAGTTGTATGAATTTTACTCTGTAATAAGTCTCTCAAAAGTAATAATGATAGGTTTACCTTTTTTAAAAAAAATACTGTTTGTCTGATAAGGTACAGTTCAACTATTCTCTGATTTCTGGCAAGATATACCATGGGTTAATATGTCATCCATAGTGAGATGAAAGACATTGGTAACTAAGAAATTGTGCTAACACACAGACACTAATATAGGAAATCTATTTGAAATTAATAGAAATACAAACAAATATAATATTGTATCCTGTTGATATCTCAGGACTACGCTGTTGCATATTTTCAGCATAAATTTTCTGAAAAAATAATTTGTGGTACTCTGCTCTCCACTGACCTGTATCCTCCACTTCTGCTCACTCTAATTGGCACTTACAGGTCCTGGCCCTTAAAACTGGCACAAAAATGAATTAATGTGATGTGTTTTAAGCTTCTGGTCTTATCATGGTTTAATTACAAGTATAAATTAATTTTGAATATTTTTATATACTTAAAAACCCCTCTTACTTTAAGAACCAAAAAGGGGTGATCATTCCATTCTCATTACATCCCCAAAATTGCCATGAGAAATAAAATAATTAATATCTGTTCTTATTCTTTATAATTAGTCTTTGTCCTAAGAATGGATTAATGAGAATATTCAATGAAAAACAGAACATCCTGGCATTCGCTTCTGTGAAAACTCATCCTTGTGTCAAAGACTGTAATGAGGACTGAAAGAAGCATACAATTAATTCACAGCAACCTTAAGGTTGTAGTGAGAAAATAGTACATCATTCCAGACTGATGACCAAGATCAGTGTATGAGAAAATGAAGAATGAATATGAGAAGACTGAAGGAAGAGCATTCTGAGTCTGAATTATAAAGCCTTTTTTTTTTTTGATGGTATGTCATCTCAAAACCCACATTAGCTTTTATTGATTACAGTTTTCACTCCATTCAGTTTATTTTCACCTCTCCTTCCCAGATGTTCCTTCAGAACTAAGCAATTATCCAGAAAACTGATTTTCTTCACCTCTCCCATGTAAGAGGCTGCAAAGAAACAAAAGAAGATGAAACTTTTTTGTATTCCACAAGAAAGGCTAAGAAATAAGAACACTATGAAACCAAATGGCCTTCAGAGAAGCTTCCTTGATATCTGTGGTTTTGAAACAAACACAAAATACTTTTGGTCCGGTACATATATTTTTAGGTATTCTTTACTGCAGTGATTAAACCATGTGGCACTGTTAGTGCTGTGGTTGGACTCCATGGTCTGGGAGGCCTTTTCCAACTTTAATGATTCTGGCATCCTGTTAGGACTGCTCATTTTTTAATGTATTCACAGCCATGAGGAGGAAGAGACATTGATTAGTTCAATGCTTCCCTAAGTCCCTGTGTTGTGTGGGTTGTGGGTATTATTTCTGATCCTTGTCCTCACAGTGGTGTGAGTGCTGCTGGCTTTGAATGACAGCTACTGACATAAAATAATATATAGTAGCAAGAAATCAAATGAGCACATCTCCTTGAAAAATGTTTAAAAATGGGTGCTTTGCTTTTGATAAATAATTAACATTGCTTAGTTTCTCTAGGCCTAAAGGAATTATTACAGCAGTGTGCCTGTTCCATTAGACTTCAGGTAGTACCAGGTTTTTCATTATTAAGCCCTGTATTTTGAGTTTGTTTGGTAATGTGGCTATAAAAATTGATTCCAGCCGTGAACTTGCCAAGAAAAGATCTCAGCTTAGCAGAGACTTTAAAAAAAATCATTTTAATTTTTAAATAGTTCAGCTACTTGATAGTTAGCAGGGGGAATGGAAGCCTGGGATAGCTCTTCACAGAGAGAGCCAGTGATCAGAGCACGGCCTTCTCACTGAATGTTAGGCTTTATGTTGTTTATTTCCTGCCACAGAAAAATGCTGCTGGAAGACAAGCAGAGAAGGTTGGGGTAAGGAGCATGACAAAGAGGAGACTTCATATCCCTAATTAATACCTGGTTCAGTATTAGAATAAAGCAATTCTTACTGTAGTTCTTTACGGCTCCTGATATAGGGGTCAAAGCTCAATTTAAATTGAGAGAGAAAAAAGTGCTGTCTGGGGTTGGGGAGAAGAATTTTTTAGTTTTGGACCATCATTAAGAAATTTGGCATCCAGTGAGAGACGAGAGTCTGTGACCACAAACTGAAATACAAAAAAAAAAATTATTTAAGTATTAGAAAAACTTCTCTGATTATGAAGGTGGTCAGACATTGACACAGATAGCCTAGAGAGGTTGTGGAGTGTCTATCCTTGGAGAAATTAAAAGCCTGACTGGGCATGATCCTGGTCAACCTGCTGTAGCTGACCCTTCTTTGGGCTGGGGAGTGGGGTAAAAGAATCTGCAGAGGTGCTTTTCAACCTCAGCTGTTCTGTGCTTCTTTGAATAATAGTGCTATTATTAATGAATGGATCTGGAATAAGATTAAGGCTTTGGTGCTTTCTCAACTTTGCATTGCCTTCTGCCTGGTGGAACAGCCTGAGTGGAGGATAGAAGCTGACAAACATCTCCATGAATGGTTATGTCTCTATTACTCACAGTGAGTTTTAACCTTCCTTCTATCTGTGTGAGCTACTGAAGTAATACAGAGTCGCTTTTTAGTTTCATATGGCATCAAAAATCCTCTGAAGGAAAATCCTTAACCTTGCTGCCTTTTCCCTTCTTCTTCTTTTTTTCATTCTCAGTGATTTCCATCAGGATTTATCCTTGAAGGGAGAAGGAGGATGCAGGAGGAGGCAAGAATTTCACAAAGTTACTGGTGAGATAGTTTGGAGATTTTCTGCACTTTTCTTCCTGTAACAAATCTCAATGGGCTACAGAGTACCAGAGGTGTAACAAACAAGTGAGACAGGACTGAGATATCGAATCCTACTGCTAGAATTGTTCATGCATTGAATGTTGCCCTGTCAATGGCTCAAATGCAGAAATAACCCTAAGAACAGAGGCTAGCTGTGAACTGAGTAAGATTCCAGAGGGTTTAATGCAACCTTTACAGAAGCAGTGCTCTTCATACTGTTAACAGCAGAAGTTCATGTTCTTTCATATCACTCCTTGGACCAAGGGTCTGACATCACACAGAGCCACTGCTCAATGTGAACAGCAGCTACTGAAGAGCATTTTCTTTTCCCAGCATTAGAGACCTCCTAAGTAAGGACTGCTTAGTCAGTAATGTTAGAGGGGCTTAGATGTTCCCATTTCACCAGCAGCTTCATATTCTGACCCAGAAACTTGACAAAAATCTCTACCTTGACTGAAGCCTAGCATGGGAACTTGAAAAAGAACCCAATTTGACATAAACATGCAAAAATGCTACTATGCTAGAGAAAATTTGGAAACCAAAGTCTTCACTTGGGATATCATAAAGGAAAATGTGCAGTGATTAATTAATTGCCTCATAGAGGTTTACTTTTTGACAACAGTCTCCTTGTTTCCTTCTCCTCCAGGCCTCTTCAGTGCAAAACCATGAGACTTTGAAAGCTGCAGACCTTGCAAGAATTAGCTGAAACCACAGCCCAAGGTGACCTTTGAAATGTGAAATTTCCTTAGACCACAATAGACTTGGTGAGTACATTTTGACACAACCTCTCCTTGATTTCTCCACTTACATTTTAAAAAATAAGACTACTATAAAACCTAACTTCTTTCTCTCCCCCCACTTCCCCTTTTTCAATTCTGGAGTAACACACACAGAGACAGCAGTGTTCCAAGTGTTCTGCTGTTTTTTTTTTTTAATATTAATGTTTTGGGTGTGTACATGTGTGTGTGTGTGCATTAAAATGATACATTTATTTAATGAAGACACCTTGGGGTTCAAACCTTATCCTGAAATCACAGTATAAAAAATTAAACACATGCTTAATGTGTGTGAATGGTTGCCACTTAAATCTGTGAAAGGAAGCCATGAAATATCAGCTGCACAAACAAGAAATATTTTTTTTTTAAATTCCTGTGCAGTGTCTTAGCACTATGACTCTGGCAAAAAAAAAAAAAAAAGTGAGCTTTGTAGGGGGTTTTAACTGAGCAATATTCAGAACAAGCCCCTCTTCATGGTTTTCCTTGCATGCATACATGGTTTGTTAAAATGAGAACTGCCTCCTTTTATGTTTGTGCAGTGTTTAACACAAAAACACACAGAAAAAAAATTTGGGGCATCTTTGCTCTACTTTGGAGCATGTAAAATTGTAAATAGTAATTAACAATCCTAAAAGCAAGTTACATTTAATAAGGTAGTCAAAGGGAAAATCACAAAGTTATCTAAGGATTGTAACATGTCATTTTATGTTAATACAGGTCTTGTAAGTACTTTGCCATCTTGGAGAATTCAGATCACATTTAGGATCCAAGTTCTCTATGCAATGCAAGGGCTGAGTAAAATACTAAAGAGAAAAATTCATAGAGATGGTCACTCACTTGTGGGAATAAAGAGGGGAAGGTGAATCAAATTGGCCAGAGCAGTTAATGTTAAATAGCAAGCAAGGATCAGAGCTTTAGTCCTGCCCCTTGAACAGAAGTTCCTAACTCTACGGTTAGGTGCTTTGCCTGAAACAGAATTTTCTCAGAAAGGCAATAAGGGAACAGTGTTTATTCATATGCCTGGTCAATTTTACAGAAGTAATTATTTATTAAAGTGAAGAGGAGCCTGGTTATTTTTTTTTTCTACATCCTTGACTAAATGCCCTAAAGCAATGGGCAGTAGAGTCCCCGTTTGATATTTGCTTTGACTTTTTTTGTTGTCTAGTATGTAGTAAAAACCACATGTTCTTTGAGCTTGTTCTATGGAGAACAAAACCTGGATGGCAAAATATGCAATCTCACCTACACTAAGTAGGTTGATGACAAAACACCTTTCAGCTGCCATGCTACTTTCTGAGAGGGAAAACCAAGCCCACCTGAGTGTAATTTTGGAATACCGAGACTGTGTATTTGTCAAGGAAAAGGCCTTTACCATACTTTCCTCCCTCCACAGTATTATAGCAGATTCTTTTGTTGTATGTACATAGCTGCTCTTCAATTGGAATTAAGAAGTAACTAATCCTAACATAAATTTATTTTCTACTTTACTGGCACTGAAATCTAATCTTTGTCTGGAAGCAGAAACCTTTATTGAGCAGTATTTTACAGCTAAGGAGCAGAAATCCACCTGTGTAGCTTTCAGTAAACTAGAGCACATTTAGAGACTCTCATCTTAAAGTCTGGCTCCAAGGAAGGAAATACACCTTCTGTGCAACCTGCTGAAGCCAAAGAAGTGATCTCAGGATTAAGTTACTTGTATGGATGCTATTCAACACTATTCTAGTGCCATCATAGAAGTGAACACAAAAATGTGCTCTGCTAAAAAAAAATAAAAAATAATAAAAAAAAATCTTGCAATCTTGTGCATCCCTGTTCTATAAAGTGCCTTTGTGAGAGACAATTTTTTTTGGATGTAACAATAAATTCTATGAATGGGAGCTGTGAGTCTGCATGCATGTGTTAGTTTCACATAGTACTGAACACAAATATCTGTTCCAGAGCCCTTCTGGGAACAGATTCATTAAACAAAAAGAATAACTCATTTTGTGGAAGGAAAAACATTGTCTACTGTCAATGTTATTACAAATAGTGCTTGAGTTGTTTCTTTTCAGTTTTTATTTCAGTTTATTGCATTTCCTTCAGTTAGTGGCATTCTGGTGAACGTGATGAAAATCTTGCCTCCTGCAAGAGTACGTGTGTGAACCATAACCGAAATCCAGTTTTGTCAAAGTTTTTGGAAGTGTGAATGTTCATAGAACATTCAGAATAGTTTGGCACAGTCTCCAGTGTGAACACACATGAAAATACTAGTTAATACTATCAAAATGTGACATTTTGTTGTTTCTGTTTTCATTTATAGATCCTGCCTGTTCTGCAGCTGTTCCTTGTTATACAAGCTGACTAGAAACTGAAGAATAAACATGGGGAAGAAAAGAATAATAGTACTATCTTAACCTGCTCTTTTGATTTTCCAAGTTCCATATATCAACCCTTTGCAGTAAATGTATGCCTGTCTAGTACAAATCCCATCCAAGAGCACTTCCAGGTAACATTAACAGCAGACTGATGTTCCCCACAGAACTGAAAAAAAAAATGCCAAGTGTCTCTTATTCCTGATTTGTCTTATTTTTTGTTAAAACCAGCCCAAAAATTAATCTAAATATTTTCAACTCTACAAACACAATATTGCCGGAAGTAGGGAAAGGGCAGAAGAGGTGATTGGTTTGGTCCAAATGTGCTTAGTGGATAAAAAGTTTCTAATGAGAAGTTATTACATGCCAACTTCTCTTGTTAGCATGGGATTTTAAAGGCAGAACTTCTCACTTGTCTTATGTTGCGCTATGAAACACCATAACTCTAGATGGGACATAGGGGGTTTGTCCACAATCCTGTTAGCTGGGTTGTACAAGTGTTGATCCTTATTATACAAAAAAAATATGAAAAATGTTACCCATAAATTATCAGTGCTCCTTATGACCCTCGGTGCATTGACATCAATTCCTCAGCTAACCACTCCATGCCACCTGTGTGGGAACCATGCTGCTCTTCACATGCACCTGTTCAACACCCACACTGCACAGAGAAATTATTGGATCCTTTCAAGCAAACTGTTAGAAAGTTTTGTATGGGAGCAGTGGTGAGAGGGGTGAGATTGAGCAGGCATCTTGAATTGTTCAGCACAGTCTGAAATTTGTGGGTCTGTGGTCTTCAGGACAATACCTTATTCAGTATTCTAAATGGCTAGATGGGAGTGATTTCTTTTTCCTTCGTTAAATTTGGGTCCTCTTAGACTCATGGCTTATGAAATATTGAACAAAATGCCTGTACCTTCACAAGTTACCACATGAGCTTGGAGTGGAGTTCTTCAAGTGAACTGTTTCTAAAAGGATGGTTTTGGTTCTTAGTAAATCTGCTTCAAAACCCCTATCAATGGCAATCAAAGAGCACTCCAATCAAACTGAAACCAATCATAGTTTGTGGTTCTGAGATGTCCATTGCGATTCCAAGTACTGGATTGTTTGGTGGGGTTTTTTTAGGCAGGGAGTGCCATGGGGAGTGGTGTCTGAAAAGGCATCTAGGGAGTGTTTCCTTGTGCTGTGCTTCAGTCTGTATGAGGCAGAATCAATTTCTTAAATTGGGCAAAATATCTTGCTAAGGAAAGAGACACTGAAATTTTAGAATTCCTATTCTCCTGTTTTGGAAATACAGCATTAATCTGTGGACTCCAAAACTGTTGGATTGGTGGGGTGTGAAATCTTTTCATTCTGGAAAGGAAAAAAAAAAAAATTAGGCACGTCTAATAACTTTTGCAGCTGTACCTAGAGATTCAACTGGGAGAGAGAGACCATAATTTTATACAGTGTACATATAGTAAGAGACTGTTCCTGCTCAGATGCAGTAGAATAAGCACAGAGTACTACAAAGTAGGATAATTTTGAGCTACTAGCCCAAATTTTAGGGCAAGAAATCTGTCAACAGATGACATGTGTGTCAGAGCTGGAAACCAGAGCCAGCAGGCTGCATCAATCACAGGGTCAATTGTTCTGATTTTAAGAGAAGGAATTCTATGGGTAGCCTTCTAGAGCTTCAAATAAGTACCAGATTGTAATTCCAGCTTTACATTTCTTACTTAAACCAAACCCCAAATCCAACCCCCTCGAGGGTCTCCCAACACTGCTAATGCACCCGTCAGTGCACATTCCAAGCAGCATGTGCATTCAGAAGACAATAGGGATTGTTGTGGTGGCAGGCAAAATATGCAGTGGGTTGCAGTAGCAGGGATCATATCCCGTGTATTTTTAATATGATGTATGGCTCATGTTTCAAAAGCTGATTATAACTAAAATTAAGGTATGAAATATGACTTTTATTAATATTTGCATCCAATCTAATGCCTTCATTCATTCTGTAGTTTCTTTTGAAACAATTCTATGTACAAAATGTTATGTCAGCTGAAGATTAGCAACTGTTATTTATCTCTTATAGTCTTGCTGGAAACTTTTCAGCAGTTTACAATATTTAGTTAAGATATTTGAAGAGACCTAAAGGATTATAAAGAAGCAAATCTAGGTTTGGCAAGGAGCCTTTCTTTTGTCTCTGAAACTTTCTGCAGTAAATTTAGAACAGAAGAGCAGTTCTCTGGAGTAAAAATATATGTATTGCTGGCTACAAGTGTATGTTTGTTGCTTCACAATTTTAGAATTAGATGATGGACTTATTTAGTAGACATTGGATAGTAAAAAGCAAAACCTCTAATTTAAAACATTCCACATTACCACATTCCAAGAAAAACATGGACCGGTGAACAAAACCAGCAGTATTGTAATTAGAAAACAACTAGGTGCATTTTTTCCAAAACCTAAACCCAGAAATCTAAATGTATGAGTTACTAGCTAAAAAATCCCATTTTCATGTCTCAGTTTCTTCATTAACTCAAAAAAAAAAAAAAAAAAAACAAAACCCAAAAAAAACCAACCCAGACTTCAGAAAATTAGAAAATAAGATCTAAGATTCCAGGTCAAGGTTTAGAGCACAGTTCTGATATTATAAATATGTTTTGAACCTTGCTGTTGCAATTAAAAAATGTGTGGTTTTTTTCTTTATAAGTGAGTTAACATTGCAGCATTTTTTAATGTAAAAGTAGGATACTTTTGGTAATTTAAAAAAAGAATTGTAATCCATGACTGTTCATTCAGATGCTCATACTTAGCTTTAAGCACACGGTAACGTTCCAGCTCAGCTCTCTACAGCATCAGTTTAATTTGAGTTCTACTGAATCCTAACTGCAATAATGCATGGAAGTGAGAATGGAAGATTGTGGGAAGATCAAAGGGAGAGAAAACTCGAGCCAGATTCTTGAATCCCTGCTCTTATGAAGAGTACTAAAACTGTTTTGCTTTGACTTTCTTAGGGATTTGCAGAGCAAGAGGATCTGCACCTGTACAAGGAGGCACAGATGAGAGGAAGACAGGTACAGATCCTGATACACAACTGCAGAGGTACTTGTTTTGATTATCCTGAATATGGATAAAAACCATTGTGAAGAAGGCAGGGCATGTATATCCAAGACATTGGAAGTCTGAGGTACGATCTCCTCCTCCTGGACATCAATGTGCTGCCTGGTGTAGTTCACCCTCTCTTGAATATTTAAGAAAATGCTTCTGATCAGAGAGAAGATGGATCAAAGCATCAATAGCTGTGCACATGACATGGATGTTGATAGAAGAAAGGATGTAGCACTGAGAGATGCTTTTGAATCAACAAGGCTCTACGCTACTGCTGTGATTTTGGCAGGAAAATATTCTCTTGTAGACTCATAAGGACTTTCCTCCTGTAGTAGTCCATGTCTCTAATAAGCTTCAGCTGCTTTCTAATTTCTCTTATGA
This sequence comes from Cinclus cinclus, assembly GCF_963662255.1. Lineage (NCBI taxonomy): Eukaryota > Metazoa > Chordata > Aves > Passeriformes > Cinclidae > Cinclus > Cinclus cinclus. The sequence continues at coordinate 13,174,872 of NC_085051.1, read as the reverse complement.
CTAATCTTTCTTTGTCCACGTGGAAGAAACAGAAGAGGATTGGACTATTACCCACTGGTTGGCACACCTGTATGATTCTACTGGTATGTGCTGATCTCTAATGTGTTACAGTCAGTCACCTCCCTGTGGCAGCTTTCATAGATGCCTGTTCCAGATTTCATGTTTAGTTATCTTCCTATAGCCCAGAGTATCTCATGAGGGTGGAATATTATTTTTAAATATAATTACCTTTGAAAAGGTGATGGGGCCAAGGGTCCTGGATCCAGGCTTGCTCAGCTGTTTGAGCTCTTGCTGTTTATGGGTAGATCAATATTAATCAGAAGGACATCGCATGTAAAATATAATCATCTCTGTGATTACATCTTTTATCTCCCTCTTGAAAACCTAAGCAAAAAGCAGCCCCTTCACTATGATCAGTGCTTTGTACAACTCCATGACAGACCAGAAAAAAACACCAGAATGTGGTGTGTCAAATGCAACTCCCTTGGGAGGGTCAGTGTGACCAGTCCATTATGTGCCCTGACCTTCATTGCCTGAAGGACAAAGAGTTTTGTTCTTGGATCTGTTTCTTTCAACCTCTGCCTTCCCATTTTGACACATGTTATAAATACAAGTGCCATAAACAGATGTTTAAATAACCAACATGTATTGTTTTATTTCACTTGCTGTGATGTGCAGGGAAAAGATAGATCTTTAATATATGATTAGAATGTATAGATAAATGAATTTATCTATAGCCCTTCAAGGTAAGAAATATGATTTGATAGATAATATCTTCATGCTTAGAAAATAGGGAGTCCATTCCCAAGTTAGCCGTAGATTTTGTAGGTAATAATGGGATTAATCACTTTACAGTTATGAGTTCACCTGATAAAATTGTGGGATGAGGTTAAGCTGATGCTCCTAAACTGCTTGGGAATTCACACAGCAGGTTGCCACTATTCAGAGTAGTCCTGACTGAAAAACCTCCACCCCAACATCTACAGGGGCACATTGCTTACTGTGCCATAGTGCCAGTACTGTGAGCTTTTCCATGTTGGAGCTTACTTTTGGGAATGTGTAGCATTAGCTGAGCAAGGCAGTGGACCATAAGAAAAGTAGGTCACAGCTACTGGGATGGATAATAGGGATACTTTTTGGAGTCCAAGTTTCTAAGATGGGTGTCTTAAAGTCTTGAGGGTTTTAAACAAGTTTGCATCCAAAGAAATTCCACATATGCACTGGGGTTATTTTACCACTGCAGAGCCCCAGACTGGCATGCAAAAACTGTCAATTCACACTTACAGATTTACTGAATTACTGTCTGTATTCAAGGATTTCTCTTCTGGCTTTTAGCCTTTTCTCATTTGTTTCTGTTTTGTTTTCACCTCAATTTATATGTGTTGTATTTTCCTTCCCTTTCTCCTTTTCCTTTTGCTGGCCTCTAAGTGGGAGATGGAACAGGTTAGGCTGTTTTGCTTTGGACCAATATTTTTTCTGATGTTCAGTTCTTTTAAATTAGACAAAACTTATTGCAACCAAGAAATGGAAACATCATTAAGTCAGCTGACACACACAGGTTGTTGTTATAAGGACTGCATCTGTGGTTGAGATCCTGCTAAGTGATGCAATTATTCCACACGAAGCTGCTAGGGAAACTAGAGGGCAAAACACAGCCACCATAAAGCTTAAGGGATTGTGCAGTATGAAAGCATTTTGAAATATGTACTACAATAAAAGTCTAATATCTAAAGAGAAAAAGAATTTCAATCCATGGAGTCCAAATGAGACAAAAGTCTACATAAGAAAATTGCAAAAAAAAATGTAGTAAGTGTGAAGCCAATAAAATATATTTTGATTGTGACCTAAGAAACTATCATGTTTAGTGCATTGAAATTGAATAAAATAGGAAGCTGGGTTATTGTCTGAATGATAAACCACTTGTGAGGCACTGAAGTTCACTTCAGATTATTCCTGTGTTTTGCCTCACATAACTGTGCTATGATTTTATGAGTTGCAAGCAAAATGTGCACCTCAAGTCATGCACTCTTAAAAAAAACCCAGCAATATAATCTATTTAGAGGAGGCCTGAAGCATTTTCAGAACAAGTACATCATTTTAAAAGTTTTTCCATGGGGAATTACTTATAAAAATATGTATCTTTTGGGATTTGTACCAGGATATTTCTTAATTATTGCTGACATGCCCCCCATAACACCATAAGCTCCCTCAAAGGGCAGGAAAAGAGAACCGGTCTCCCTTAATCACCAAGTATAAACCAAATAAATTTAGCAGCTACCTCATGCTATTGAGGCAACAAATTGATACATTCAGAGTTCCCTAATGACTTAAACGTAAAAAAGAAAATAACAGGAAAAAATAGTGCTGCATGTTATCAGGATGAAACCTCAACTTTTTTTCAGGGCACTTCTCAGAGCTACCCACTGGCACAGAAGGCTGCAGCTGGGGTGCATCCAAAGGTGTTCTAAACAGTCAAAGGGACCATTTGTGTCACAGAGGTAGCTACATTGACTTGCAGGTGTAGTGAATGAGGCTTTCAAGGAATCAGGACAGGGGGCAAGTCCTGAATGCATTTAATATCTAGAGTAGCATTTTGAAAACATGAGATATCTTGCTAATTTGGGCATTTTAAAAATAAAGACCAAAACCCAAGGATTTCCACAAAGAATAGAGTATCCATGCAGGGTGCTATACATCATCTTCAGCTTTGTACAGCTCCCCTGAGCAGCCAGCCTCTCCTAAGTATAACTTGCAATTTTGGTCTGTATGACTATTTTTCTTCTGTTTGTCCTTATCCATTGGTTTGTGTTGAGTTCTTCAGGTATGAATAAACTCAATCTTAGAAGTAGCTTTCTAGCATTGTTCTATGCTTTTATACACTGATAGTATGACAGCTTTGTAGAGTCCCAGGGGGCACTGAGGTTACGCTGTACTATTTGCTTTATAAATTTTTAAAAGAGAAAAAGCCACTCCAGGTTGTCCCTTGCTAATAAAACTGTATCTGGCTATGAGAGGGAAGAAACATAACCATGTGCTTTACACGTAATATATCAAAGCCATCCATCAACACCAGCTCACTTGAGCCTTGTCGGAGTTTGAAGTCTTGTGTTTTGCAGAAAAGGGCTTGAAACCAGATGAGTTTTATGACAAATTTTCTCACAATGTTAGATGCAATCCTTGTGGATTTATTTATATTTTTATCCTGGAGAACGTTAGATTCCTATGGGAATGGGAACTCATTTCCCACTGACTTTATTTAAAGTTATAATCCCTGAATCTGCATAGGGTTGGATGACCCTTGCACACAAGGGTTTTAGTACAGGAGACACGTAAAATCATTGTCAAATTACACACAGGCCTTCACACTTGCACATAGTGGAAGAAAAAAAAAAATGTTTTGTGCCTTTAATTTTCTGGCTATTTTCTAGTGAAAATAATGACAATTGAAAGTTATAAAAGACTGATGTCCTTTATCTATACAGGAACATGTAAAATAATTATAATAACTGTGGTTATATTCATCCAAGATTTTTTAATACAGTGATTTACTTTAAGGGATGTATTTTTAAATTTTAATTTTCCAATGCTTCAGCAAAGAGATGAAGTAGGCTCAATGTTCTGCTTGTTCTCCTTGTTCTGCTGCAATCTCTAACTTTTGCAGTTCAAATTTATCAATCTGTTATATTGTTCCAAATACAGACTCAGACACCATAACCTTCCTCTGTATGCATTTGATTCTTCTGCTTTTATCTTACCAGTCTTTAGGACTTGTCTAAACAGTAGAATTTTGTTCAGGGACATTTTAATGCTCTTTGGAAAAGACTTGAAAGACATTTAATGTTTTATCCAGAGGAAAAATTGCATTTAATTTACTGTTTCTGCTTCAAAACTCCTCTAAATCCCTGTTCAGTTGTCTGCTCACCCTGGGGCCAGCTGAGGTTCACAGCTATTAGATTGTTGCCCAGTAAAGTTCCTAAACATATATTGTTTAAAAAGCTTTAAAGATTGCACAATAGGTTGTTTCTATGTCTGAGGCTTGACTTTTGGGAGTTTGACTTAGGGGTTTCTAATTCAATCAGTGTGTCTACTGTTTCACATATACATATATTATATATATGAGGGAACAAAGGCAAACCAAACGAATAAAGTTCTTTATCAAAAAAAAAAAAAAAAAAAGAGAAGCCTTCTCAACACTGAAAAAATGATCTTTCACTCCTTTCTTGGTCTGAATTAAAGAAGAAACAACTTTCAGCTGCAAAAAAACTCCAAGATTTTTGTGCCCTATAAAAAGTTAACATCAAAATCTTTTTAGATTTTTAGGAACTTTTGAAACTTTCTCAAAATATTGTCACCACAAACATCCCTGATGTCAAAAGCCTGCACTGTCACCAGAGTATTTTGAGTCATCACCCACAAAAACAGTAAACAAGATAAATGAGCCATTCTTGCAAAGAACCCATGTATAATATGACACTTAAAAATCCTTCATGTAAGAAAAATAATTAGTGCTGTTCACTATTTAAGGTCTTATTTGCAAGTTAAGCCATCCAGTCTAACAAACTCAAATGCTTGTTTTTCTGGAGTCTCCCTGCATGATCTACAGAGCGACCTATGTTTGTCCAATCATTTTGCATATTCTCATTTCTAAAAATTTATTATCATACTCAATACTTTTATTTCATAAACTCTTTGTTCACTCCAGTTATATCTCTCTTTTCATTTAAGTACATATATTTTTTGACTGAACAATGTTGTTACCTTATGTCATCAAACAGACCAAACTCTCCCCAAGGAGGAAGGCAGTCTCCATTCTCTGAATTGCAGGCAGCAGGAATTCCTATATCTTTGAGGGTTTTTTGTCTTTTTAATTTTTCTTTTTTTTGTTATTATATTTTTTTTTAATTAAGAAAACCCTATGTAAATGCATTTCATTAAACAAATAACCTTACAATCCCCCCAAAATCCCAGGGTTTATGCTACTGTTTCATATCACACAAGGGTGTTAGGCCCACTGCCAATGTTAATCCATTCCATATTAGAAACCTAAAACCTCTCAGATGTATTAGGCAGCCTACCAACACTCTGTGCTGGAATTTGGCTAAATTCCTGATAGTCATCCCTTTGCACTTCTTCAGTGGGGAGAAGGCTGGGCTTCCTAAGAACTTGTCATGGGTAGCTGCTGAGATTTTTGGTGGCAGTGGAGTTTCACTAAAGCTGTTACTGGTGCCATATTCTTTGCCATCCTAACTGCAGCAGTCATTACTGAAAAACTGCAGGTCTCAAGCCACAGAGTCAGAACATGCTATATTTGCCAGCATGTACCACAGTTATTTCCTTTCCTAAGCCTGTGGAAATAGACACAAATGATGATTGTTAGCAAATGTCGTGTGCTGTACTATTTGCAGAGAGGCTTACATAATTAATGAGCAATCCAGAGATACTGGTGTTCGCTGAATTGTTGTTAGTTTGAAACACCTCAGCACCTGTTTGCTTTTTTTTGGGATCTATCTTTATGAAGCTTTGAAAATGATGTTGCAATGTCACCACTGTACAAAGCAAGCAGTGATTTTTATCTTCTGGATATCACAGACTTCAGGGGAAAAATAGTAGTGTCTACTGACTTATTCAGATGAAGCAAACACTCTATTTTAAAATATAAATGGGTATTAACAAATGCTAGCCAGTCCCTAGCCTGGTAGCTCTGTTTAATATAGTCCTGCTTTAAACTGTATCATGATATCATTGTCCTAAATTGTGTGGACACTAAAAGAATTTATTCCAAGGGCTAGATGTAATTCCAGGGCTTTATTTTCCCCTTAAATTCTCTTCATGCCAGAGGTGAATATAAGCTAACTGAATTATTTCACCCTCAACATCATCAGCCAAACAACTTGAGGAGCGGTTGCCATTTTTAGATAATTAATACTCTAAATCAATTCATGTTTATCTGGGTGTCCATTACGCAATCTGATGCTGTTATCCAACACAACAGCTGGGTATAATTTATTTCTGGCTTATCTGGCGGTTTACAGGCATAGAATTAAACTTACATATTCTTCAAAAGTGTTGGAAAAGAGTTACCATGAAAGTATCCCCTTTCAGCAGAGAGCTCTGTTTCGTCTGACTTGTGTTGGATATTTTGCACCTTTTATTACACAACATAGGGGCCTCTAAACACTTATATATTTTGGAGGACAGCAAAATGCCATCAGATGATATTCCAAGTATTTACCCAGCTAACAGCTTCGCAGGATAGAGCTGAGATTTTGGGAACATGCATAAGTGTACATATGAAAGGGATTTAACTGGCAGAGCTGTAGTCCTGTAAACCACAGTCACAAGTGTGACTTCAGTCAGGTCAAAATGAGGAAAGACTGTCATGGGCTGTGCTGCTTAAAGGAATTTCAAATTGGGCTGAGGAGAGGCAAATGTGGAGTTGGCTGGGGAATGGGTGTCAAAGTCTGCCTAAGACCTCTTGCAAGTCTGGTCTGAAGATGTTGTGCTACAAGTGGAAGGCACAAAAAAGCTCTTTGACAGCGCCACTTGAAGAGGAGTGTGGTGAAAAGCAAGTGCTTTTCATTTGTGGTCATACACCTTATCCCACGTGAGCCTGCTCCAAGTTTCTGTGCTTCCTACCAGTGACCAATGGCATGGATCCATCTGCATGGTGCTTTTAACAGCTTTAAAACACATGGAAGCCAATATCTTATTTTGGCTGGCCCATCTGTATCTGACAGGATGCACAGCACTGCTGGCTAGAAAGCCTGATTGACTTTTGATGTTTTGGGGGCCAAGGCTCAAAAGGCAAAGAGGAAGACTGGCCCAAAATTTCTAACCAGCAATGACAAAAGAAAAAAAAAATTGTCTCATTCAAGTGAAAAGGTAATTTGAAAGAAATACTCTGTATTTGTGAATATAATTAAACAAATATACCAAAATATTATTAAAGCTCATTTTTCAAAAGCAACTTATGTCCATGGAATGAAAAATGTTTATATTTAAGTGTTGTTGTAGTAGATTTTTGTTTTGTAAAACACATTTCTTAAAAAAAGAAAAGTACATGGCATATAAACACAAACATACAAACACACACATCTGCACACACATACTTCCCAAACCCGTGAGATGTCTGTTTGAAAGATGTCAGCTCTTTCAGTGACTTAAAGTTTCTTCAAGGCAGAAAACTATGGAAGATACAGTAAAGCTGAACATCTGTCTTGTCATGTAGGCAGATATTAGGATTAAATTAACTAGAAATGAATAGAATGATATATGACAGGGTGCAGATGTCCCAGCCACAGTGTGATAATTTCATTGCAAAACTATGTAATGAATTCCATACATTACAGAAAGACAACTATACCACTTTAGGTAATTGTGATGAAAAGGTATAATATGGAATGGATAAACAGATGGTGTACCCAAAGGCATTTTTCGTTTACTGTTGCTCTCTAGTCATTTCCAAATTACTTTATTTGGTTTACTCTACATCTATTATTACATCCTTTTGCTTCTTTTTTTTTTTTTTTTCCTTCTTAGCACTCCTGAATCTGGATTCCATGCGGAGCTTTGAGGACCATTTTGCATGTCTGCTCCTGATAGATTGGTTAGCTCCTATTTTCTTTTGTAAACTGTACATAACTGTGCCACATCTGAAACCAACATCTCCGTGACTTCAGCACAAATTGGACTGATTCTGGTAGCCTTTTGGCTTTACATATTTTCTAAATTGGCACATGCTGCATCTGTGCTACTTGAATTAGCAGTACAGTTCATATTTTACCACAGATTATTGGCAAATTTTCCTTTATTTCCTGCAAATGAGTACTTTGGATAGCATGAGATTCAGTTGAGGACTAACCATTTCCAACTGGTATATTAAAATGTGATTACATGAAGATATATTTTACGATATGATTATTTGACCATCCCGAGAAATAAAACCCTTCTTTACATTTGTCAACAGGTTTTTTTAAATGCTACAAATAGTTAAATCTGCAACATGGCTTTCAATCACTGGCCTTGATTGGAGAATGAGCTGGCTCTTGAGTTTTTTAATGTTCGAAGATGAACTTTAGGGAGATCAGGAACTGAGGTACTCCATGTAGAAACTTAAAATCTGTTCACTGCATCCATATTTGCCTGTGCTTGGAGGCTAGAGTGAGGCCCATTTAAAAATACAAAATTTTAGTTCTGCTGTTAACTGCAGATTAATTAGATAATGGCTCATCAACCCAAAAGTAATATAAAAATATTTTCAAATGCATACAAAACAAGAAAAAAAAATCATCTGCAATAAATTATTATTTATTTTTTGCTGTTATCACTTTGATTCATACTCCAGAATCACAGCAATTGTACTGAAGCATTGGTGTTCACTTGCAATAAAGAGATTCTGAGGTTATCAACAGCTTCAGTTCCAATTCAGTATTTAATCACCTGCCAAAGATATTTATTGCTGTGTATTCTCCAATTCCATGGATGTTCCCTCTTAATTATTAATCATGTCTCTAATTTTAGTTCTATTTTTTAAGAGAAAAATCTTTATTAATTGAAACAAAACAGGCAAATGTTGTCAGCTGATTTTATTTCTATCCTAAAGCAAATCAGTGACTAAATATGACAGTATTTTTATTGCCACCAGCGCAAACACATGCAAGCACCCTCCATATTTCAATCACTTCTGCAGTGACTGGTTTTATTGCTGGGTTTAATCACTTTAACTCAATGCAGTTTATATAGTGGTTTGATTAAGGTCCAGTTCCAGTACATTAAAATGTTAACACACTGTTTACTAGATTTTTACTTCCTACCTGCTTGTTTAATTTTCATATTCAGTGCTACTATTTTCTGTTTTTTAAGCTTTCAAAGGAAGGGAATCTATTTAGAAGCATATGTTTTTAAATATGGAGATAGCACAGTTCATTTTCTCATGATGAAAGCATATTTCGGATAATAATTTTTTTCCAAACAGATGCCCAGTTTATCTCACTTAAATCAACTGTTTCTGACTGGACCAATTCCTGGATGAGTTAATTGAGCATGGCTAAACCCAAAATGCTGGACTAATCCAAGGAAATAGGAAGAGGTGATGACTGTGAAGATTCTCAGCTTTCAGTAAAGGTGTTTAGTTGTTTACTTATACTCTCACAACAGAAGGAATGTAACAAACTCAGCCCACTGGAAATAATTCTGGATAATCTCACTCCATTACTTTCAGTGAAATTGAGTCTGCTCACTCTACCCTTGTGAACCAACATCTCGGGGAAACAAAAAGGTAATAGCTCATTCAGGCAGTACAAAATAAGTGACAGAAGGAAAGGCAGACTAAAAGCTGTGCGTCTCTTTAGTTTTTAATTCATATTAGTAGTCCACCATTAATGTATTAGCTTCTCAATAGCTACCCTGAGCTCAGGAAATCAGTGTAATGCTGTCAGTGTGGTTAGCAATGTTGTTCATTACTACCAGGCTGTCTTGCAGACATCACAGCTGTTCATTCATGCTCACTTTTCAGACTTGGAAATTTTAGTTTGGTGAATACTGATATCTTGTTTGATCCTTTCCTCCCCACTCCTGCACCTCCCATGAAATCTTATTCTGAGAAATATATACTAAAAGAAAGCCAGATTCTTGAATGTCTTTGCTATTGAAGAGGCTTACTTTCCATTCTCATCTATCGTTTTCTGTAATCTAGTTCATAGGCAGCCCATGGGACCAGGTATGGAAACCTATCATCACTGCAGCATGAAGATGGGGCAGGAGAGGTTTAGGTTGGATTTCAGGAAAAGGTTCCTCATCCAGATGGTGGTTGGCCACTTGTCCAGGCACCCCAGTGGTGACAGCACCAAGCCTATCTGAATTCCAGAAGTGTTTGGACAATGCTCTTGGGCACATGATGTGACTCCTAGGTTGTCCTGTGCAGGATCAAGACCTGGACCCCATGGTCCTGATAGGTCTCCTCCAACTGAGCAAATTCTATGGTTTAATATTTTTTTAAAACAACAATGATTCTATGATTAAAAAAAAAAAAAAGGCAAGATGGCCTCTAGGTCTGAGGGTCAGACTATATTATTGATATTTCAGATGAGTATTAATTTTAAATGTGTATAGTTATACTAATTTGAGTTCTTCTTTAATAAGTATTACTGAGATGATAATAACTGATGCAGTTATCAGGTTGTCCAGGTTTCTGAAGTCTTTCTTCACATGAATTTGGCCTTAATTTGAAACCAAGGCAAATGTTTATTGCTCCACATCCTTTGCTAGCTTATCACTTACCACAATCCTGGACCGCTCTTCACCTGCAAACAAATAATCTCAGGTGAAATTACCTTGTGTAATTGCTGATGTGGTATGGTGATGCAGCTGTAATTAATTGGTATGGTATCAGGGAACAATTTGGTTCCTTTCTCTAATGCAATAACCAGGTAAAGACTTGTGCACCTGTCCTGATGCCTGTGAACAAAAATGGGATGATGACAAAGTGCCAGCTGTCTGAACAGACACAAACACATTTGTGACCTTTGAATGGATCCTTTTGCTCTTCTGACAGAGGGTACAGTAACTTCTAGATGAAATATAATGTTCTTCCTAGGGCTCTTCCCTATTGGATTTGAAGCACAGTCATGGAGAGATTTGCCTGAAAAGTTCACACCTTCTCTGTGCTGTAGCAGGCCAGTGGTCAAAAAATTCACTTAGGCTGTGAGAATCAAGAAATGCTTTCAGGTGCCTAACAGCTACTACAAGTAGCTACCTAAAATTATAGTTTTATCTCTCTCTCTGTCATTTTTCCATCTAAGGGTGAGCATTCCATGCCTTTGAAATGTTAATTTTCAGTCAAAAAAACCCCCAGCAAACCTTGGATTTTTCTTCTGGAAAATAAAAAATTACTTAAAGGATACCAGTCTATTACCTGTAGGCAAGTTTACAGAGGCAATGTGGTTTGTTTGCATAGAAGAGAATTTCTCAAATCCTTTCACAAATATTTCACAGGCCTACTACAACAGTGAGTGATTCCACTATGGTATGGTTCTGCTGATAAAAATCTATTGCAAACATACCTTGCAGGATGGCTTTGAATTGCACAGAAATTGTATTCTCCTTCCTCATAACCTCTGTTTGTAGCTTCTTTTTACTTTTTTTTTTTTTTCAAATTACTCCTGTTAAGCCCCTGTTAGAAAAGCAGAAACAAAAAACCTGAAACAAACATCCTAGGCACCTCACTGTGACCCCAAGCCCTCCCCCTCAGAAAAAAACCCCAAAAACAATCAGAAATCCTCTTCCAATACTTTGTTAAGTAGATGTGCAAGTAATAGGCTTACAGTTGACACAGCCTGGCTTTTTTGAACAAGGCAGATCTATTGGAGAAGAAATCAGGAAATTACTGGCATAGAAGAGGAATAATAAAAAAATATATTTTTTTTTTCAGGGATTCATTCTGTGAGGACTTGTTGGGTCATATAAGGTTATCAACTAAACAAGTTAATGGGATCACACCCTGCTTGAAAAACAGACAGGAATGTGTTTATGGATGGACAAATGCAAAACCAATTTTTTTTTCCTTTTTGTTATTGTTTGCAAACATAAAAAACACTTGAACAGACTTCTGAGACAATTAATAAAAACCTGGAAGAAATTTAGAGATTTGAGGCTTTAATTTTACCTGTTTCCTGTGTGTCTATTTACTGTCAGGACTTTTCTGATATTAATGAAAATGAGCTGCAAAGTGGATTTGTGGCCATGAACAAGACTAGCAGAGCTCAGCCTTTAAAAATGAACTTCTTCTTGACTATTCATAAACTAGACTGGTTATGTTAGCTTTTTTTATCTATTTATTATGTTGTGGGTGTCCTAAACAGGGATTTTCACCCTAATAGCTATTTTGACTCATGAATGCAAAAAAAAAAAAAAAAAAAAAGCAAACAAAAAAAACAACTGAGTGACAACCACCAAAATCATCAAATATTTTTTCATTTTTGTTAGGGTGAGTTGTCTTCAAGAATCAAGAGCCAGGACAGATACTACTGATTGCAATAAGAAGTATTATGACTGATTACAGAAGAACACAAAATCTTTTTGTTATTGTGAGGCAAATGAAGTAGTACTACTTACCCCATTTCTTAAATTTTTCTCTTTCCACCTCCCTTACCCCTACTAGAAAGCCAACAATAGACATTTCAGTTAAAATATGAGATATCTTTCATGAATTTTAATCTAAAAACTGGGTTTCAGTGCATCTATAGTTACCAATAGGCCTGTTAGCTGAAGCAAGGCTATGCAAAGAGCTAATGTCCAATATTTGTGAGCTCTGTTGAGTTTGTGTCTTATCTGAGGCATTGTTGCATAAAATGCATTTCATATTTAGGAAAAAAAAAGGAAATAAAAGATGATACAGTCTTTAGTTATTTTAATGCAGACTAGGGGGACCATAGGGAATATTGTGATTTCCAAGATTTCTGATAAGAATGCTTCTCAACATATGTGCTGGAATACATTTCTAAAAGTCTTTATTCATTTATTTATCATACTGTAATTCTCTGAAAAGGAAAATACTTGTTCTATAGTGATATCACTGCTCATATGGAGAAGTAATCACAGATTAAATTTAAATAATTTATATGTAAAATTAATTTGCCTAATGGTATAGGAGTTCAGTTAGATATATAGCAGCTTTACTGCTATTCTGAAGACCTTCCAATGCTGAAAAAAACAAATCCAAATGCAAAACTGCAGTGAACACGATCTGAGATTTGCATAAAGAATTTTTCCATGTTTGGATGTGTTGTTGTTGTAGGAGTCCTAGATTGGAGTGCAGAATTGTGTTGCAGTAGGTGTGTTTTATCTTTTCTGACAGAGGCATAAATGAGGTTCAGAATCTGAGCTGTGTGTATACAGCAGCCTTCGTGTCATGTCTTTGGTGTAAGGCACTTGACAGCCCTGTGTGCTGTGATTTCAGCCTGGAAACCTTGGGGTCAGTGATGACCTCTGTAAAATGTTCAGGCTTTGATGAATGAAACAGTGGTGGGGTCATCATAGGGTCAGTGATCAAAATGTTATTGTAAAAAATATTGATACCCTGCTGCTGTTCAATTTAACCTCCCTCTGAGATTAACTGAAGGTCTTTGTTAATTATCCAAACTGAAAAAATCTGTGAGGTCCAACATGCTAGGAAGCTGGATTTCTTTGAAAATACTATCTTGGAAAAAAAAAGCTTTTTTTTTTTTTTTTCTTTTATTTTTTTTTTCTGTAATGAATTATATCTATCTAGCAAACTGCTGCATTTGTAACTCAGGAATATGGCTGCTCTTCCTGGGACATGTTACTTTTATTGGAGAGTCTACTTGAATTCTTCACTTTTTTTGACCTTCAGCTCAAAAAATTGAAGCAACAGCTTCTCCCAGAAATCATAAAATCCTCACAAATATATTAAGGAAATGGGATAATGATTAAATTGAAAGTAGAATTTGAGACTTTGGGTGTAGCAAATGAGCACTTATAGAAAAAAAATCAACAAAAAAATAACCTTGTAAGAGCAGAACATGGAACCTGGAGAGAGAGGGGCAGTGCAAAGAGCAGATGTGTCTGTTTACTCTCCAATGAGCTTGTAAATTCTAAGCATGGAAATTACTTTTCTGGTTCCTTCCTTTCTGTTTTTTTTGTTTCTTTTCCTTAACAAATTTTGGGTTAGCAGAAGTTTTACAGAGAGGCGAAGGCAAGACACACCCTGTTTCCAACCCACAGAGTGCCCAAACTCTTTTTGACTTTGCAGACCTACTCCTATGCAGCAGGAGCTGGTAACACTTGGCTCTATGTTCTCTCCAGGGCACCAGGAATTGGAAGCCCTTGCTGCTCTTGTAAGACCCTGCCAGGATCCTACTCAGGGTTCAAAGGACCATTATCACCACTGCTAGCTTTTCTCCTGTGAGCAGAGAAGGATCCAAGAATAGAGGCCTAAAAATCAGCTCAAGGATGTGTCACCTTGTCCACCCTGCCAGGGACCATCCCTTTCTTGCTGGCCCTCAAAAAGGTGCAAACCCTTTCATCTCTTAGGGTCCTCACGAGTCCAATGGGAAGGACTTGTTAGCTCAAAATTTTCCCATGCCAACCCTGGAAATGAAGAGAGACGTAGAGCTAAAAAAACTATCAAAAATAAAACAATAAAAGGGTCTCTCTCTTTTGGTTGGTTTGCTGTTTTTTGGGGGGGGTTTTCTTCTTGTTGTTGTTCTTGTTGTTTTTTGGTGTGTGTGTGTTTGTGATGGATTATACTAGCGAAGGTGAGAAAAAGACTGCATTAATTATGTTGAAACAAACAATCTACTATACTGCAGTACACTGAAGTACATGCATGAAGCAATGAGGAAAAACATTCAGTTTATTCCAGAAATATCTGAAAATATTTCCTGCATTGACATGAGGTGCTTCTTTTTTCACCAAAAAGTTATGTAAAATCATGTAACCTGTTGCACATGACTTTCTCCTGCCCTTGGGCTAAGTCACACGCTTTCTCTTTGAACAGCATTCAGATTTCATTCCCTAGAATGTGCATAATGTGCAAACAAGCTGAGGCAGAGGCTGTTCTGGTTTTGGCTCATTATAGATGTGTGTGGATGTATAAATATATACATTTTATATTAGACACATAAAGATGTACAATAGTGCAAACACCAGTATTGGAAGGTGCAATAAGAAAGTTTTTAAGGGGGCAGGGAGAGATTCCAAGAAGCACGTTGTTAATGCAGGCATCACTCAACAGGTCACTGCAAACCACCCAGCATGCAAATAAAAGATGGTGATTTGGTACATAATCCTGTTTGCCTGGCAAAATGTCAATTTATGACACAGCACCATAAAAATGAGGATTGAAATTAAATTCTATGTTGAGAATTTCATTGTTGCTAAAAGAATAGTAACACCAGCTTTAAAAGAAGCAATGTGGCTATTTTCTTCCTGGTGTACCTGACAAAATCTATTTCAGGAATAATCCTGATATCAATAATTTTGCTAGGAAATATCAGAAACAGCATCAGCTTTTGCAGAATAAAAGCAATCTAGATCCGTAACTAAAAGAATGCAGATGACCAAGGTATAATTTTTATATGGACATATATGAGTGGGTGCGTATAAAAACAAGTAGACATACATGGCCTAGAGTCAGGGACAGTCACACACACACATGCCATGTGAATGCAGTATGCAAATGCACCTGTCAGGCAGCACACACTCATTAGCCATGATTAAACATAAATGACATTTTCTAAGAGGCATTTCACTACCTGAAAGTATACTAATTTTTAACTCTCCATACAGTATTTTACACTAGTCATGAGGATTCTACTAAAAGTTGTAGACAGACCATTGCAAGATGGAATGTTCTTCATGCTGCCTCCATTACAAAAATCTTTGTTCCTGGAAGAGCTGTCAAAATGTTAGATCAGCCCAAAAGAAGTTGCTCAGATATGATCTCTAGATAGGGGCACCCAGAGTTCCTTTATTATGCTTATTTTCTTTAAAAAAGAAACCATTTTAGATTCCACACTTGGAGAATTCACAGCCCATTTAGCAGATTGTGGAATAATAAAATAAATACCTATCAGAAAAGATTTTGTGTTTGAATACTGTTCTTCACCAGGATTTGGTTTCCTGGTAGATAAGTAAGAGAAAAATACTAGCAGTCAAGAAGCAGCAGCAGCTGCAGAAACAAAAAGGTCATGAAAAGTAAGTGCTATGCAAATAAAGGAAATAAAACAAACAGATCATTTAAAGCGTAAAAGAAATAAAAGAAATGGCCATAAATCAACATGCTTGGGAAAGAAAATTAAAATAAAGGGCAGTTTGAAACAAATCAAAATGTCATCAAAACAAAAAAATTGCAAAACCATAAAGAACAAATAAAATAAACAGTAATTGGGAGAAATTGCAAATAAAAATAAAACTGAACTAACAGGAGCAACAGGTGGCTGCTCACGTTACATCAAAGACTGAGTGGTAGCAAAAGATTTTGGATTTCTCCAAAAGATAGGAATGGTGTTGGACAAGTGGGCCTAGCTTGTGAGACCATAAGAAGAAGTAATCAACCAATCTTAAAATTTTTATTGCGAATATGTTTGAATTTTCTGGCAGTACGAATGCAAAGTTGATGCCCGTTTCCCCCACTATTTGGTAGGCCCACACGATTTAAAAAGAAGCAAATCAATCCCTGCCAGGTCCCTTCTCCCAAAGCCAAAAGTGTTGATTCAAACACCTCAGAAGCCAACAAGCAGCTGAAGTTCTGTGCGTGTCTTTTGTGAGTGGAGTTGGAGTTGAGGTCTGGACACAAGCTGGGCTGCTGGAGCTGCCCTGCTTGTGCTGAGGAGTGAGATCAGGGAGCTGGGTTTAGTTCAGGTGCTTTTAGGATGACTGTGGAGGGCAGGATGGGACACAGGGAGAGACAGGTAGGATGAGACATAAGCACCAGGAGGTGTGCATGGAGAGAAGAAAATTATCAGCTAATAAATGACTGAACAAGGAAGATTTCACTTCTAACTAGGCACCAACTCTGAAAAGGAGAAAAACAACAAATCAGTGTCTGTTTTATCAGCTGTGACAAATGGATGACAAAGAAACTGTTGTGGTCAAAGTGTTTGGAATAAACTTAAATTGATAATGGGCCAAAGAAAGGGCCTTAGCTGTGCAGGACAGAGGTGGAGCAGAGGGGTTGCTGGTGTGATGTATTCTCTGTAACAGCCTAAATCAAAGGGCAGCCCTCCCAAAACTTGCAGAGCTGGGATTGATGTCCTGTCACCAACCAGTGTGAGCAGCTGCACCCTGCCTGCCCGGAGTTTCCCTGGCACCTCCCTGCAGCTGGGCCCTCTGCCACGGCCACCTCTGGAGCCTGGCAGGCTGCAGGGCTGTGCTTGGGATGCTCAGGGACTCAGAGAGGTGCATCCTGCTCTGCCATTTGTCACCCACTTCCATGGGCTGCCTGCACCAAGGGCTGGGCAGGCAATCCCTCCACACTGCTGTAAAGGAGTGAGCAAAAGACTCAGGAGTGCACCTGCAGTAAGTTCCTATAGATGAATAAAGTAGCTTAACAATACGTGTTCATCAAGCCTGCTAGAAATCTAACACCTTGCTTCAGCCGTTTATTTTGCCTTTTTATTTTTTTTAATATATCTGTTCTTAAACGGCCCCTAAACCCACGCTGTGCAGTAATTTATACAAATATTCACAGGCAACTCTACGCTCAGTATATATAATTTTATTGTTTTGACTTAAAAGTCGGAGGACTGAATTAAAAATGCATGGGTGGCACTTTGCCATACTGCACCTAGAGAACAAGAGGCTGTCAGCCTGAGCTCTGTGCCAACAGGTTGCTGTGCACTAGACTAAACTGAACAGCAATAAGTCTACACTGCAGAGCTTTGCTGAAAGATGTGATCACACCTCCTAATGTGACTCCATGGCTCTGTTACTTACAGCTAAATTACATTATTATGACTTCATTGTTGAATCCCAATTCTCCTAATTATAGCCTAGAGATCTATTATTTGATTTTGTAACACCAAGTGCTTCTTTTCTAAATCATGTAATCTCTTGTAGCTTATTAATGTCAGGTTTGTGCACACGCAGGGACTTGGTTGTTTGCCAGGGAGAATCAAATTTTCAAATTTTCACTGTGTTATGTTGCAGGGGTTTGCTTGTTACAATCTAATTATATTGGCACTGAAAGCAAATTTATATTATAAAGCACTTTAACTCTTTCACGGAAACGTATTTGCATATGTAAGTGTCTCACCATTGGTTTATTAGCTTTTTCATTGGGAATTTTTTATGGGATTGTGTAGAAAAGAATAATAATTTTGACACCATTAACTATTTATGTTCCTTTGAAAATGTGAAGGTTTTAATTTAAAGTGATGCTCATTTTAATAAACCCTTGAGTGAAATGGAAGTAGGTGCCACACATGGAACTAGCTTTAAGCTTTGTAATGACAAAAGCGGAAAAAATGAAATTTATTGTTTTATTAAATTGCATAAATTCTAAAATGCCATTTTAAATTGAGACTATTACCCAAGTATAAAACTGTCTGACAGGTGGTTTGTATTTTATTTACATAATTCCCAATAACGATAAGTATATTTGGTTACAGGTAGAGTACTTCATAGTAAGAGTAATCTTTAAAGCTTTTTAGTCCCAGTAATATGCCTCTCATTAGCTTCTGCTGAATTCAGTGGACATTTAAGTAACTCATGAGCTTCCAGACTCAGGGAGTGAGCAAGACTGAAAGAAAAGGCTGCAATTCTCAGTGACTATGCTCCCCTTGTATGAGACTTGGGCCCATGAGTGATTTTAAAGCTCTGCTTAAACTACCTGGTTTTGTAATACTTTTTCAGGGCTGTGAGGGCTGTTGCTCCCATAACATAAGTAAAGGGCTCAGTTTCCTCCTCTCGTGGTGTAGCTGTGAGTGGCGCCTGAAAGGAACTCACTCTCCTGGCTGCTCCCAGCCAGCAGGCTTCCACTTCTTTTGCATGAGGTCAAATAACATTGGCTGCAACATAAGTCATACAACTGCCAGCTTGGTGATTTTTATTGTTTTTTTTTTTTCATTTCCCCCTGCCCTCCTCCCATCTCTTGCAATTAGATCACTCATTTGGACTGAATTGCTGGGCAGCCAGGAGACCGCGCAGCTCAGTCCAATACAAGAGAATGGCTGCAGCTGGGGCAGATGGAGAGAGGTGAGGGCAGGGCTGCTGCTCCCAGCAAGAGCTACAATGGCTTAGGTAGAATATGAAACTGTACCCCAAACTCTACTCTGTCTGTCTCCTCCAGCAGCTGACCTACAATGTCCAAACTCCATTCTCTGCTTCTGATGCTCAGCATTTGGGAGGTTCTACATTAAGTTTCCACTATACAGGACAAAATGTTCGCACAAGCCCAGGACTAAGAAACTTGGGGAAGATTTTTTCATTCATATATTTATAAGAGGTCTAGTAGAATGGGGCACAACCTTTGCTGCTGTAGTCAGGCAGAGGTTTGCATACTAACAGGAATAAGAGATTATGGTGGAGAAAAACATGTTGACACCGTTGCCAGTAGAAGTAAACGGATTGCACATTTTTACTGCCAGCCTAACTGGCTCTAGCCCTGTTGCCCATTGTAGGTAGGCCTAGGGGTTTAGTCAGAATTGAGGAGAGCCTTTCCCATTGGCTTCAGTGGGCCCTCTTTCTGCTCCAGGTAGCTAATGAGTGTGGCAACCTGCAAAGCTATTCTTTGATGAATAACAGTGAATACTGACTATGAAATATGAAACAAGGATTATGTGTTTCTCAGAAACTGTTTGACAGCACTGATAATGAATAATGATCTATTTCTCTGTTTTGGGGAGAGGTAGACCCCCAGTTTTCTTCTTTCCAGATGTACATTGAAAGATACTGAGCTGGACAGTTATCTAGCAAGCTCATCCTCTTGTCATGTGAAGTAGATCCCTATATTTACTTCTGTGCTCCTTGTTAGATTTTTCATTTATTTCTCCAGTCCATGGCCACCAGATCAAATAGCAGTTGACATCTGTTTATGCAGTTAGTGTTCCTTACTGAATCAAGTCCAGTGTCAGTCCTACTCAGTGAATAATAAAGTGTAGCTTTCAATGCCTATTAAAAACACCCCATTGGTGGGCTTCCCTGCTGAAGAAACATGTAAACTCTATGGCCAGATTTAATGGGTTGGTTTATACGTGGATCACCTTACACTGCA
The DNA here is from genome assembly GCF_963662255.1 of Cinclus cinclus. NCBI lineage: Eukaryota > Metazoa > Chordata > Aves > Passeriformes > Cinclidae > Cinclus > Cinclus cinclus. Next base: position 13,155,140 of record NC_085051.1, on the reverse strand, counting down.
CTTCAGTACTTTTAATATTTACCAGGATTATCATCTCCATTCCAAGTATGCATTTGGAAAGGGCAGGAACAACCACCATTTCTGTATAGTAAGGTGGTTTTTCTGTATATATTGATTCTGCAAAAACATCTATGATCATCAGCAAAATTGGTACCAGTCAAGTGAATAACAAGAATAAAAAGAGATTTCCATGAGAGAATAATATTCCAAAGGGAAAACTGTTATTAAGATACAGTGGAACAAATGGATGTCTTATGCATTTAAATTCAAATGTTAAATTGGATACAGTTTCAAGAATTTTAATATCTTTGAGCTGATCCTTGTAAAATTCAGGCCTTATGTTAAAGTTCATCTTCAAATGAGAATTGCAATTAGAATTGCAATGCATGTGACACAGAGATCTTTTGACTTTCCCCACAGAGTATGTTTATGCATCTACACAGAACCATATTACTAAGGAGCATAAGCACAATGAAATTTGAAAGAGCAACTCTTGTGTCTTCTATGGTATAAGTATCAGAGATTGGACAAGGAAAGCAACAGTCCATGATAAAGAAGTGATGAAAAGCAATTACACAGCAAATTACCCTTCCATATGGGTGTTTAGTAAGAAATACTGATCTGTAATGCAATTTGCAGCAAATCATTGATCAAATGTATGGATGCATCCAAGGGTCCCTCTTACTGTGCTATTAAAGTAGCATATTTAATAGCTTTATTTAGCTGTCTAACAGGAAGGTGAACTTCTGATGCTAAATAAACCTCAGAGCTTATATTTTCCTTGTGGTAGATCCATAGAATTATGATCAAATAATGGATTGTGGTATTTCTTGATTACACAGTTAGGGAGCAATCACCTGCCATGTTTGCTTATCTAGTTTATTTTCCTAATCAAGCCACACTGTAATTGAAGATTTTGAAACAAAGTCAGTGCAACTGCTGGAGAAATTACCATCACAATTTTGATTCTGAACTTTATATCAAGCACACTAGCTTCTTCCATGACAGTTTGCTACAAATAGTAATGAACTTTCTTCTTGTTGATTTTGTTTCAGTACAGTTGATATTATAGAGCTTTGTGCTTTGCCTTGCATTTCTTATTTTGGTGAAGTCTGGATGTATATCCTGGCCTAATCACATACACTGATACACTTCTTGTATTGGAAATAGCACAGATAGATGATACAACTTCTTGGTGAATCTGCAGATGTTTGACAAACTTTGGAATAGTAGTAAGGTCTTCTACGCCCTACGGCAGTGTTTTTTCACTGTTGCCTTTCTTACCATTTATAAATATGTAGTTGATTTCTATCCATTAGTATTTTGTCTCAAAACTGTGACATTTCAGCTGGATTTAAAGCATATGCACTTACGTATTTTTTCCCCGCAAATATATTTAATACATAATCAATTATTAAGTAAGGGGGGGTGTGAAGAAATTGTACCAAAACGAACCTGTACAAATCCAATTTTTGTTGGCTACATGACTCATTAGTGAACTTTACTCAGTGCTCCTATTGTGCTGAGTGCCTCATAATGAAACGCACAGGGGTAATGGCTGCAGTGCAGTGGATTTAAGTGAAACCACAGCAGGTGTGTGCCTTAACGAGGTGTTAATGGGGAGACAGGTGCATGTAAATGCAGAGCAGGAGGGCACAGGAGCAGCCAGCAGAGAGGGTAGAGCAGTGTGACCACAGAGCAGGTACAGAGTTAAGTGCTAAATGTCCCAGGGTCTTCCATGCTGCCAAGTCAGACCTAAAAGACTTCCTATCTGTAGTAAAACATTCTGTGTTGTTACCCCTTTTGTGGATGAGACTGGCAGTAGGAAGGCTCCAAAGACAATTCTTGCTTCTTTATGCATTTGGCTAAATGACCTCTCCTAGGAAATACCCTGGAAAGTTTTCCCCAGGTTAATCACTGGTCCCTAACTTGGTGCATGTGTCTTGGCACACAGGCATGCACAAGGAGGTCATATCTCCACCTGCCTTGTATAGAAAGCATTTCATTGCATTCCTTTCTAGGGAAAAAAAAAAAAAAAAAAAAACCAAAAAAAACCCAAACAGATATCGATAGCAAGGGCCCTAAACTGATGAGTGAAGTAGCAATAAGAAATGCTAAAAGCCAGCAACCTCAAGTATCCAGCTGGAGTGCCAGGGAGAGGCAGTGCCCTCAGATAAAATCCATGTCTTAAAGTAGGAACTGGTTCACATGTTCTCAAATGATAAGAAACATTTTTGGGGTGGATAACAGCTGAAAATGCAGCAATTGTCAGGGGTGGCCATACAACAAGCATCCATAACGGACACACGCTGGAAAAGCACTTCCCTGAAAATAGAAAGTTGAAGCCCTCTTTCATCCAATTAAAATGTTAGTTTTTGCTACTAAAACTGTAGTTTTAGTGTTTTAGTTTTTGACCTCTCTTATTCCTGCACTGGGAGACAAGCCTCTTTTTATCTTTTTATTTGACTTTGCAAACAATAGTAAAACAAGGTTTATTGTTGATGGTATCATTGCTCTGACATGCTACCAGCTAAAGGAGGAATAATTCAAACATGAGAATTCTCTGAGCTAGCACTGCCACAGAGATCACTGTCTTTCTCCTGGCTAACTTCTAATGCTGGAGTCCATTATTAAACCCCTTTTTCAACCCTGAAGATAGAGGCTTCTTTTTCAATAACAAAATAAAAAGTAGAGACCTGATTCTGGGAACTAATAGTCCAAAGAATGTGTTTTCTTGATGCTGGGAAATGACATCTTGTTGCTTGTTATACTCTGTTTGTGGTACATATTAACAGTATTTGGGACAAATCAAAATAAATTCCTTTGGAGGATTCACAATGAACAAAATCCTTGGCAAGAAAAGGTTTTGATTAGAACTTCTCTTACTTTTTGTTAGATTTTGACAGTTTCTTCTTCCTCTTAGTTGCGAAACAGGAGTATAAGATAAGTCAGCTCCAAATATCATCCTCAGGGTATTTCTTTAGGCTTCTGACATAAGCAACATTGGCTCAGATTACTCAATTACCTGCTGGCACTATGAAGTTGCCTAAAGAAATAGTGTGAATATATTGCTGGAATTTGCATTAAATGTGAATGGGTAGTAAAAAAAAAAGTTCTGGATTCTTTGACCTCTTTGTGGTTTGTATTAAAAAAAAAAAATTTAACTAGGATCTCTTGTGTTAGAACAGCTGCATGCTTTAAAAATGCTCCTAAAATTTATTTACTTTTTAAAATGCCTTTATTTATAACTTTTCAAGGTTAAAAATTAAAATAGTCTATTTCCATTAAATTACACTGAAAAAAAATTAAACAAGAGAAAGTTTAATGACACTACTTGAGTCACATGGAAAAAGGAAAAATATGCTAACCTCTGAAGTTTGCTTGTTACTCTCTAAGGTAATCTTCTGAGCTGTCCATTTTTTTTTAGTTTGTGAGGCAACCTGACAGGCACTTTGGACAACTTATCATGACACTGTGAGCCATAAATGTGATGCAGTGCTTCATGAGTGTGACAAAGTACTTCCAAAACAACTGTTGACTTTTAAAGGCATCCTACTTCTCTAAAAGGAGGATATTTACTCTAAGTGCAGTTTGTAGGGATTCTCAGCTAATTTGCTACCTACGCATCTTTAATATGTTTGTGAATTCAGAAGATATTCATAATTGTATGTATCTATGAGATTACTGTCTTTTAAACCAGGTTTGACAGCACAATAGAATCCAATAAAAGAAAGTATCAGTTGTGCAAGGGATGCTTGAAAAGAAAGACAACTTGAATGCAAAGGAGATTAAAAAAAACCCAAAACCTGAAACTGCATGTTTATTTCTGTACTTCACCCTCTCCACATCATGTCAAGATCCAAACATAAAAATACTGTTGTTATAATAAGAGGGGTTCTAATGGAAGCTGAAGTGTAGAAGAGTTAAGACAGAACAAAGTATTTTCCCATCAAATTAGTACATTCATAATCTATAAAAGCTGATGCATATTTAAATTTTCCTAACTGCTTAAAACTCTTCCCCACTCTTTGGGTTACATAAAGAAATTTTGCTGAAATAAAAAATATACTTCCAGCTTGATGGCAATCTGTAAATTCAGAGTGTGTTTCTCAGCAGTTGAAGAAATTTCAGCTGCACCCAGCCTTACACTGGAAGAGATCAAGTGATATATACAAGATTTAAATCCCATCAAACTAATGTCTCAACAAAACCTTCCTACTGTTATTGTCATCATATATCAGATGACTCACAGGTAATACTAATGCATGAAACTTTTTTATATGAGAACAAGTTATAGCTAAATTAAATGATGCCCGATTATAGAAATATATTCACCACTAAAGCTAAAACCAAAAATATACCCAGAACCTGCTTTATGTGTATTTTCCAGGTATGGTCCAAAGGAAGAGATTGCCCCTGGGTAAAACCCTTGGCAGGTGGAAAAGGCTGTGTTATTTCTATATATCTACAGTAATCATCACAGGAAGAGTTAAGGAGTGGCAATACCTGCCTCTTGTAGCACTGCTGAAGGTTCTTTTATAGATCATTTTTAGTCAAGCTAGGTTAAGAAGTTGTCATTCCCCTCTCCACTCTGTGTTTGCTCACCACATCACTGTGACACTGTGTCTATAGCAGCTGGACACAGGTGGACCTGAGCAGCCTGAACTTATCCATCTTTATAAAACCTTCGGTTCTTCTAGTGATTTCCAGAAGTAACCATCAGAATTAGCAGAGAAAGAGATGAAGGCCTTAAACCACAACTATACTGAATCCAGGGCTTTTATCTTCGACAGCTCTGTTCCCCAAACTGTCTGCCATGGCAGTCCAGGAAATTCATGCGAAGGCATTGCTTGTTAGTCTAGTTAGGAAATCTTCAAACAAGGTTTGAAATGAGGTGATGATAAAAATCCATCTATTGCTCTAAATATGATCTTGGAGGATAAAAGAGTAAAAAAATTACAAAAGAGAAAAGAAGGACTGTGGTAATAAGGAATAATAGGAGCTGCACAGGAAAGCAGCTGGGGGATCTAGTAGGTAGATTCTTATAAATAGCTTCAATACATTGTATGAAAAATAGGACTTTGGAGAAAGTGGTGGTTGCACCATTAAATATTAAAGCCACACTTGCCACTTGTCTCAGTTGAAACAAAAAAGGAAATGTAACAAAGTAATATAAAAGCTTCAAGGCCTTTGTAGTGTAAGTCAAAAGAAAATAAAGACTAACAAAACAGAAACAGGTTTGACTAGAGATGTGTACAAATAGATGTATAAAATATGTGTACATAATATTTAGATAAAAAAAGTTGAAGTACTAAATGTCTTACCAGTATCAAAATAAATAAAAGGTTATTAGGATAGAAAATGTTGATTCATGATTAATGAAGAAAGAAAAAATGAAATATCCATTACTGAAGTAAGAAAAATAAAAAGCAAGTGGGTGTCATAGAACAGACTAAGGTGTTTTCTGCCCCTTTAAGTCCTTCTTCATCAAAAAGTTTAGCTCTACAGCTAGATTTTTCATTTTAGTATGTGTCGAATCTGCAATGTGAACACATGAGTTAAAGTGGGTTCAGAGGAGTTAGATGCATTGCAGGCCTTGATGGAAAATTCACCTTAAAGTTATTCTAAAGCAAGTCAGGGTAATCTCTGAACCAGAAATCATTTTTTTCAAGAATGCGGAAAGGCTAGGGAAAGTCCCTCAGAACTGGAAAACTGGAAACTGTCTTTAAAAGAGAGGGGAGAGGATTTTTCACTTTTAGAAAGTCACCTGTCTCAAAAAGTCAGGAAAACACAGTGTATCCTAAGGTAAATACCCAGAAACCACTGTTCAGTTCTGAAAACTGCACCTTGACATTACCAGATGCACAACAATTCTCTCTTGGCACTTTCACAGATGTAATTGGATTGGCATGGTACAATTTGCAGGAGTAGAGAAGCCAGCAGTATTTAAGAAATTTGAGATGTATTCCCTCTCAAATGCAAGACTGAGTCTTCAGATTGAAGACCTTCTTCCTAAGGACAGATCTAGAAGTTTGGGATTGCAGCAGGAGAAAATGCATGTCTTTTTGTTGGGGGATCTGATTCAAGCTGGCACACCACGATTAACTGCAAAGTCTCAGATGGTTTTTATTTTTACATATTTATTTTTCCCTGCCACATGATACAAACTAGGATGTTTAGTTAGAAAAACATGTTTAATTGTACTCTGCATAAACTTCCATTTAGAAAGAAAATGTTTTTCAAATAGAGTTCTTTAAATGTTTTTGTGCAACATCTGGACTTTTTTTTTTTTTGTATAAAGGATCTGAAATTAATTTAGAATGCCAGACTCCTTGTGGTTCTCACATCTTCATAGAAAGGCAGATACTAGAATGTGCTTGCTGCTGGGAACCGACACTTCACAATTAATAAGGGAGGAAAACGTCTCCTACTAAGTACAGGTTTGATCCTGTAGTGCCTAGGAGTTTTGCCTGAGGGTCCTCCTGAAGAGGACTGGGAATTGTATGCAAGATGGGGATGAGAGTTTTAAAAGATTGTTTCCTCCTGTTATGCCCTGTGTCACAATGTGCATGTGCAACATTCCCACTGGGCAGTGGAGACAGGAGGATGTCCTCCTGCAGTCACCATCCAGACAGGTGCAGCACAGAGAAACTCATACACACAACAATAATGAAGATTATATTCCCCAGACTATTTAGATAAATGCAGTATGATTCAGTGTCCTAATTTTATCACAACTTCTAAAATTTATTTGTTGCTTCCCTGGAAGTTCTGCTTTCTGAAGGCATAAAATGATGTAGAATGCTAATCTTTGCTTTGTTAGGGAAAAAAATAAATAAAGGGAAGTATGTAATAAACCATTTCTTCGAGTACTTCTGAGTTAACCTTACCACTTTTTGTGGGCTAAATCAACTAGAATACTTTCAATCCATGCTTTACTCCTACTCTCCGTAGTTCAAAAATTGCAACTGCTTTGAAGATAAAAGAATTTTAGTCCAGGATTACAGAAGAATAAAAACCTTCAACAGTTTTTAGGACTACCAAAAATTTAGGTCTTGTATCCCTTGGAATGTCAGTGGCAGCCAGGTGTTTAACTCTTCCAAGCTCTTTTGCAAAACTTACCTGAAATCTCTGTTTTATGTAAGTGTTTTGCCTGTTGAGCTGAAGGACCAGAATCGACTCTTGCACAGTATGCTTCTTATAATTACTCACAATGGGAGACTGCACTGACAGCCAACTCTGGGAGGTATTTCTGAGTCTCTGATTTCTAACATTCTTCACTTTCTCACCCTATGGTATGAGCAGACTGCCTTATATTGCTGACAATTTATGTTTTCCTTCTATCACCCACCTACATACCATCTATGTTGAGCATTTACGTTTACACTAATAGCCCCTGAGAATCAATTACCATAAGAAGATCTGTTTCTTTACACTTCAGCTGATGAATCAGTCATAGGTTAAAACAAGAGGAGGTAAAAAACCAGTGTGTCTGCACAGATTTTCTAAAAGCCCTTTACTTAAAAAATACTCTGGATACAGAATTTTTTTCCCCTGTCATGTGCATGCTCAATATTATTTTACCAGCCTTAAAATCTGCTTTCATAAGTGAACTGAGCAGAAACGCACTCAGGATTAAGTGTGTATTTTATACACTTACTACTGTGTAGTGTCCCCATGCAGCAGAACACAGGCTGTTTAGTTGGCACTCCCTGGTGGAAAGAAGCATGATAGCAAACCGAGTTTAACTTCAGGTCTGATCTTGTAAATATGGCACTGTGAGGAGGACAGGAAAAAAATCTTCTGACATCCCAACCACCAGTGATTACTTACCAGTCCTGGGTAGACTTCTTCCATGGAGATTTTGTCCATCCCTCATACATAGAGAAGGATCTATGGGTCTGTTACTGACTTTCCCCCTCTTTCTGAAAAAGCTTCCAGTGATAAAGCTCTGTAACAATGAGTCCTCTCTACTCTTCCAAAAGTTTTTTCAGAAGTGTGGAACAATCACCTGTATAGAATGTGATGTCTGTCCTGATTTTTCTTTCACAGACTAAGGTAAAATGGCTTAAAGAACCTTACTCAGATTTCTAGAATAGATCCCGGATGACCAAAGTTGCCCAAAAACTGATTTTTGTCTTTTTTTTTACCTTTTCAAATGTTGTTTAGAAATGCCTTTGCTTTCTCATTACTGACCAAACTGTCAGCAATTCTCTTTATTAGAAGATGCAGTTATATCCCATCAGGTTCCTGGCATCTGTGTGCATTTCCAGAATGATTCATACTGTGGCTATAACAGTGTGAGTTGCAAAGCAGCCTAAAGACAGAAATCTCATGGGGAACCTCCTGGCAATGGGCACCTGGCCAATGGCCTCTCTCTGCTACGTGTAATTTCCTACAACAAAGCAATCCAAGCCCCAGGTTTTGTCACCTAAATGGTACCTTTCCACAGGAAAATGTACAGATATACGCTTATCACACTCTCTTGGGAGCAGATAGCCTCCATTCAGAAAGTAATGAAAAAAACCCGGATATTCACTGACAGTGTGACCCTTTTAACCAACTGCTGCCTTTATAATCTATGATTATATAGGTATAATGATAACAGAGGCATGGATGAGCCAAGGTAGCCACCAGGAAACACTGGCAAAATGTTTCCTAAGCACAGGAAAAATTAACAAAAAAATCACATGTCAATGCAATTTAAATGCCAATCTCAAAGCTCTCACGATCTTCCTGCTTCTGAAGTTCACAGTGAGGAATTTATAAAACTATCAAAGGAATCCCCTCTTTTGGATCAAATCCATTTCAATTTAATTAAACATCCTGAAAAAATATTTTGTAAAAGACAAATATTTTTAAAGTTAATGCAAGACAACATTGATATGTATAATTTCCATCTGAGAAGTATAAAAACCATATGACTGCTGTTCATAGTTACGGTCTCACAGCAATTTCCCAATTATAGTTCCTTATTTAAGAAGTGAAAAGACTTTATTTTCAAACCACTTGTCTCCTTTCTTATATGTTACTATCAGTATTAAAAATTTAAAAGAAAATTTCATGGTCAACTTTCAGGCTCATTTTCATGGCCAGCTTTTAGCCTTACTTGCAAGTATGTAAGCATCATATACTGATCATGTCTAGAAGGCATATAAATCAAATCTCCCTTTGCAATGCAACCGCAGTTTAAAAAGAATTTGAGAAATATCTGAGTCACCAAAGTCCGTAACATCTTTGACTTAAAGCACTTTCAGGGCACATCTGCTAAGAGAGAAGATTGCCTTTTTATATAAACTTTTTTTGGTTTTTGTGTGGACCCACGATGCAAGTAACTCCAAATTAACCAGGGGGACAACCTAACTTGGACTGATGTCTTGCAGAGCCAAAAAGTTTATGACAGCAGGAACAAAATTAAACTATAAAGAGGCTTTCAGGCAGCACTGGGCCAGTGGAGGTGTGGCTGGTTTGCTACTTAAGAGACTGCAATGCACGGAGTCATCTCCACTTCCTGCCAGATTTCCTGCATTGATGGAGTGTTCTGGGCAGTGGGACTGGGATCCTGCTTAGGTACTCCTGGGAAAAGTACATCTCTGCAGCTGTCATGCCCCATTAAGGGAACTCTACTTTATTCCTAAATCAATCAGAAGAGGGGGAATGTTAGGTTCCCCCAAACAGTGATTTAGTAAGATGTTATCCTTCTCTTTACTGCTAAGTAGAACTGCATTTCAGCTGCAAACACTCAAAGAAACCCCTACTGTATTTTCGCCTGTTAACTCCATTTTCAAGAGAAAGACCTTTCAATATTTGTGTTTTCACAATGAGCGAACACTTATATACCTCTGCCTTTGTCTGGTACTACTGACAGTCTTAATAAATTCCAGGAAAATACCAGATATGTCTCCCTTGTAAGGATTTACACAAGTGGCTGTTTTCTCTTACATTCCATGGGCAAGATCCAAAGTCCATAGAGTCAATTGGACTTGGACAAGTGTGTTTTGGCTGGGGTCATGCATGCCCAGGTTATTTGGCACTCATTGTCAGTAAAATTACGCCTCAGCTGTCATGGCTGTAATCCATCTCCCTTCCATAAAATTATGCATTAATCTTTCCAGTGCTAATTTTCAGGTATCCTTCACCTTTTTCATATGGTCCATGGAGTTAGATTATATTTACATTTGCTTATTATTCACTCACGGCCATGGTTCAGTTCACATCCTCCTGGTAACACGTTTAACCTGAGCATGCATCTGACCCTTGGCTTTTCACAGTTGCTTTGCAATTTGATCTCTTCAAAACTGTGCTTTGTTATGATAATATAATTGCAGAGCAGGTTTATTTTCCTTTGCTCACAACACCCAAATATGTCTTGGATAAACCAATGAAATTTAGTCCTCAGGGTTGCTAATACCACAGTTTTTCATAAACTGCAGGGAATATCACTTTGGTCCACTTTTTCCTTCTTCACCATTTTGCCAATAGTCATGCCTGAAGTAAAGCAGGATATTTTAAAGTAACATAAATAAATGGGAAAATGACACTACATCAGTCTAAATGCTGTTCAGGAATGATGCAGAACAAATAGGGAAAATATAATATATGTAAATAATTTGTGAAATCAAGTTAAAATTAATGACAAACAAAATTGAATTCCCTTTGTGGTTGATTTCCATTTAGCTGCACCCAACAATAAAATAGTTATCAAAGAAAGCTACCAATTAGTTTTTAATTCAAAACATTTCCAGAAAAAACAGTTCCCAAATCTCAATTGATATCTCTCCAACAACCTCCTAATTGCAGCAAGTTGGTGGTAAAGGGAAGAAAAAAAAAAAACCTGCTTTAAATGAAAAAAATGTATTCCGTCTGCTGGAGGATGCAGCATCCTTTCCTTAATTATTCCCAGGACTTCCCCTGTACATGAGCTTCCGCTGAAGATTATATATAGGCAGATAAATATGTCTGTGTTGTCTGTGCATGTGCACACACACGGATGTATGCTGAGGCAAAGAGACAGGAAATGTTATTGTTTCAAAATTTGAGGAATTTATCCAGTGTTCCACTGCTTCCTCATGGAGTGGACTATTGGGCAAAAGTTAAAAAGTCCACAGTGTTCAAATCCAGAGAATTTCTTCCATTTAGTTTTATCGAGTGTTATGCCTTCTTGAAACGAACTTTAGAATAATCAGGAGTTTGCAATCACCTATAAAGAGAACTCTCCAGACCCTGTCTGATCTGACCTTTCAGTATCCAAACACAGAGATAAATAGGTCACCTTTGTCAGGAAGTGCAGCAAAATTTATTCTTCCTCTATTTTCCTGTCTGAGGTTGATAGACCCATCCCAGGATTCCTCCTTCATCTAAATAAGACCATGCTCTTCTGAAACCCCTCAGTCTGGTCCTTGCCATTTTCCTCTGTCCACAATTGAAACCAGTTGACAGCCCTCTGCAAAGTCCTGAGAACTGAGATGGATGACGCTGAGACATCTAAAGCCTGATCTGCCTGGCAAAAATATGCTCCACATGACAAGAGATGGAAAAACTAAAAAATATTCTTTATGTTTTAACCAGAAACTTCCAAGCAGATGAGCAGTGATGTCTTTGAGACATAAAAAATCAACACTTCCTTTTTTTTTTTTTTTTTTTTTTTAAATTACAGGTCAACGAGCAACAGACTTACCTCTTGCTTTCCTGCTTGGAAACCATGGAATCCCCTACAAATATTGAACCCTTCTGAGGATTTTTAAATATCATCAAGCATTTGAAAATATGGTCATAATCCACGTTCAAGTCCACCCAGTATACTGGAATTGCACTGCTAGGGAAGATGGATTAGAAAACTGATGAGGCAAAGGTAAGAGGGCAGTGCTGAACATCCTCTGGAAGGAAGGACTAGATAAATCAGCATGCAAGAAGTGTAACAGATATGTATTAGCTAATGGTGTCACAAAATCAGATTTTTTTTTTTTTTTTGCACAGTACATGAATATTTTAAACATAATCTCAATAATACCAGTCAATGCACCTCCTGAAATTCCCCTCACATGGAAACTTTTAAATCTGATTGGAGCCCTGGAGAAACTGGTGACATTTATGTTTATTAATAATTTATGTTCTTGGGAGATGAAGGTCTCATTGGTTCCCCTCCAGCTCTTAGGGTTAAAAGAGAAGAATATTTGGGTAGATTATGGTCTAGGGTGGTGAGGCATATTTTAGGTTCTTCTCACAAGGTTCTAGAAACATCATATCAACAAGCTTCGCCAGGGGAGGTTTCAGTTGGAGATCAGGAAGAATTCCTTCATGGAAAGGGCAGATAAACATTGGAATGGGCTGCCCAGGGAGGTGGTGGCATCACTAACCCTGGAAGTGTTCAAGAAACAGCTGGATGTGACACTTAGTGCCACGGTCTGTTTGACAAGGTGGTGATTGGTCAAAGGTTGGACTTGACAATCTTTGAGGTCTTTTCCAACCTTAATGATCCTGTATGGTGTATTTGGGGGCTTAAAGGGTCCTACTGTGATGATTTCCTACATAGCACATCTGAAAGAGCAATTGAGGGATGTCTGTAGATGAAAGAATTATCTTACAACTATAGTGGTAAAGAAACAAATTTGGGGCTTGTTCTCTTTATCAAAATATACCTACTCTACTTTCATAACAAACTCAACCAGTGTGAAAGTACCTTGATTTTCTCAAAATAGCATTCATGGAGAGTCTGCCATCCTTGATACACATTAAATTAACTCTTGCAATTTCAAAAAACTCAGCTTCACTATAAATGCTTGTGTCTATAAGATGCCATTTCTGGCTTTTTTTTTTGGCTTGCTTTGCCAATTTAGTTTTATTTTTCATGGTTAGGAAATATATCTTTAAATATCAGAACAATTGCTGATTATGTGAAGGGAGTTCTTATAGACTGTGTTCCCATGGTGTCTCCAGCAGAGTAATGGAATGAAATAGAAAAATGTTAACACAGTCTCAGATATATCCAGTTTAATCATTATATCCATTCAAAAAAGTTCTAACACCGCTTTCTGTTATGTCCTTGACTTCTTGCAACCTTTACCTGGTCAAATCCACCCACAGAAAAACACAGATGACTTCCCTTCCATATAAAGATAAGTTAAGCAAGTAACAAAGCAATGCCTTTTAACAGCTGCAAAGGCTGTTTTAACAAGGAATCCTACTTGCCCCCCCACCATTCTACAGCTAGGGTCAGCAATGAAATTTGGTTTTAAATTCAAATGTTCATGTAGTTCTAGACTGAGTTCAAGTGTTTTGATCAGAAGTACTTTTGGTGTTCCAGTGAGCGTGATAAAATAAGGAAACCTGCTCAAATGTTAATTCTCAGCAGAAACTAAACTTACCAGCTATTGTCACAGCCACACATAAAACAAATGAGAGGTGGAGCTGCCTCTAATAAATATTTTCTGTCTTTCATCAGAGTAGTGTGGTCTGAATAATAGCTCTGACAAAGACCAGCATGTCTAAGATCAAGACAGCAACACATACCAACAGAGCAGAGGAGAAAATATCTCATTGAAAGACCAAACAAAAAAAAAAAAATCCCTTGTAGCTATGATTATCAAACAGACAGAGAACTGCTCTCTGGAAGGTTATTGAGGCTCATTGTCCCACCCCCCTACTATTACACTCTATCTACAAGAAAGACACGGAAGTCACACACCAGTACCCACAGACATCCGCAAATATTGACTTCATTAAAATCATATTGTGCTTTTTTTCTCTCAGTTTTTTTATCTGTAAGAAAGTGTCCTCTCCGGATGTTTTCTTCCCCCATTTCCCTTATTAAGATGTTGAGGACTTTGCTTCCTTCTTCCTGTGGGTAACTGAAAAAAAACCCACAAAAAAGGTCATTATTCGATCCCTGCTTTGTCTCTTACTACAATAAAATTATCTTCCTTTATATCACACGTTTATATGCTTGACATCTATGCTTGACATTTAGCAATAAAACTGAAGTCATAATCTGCTTTCAGTTAGAGGACTCATCTTGAAACCCTTTGGTATTCTTGTCAAAAATAATAATTGCTCATTGTCAACATTAACCTCCTTGAGCCTGCAGATCCATCATTCCCATTGCTCGACTTAACAAGCATTACTGCCTACAAAAAGCTGCTGTTGAGGTAATGGATGGAACACTGTATAGCTGTTACATCTTACTAGATGTTCTTATAGTAGTACTTCATGGTAACATTATCTGGGGATGGTTCAAAACAAGTCCTTAGTTACAGTGAAAAAAATAGAGGTTTTGACAGAATTATATTAATTCACAAAAATCTCCACTTATTAGGCAGTGCCACAAATACTACTAATAACGAAACTCACCCAGGTTTGTTCTTTTAATGTTTTTAACCAGAAAGTGAACTTTTTGTACTACCTAAAGTATTTATGCCAAGTGGGATAACATTTGAGATAATAATCTTTCAGAGTTTTCCACAAAACTTGTCGTGTTCACTTTAGGTAATCTTTCCACCTGAATCTTTTAGGATATCTGAGGTACACAAGAAAAGTTGGAGACATGATAGAAGGGTCTAGTAAGTAATTATTAAGATCAGTTTAGAAATTAAAAAAAAAATTGAATTAGCTCCAAATTTTTAAGCAATTAGGAATCTAGCTAGATGGTAATTTGTATAAGTAAGAAAATATAATACAAGCAAGGTAGAAATTCTACCCATGTAGAAAAAATGCCCAAAGAATTATGAATGCTTTCTCCACAAAACATGCTGAAACGACAGTAATTCTTTGGGATAAAAGACCCAAATAACCAAAGAAACAAAAATCCCCAACCCCAAACTGGCTAAGCTGTAAATGCTGCATCAAATTTCAAACCAAGAATTACAGTACAGTTTATTTGCTTCTTCTTAACTCCATTTCCTTTATGTTGGGTAAACTGAAGGGAAAATCTCCTGCTTCTGTCCAGGCTTTTTCACTAGGACCCAGGAAGTAACCAACTACAAGAAAAATGTTTTTCTTAGAATTGTTTGAGACCCTACAACTTACCCTGCTCACTATTTCAAACCTTTGAGTTCAAGTTTCCCACTTATATTAATGCAACTACATTCAAAAACAGTTATCAGGGGTGTGTAAGATAAGAGATGACACTCTAACTGGTACCACACAACACTAATCTTAAATGTATTTATAATTCTAGAGTGTAATTAATCTAAAAATATTTGTGCTTATCACAGAGGTATGACATCCATAATGAAAATCACAATATTCATTGATTATTGCTGACCCACAGTAAATGTTAAAGTATGAGAATTTCATAGGGATTGACATGTGAAAGGAAAGATTCTCTGTGTATGATGCTAGTAGCACTTACAGTGTTATAAAATATAATTTTAGGCTTGTATTTTCCTAACATGAAAGTGAAATAGTAATTTTTGTTGATAACAAACAGTGACAAAATCTTGCAGATGTCCTGAATGTATCCATACTGGTCAAATATGTGGTTTGAGATTGTATTTAGTCATTGAATGCAACAATAAATTTTTAACACTATCTGATGGGTTTACCACACAATTGTCTTTTCACTAATTTCCAGTCTGAAAATGAAAGCTGAATGTGTGTAATAAGGACAAATCCATAATAATGAACCACAATGAAGCTCATTTTGCAAAGGCAAACATCTAATGTCAGTTGTGTTGTTACAACTAAAGACATCACTTAGCCAAAAAAATTATATTAAAATAATATGTGAAGAGAATCAGTGCAGGTTGACACAACTGACACCCATGTATACATTTTCAGTCCCACTTTATTAGAAATCTAGCATCTCAGTAAAGGAGGTTGGTTGGTCAAAAAAAATCAGACATAAATTCATACTGATTGAGAAAGAAAGTGCCACATCTGAACAATCCTCCTTCCCCTCCCCACGTCCTGCCTTCTTAGCACTGGTTGGGATGTCAAAATTTCCCATTTCACATCCAGCAGAGCCATGCAGATGTACAGCACATCCATTTACAGGCAAAACTTCCCAAGGTATTGACCTTATATTGCTGGTTTTTGATCTGAAAGACAACCAGAGGTGTTGACAGCCTGGACAGACATACACACATCAGGGGTGGCTACTGCTGAGAGGAATGCTACTCAGTGTGCATGTTCCTGTTATTCTAGATCTCAAATGCCCCCTCCTATGCTGCTCTGGAGGAATCAGTGTAATGCAGAGGGTATGTGATCACAAAGTACCACTGTCTCTAAGGTCAGTTTATAGCTTTGTGGAAGGTTAGTTTTATATATATATATATATATATTTTTTTTTTTTTGAGGAAGGAAAAAGCTTATCTTGTTAAACTCACATTCATATTCCAAACATCACAGAAAGGCAATTGCAGCAGTCAACTCCATGTAAACTTTTCTCTATTTCAGAGATGGGCTACATTCATGGTTTTAATGTAGTTTGTCCTGTTTTTTTAATTTTCTGTTTGCTAAGGAGTGGACAGACTAGACACTGTCTTCAAAGTGAACTTCAGAATCACAAAATACCTTGGCAAAAATCAAGACTTGTGCTCAGTAGAGCCAACAGCAGTGTGTCCCCCCCAAAAAAAAAAAAAAAAAAAAAACAACTCAAAGAAAGCTGTATTCAGCTACAAAAAAAACATCAATTCACTTCACAGAGAGTTTAGTGTTGATTTGGTTAGTGTAAATGTGATATTTGCGTCAGATTCTTGTGTCTTTAGAGTAGGTAAGAGAAAGGTCAGCCAGAAATTATTTCCTTGCCTTTTTTTTAAAAGGGGCTGTCTGTATGTAGAGCACTGCCTGTAGAAATAACAAAAAAAAAAAAATGTTGGATGATGAAATTATATAAAGAGTACCCAAATATATTGTCTCCCATGTTAAATCTCCAGTAATTACATTAGCAATGCACACCTTCTGTTTCTACACCAGCTTGCTGCAGCTCCAAAGAGGTGCCCATGCTGTAAGTTGTGTCTGGACCTGGTGAGAGCTTCCTCCTGCATTCTGGGCCAAAACCCCACTGAACTGTGCAGCCTCACTCTCTCCAGTCGTCACTGCTTATGAGTAGGGTCCCACACTTTTCCTGCTGTCACTGTGTGCTCACTGTCCTGCCTGCTCTTTCCCACTCTCCAAACCCCTGTGAAAGGGCAAGAGAATCCTTTGTACTGAACTTGTGCTGAACTTTGGTGAGGTGACTGAGGTTTTTGAGGTGTGCTGCTGCACTACAATCTCCTTCTGTTTTATTCCTCTATTATCCTTGCGTTTTCTTTTAAAATACTTGTGTCGGGAACAAGCTTGAACAAAAGCCTAAGTTTTATTATATCTCTTCTCTCTTTTCCAAGTTACTAATAGGTGAGATTGGAGAAGCAGTAAATAACATGGAACTGCTCATTACCTTCACAATGACAGCTTTGCAGCTCACCTCTGTGCTGGTTTTGGCTGGGGTAGAGTTAATTTCCCTCACTGAAGCTAGTACAGAGCTGTTTTGGATTTGCACTGAAAACAGGCTTTATAATATGATGTTTTCATCCTTGCTGAGCAGCATTTACAGAGCCAAGGCCTTTCTTGCCTCTCTTACCCCCACCCCACCAGTGAGGAGGCTGGGGGTGCACAAGAAGCTGGGGAGAGAGAGAGCTGGGAGAGCTGACCCAAGGGATATCCCACAGCACGCGGCATCATGCTCAGCACAAAAATCTGGGGGAAGAAGGAGGAAAGGAGGGGTGCTCAGAATGATGGAGTTGGTCTTCCCAAGTCACTGTTAATGTGATGGGGCCCAGCGTGTCTGGAGATGGCTGAAACCTGCCTGCCCATGGGAAATGGTGAATAAAGTCCTTCTGTTTCTCTTCTGGAGGGCACAGTTTTTGCTTTACATATTAAACTGCCCTTACATCAACCCACAAATTCTGTAGCTTTTACCCCTCCAGTTCTCTCCACCATCCCACTGAGGGGGAGTAGCTGAGTGGGGCTCAGTTGCCAGCTGGGGTTAAATTTTGATGCAACAAGATTGAGTTACAAGTGGCTTAAAATGGGAGCCCAGCAGTCCAAATAAAAGATTTACTTATCACCTAGTTAATACTGGGCTAATCTTGCAAGTATTTGACAAAGCATAATCACAAGCAGGCCTGCATATTTGAAGAAGCCAAAAAACATCCAAAGACCAAGACACCAGTAATAAGAATTTGCTGCAAACATTGCCAATTTCTACTAGCTGTATCCTAAGCTATCAGTTTTCTTCCCAAATTAATATACACTGAAAGGTTTTTTTAAATGTTACATATATATATAAATATAAATATAGATATATCTTCACATATAAGATTGTGGTGTCAGAGTAATCCTTGTAAGCCCTAAAAAGTGTCTGATTCCAACAACATTTAGAGGAATTTAAAAAACATTTTTACTTTGCTGATGTTTGAGGGTTTCACATTAGCTTGTTGATTTTAAAATTTCATCTACAACCACTGACTACATTACAAGCTATAGCCAAAGCCACTTTTTATCAGTCAAATCCATTATCCATCCAGTGGGGTGATGATTTTATTAGCTCACCTCTCACCTGTGACAAAAACAAAAAACCTTGGATGCTTTGATCTGGTAAATAAAAATGTAATTCTAGTAAAGAAAAAAAAATCTTCCTTGCTGAGAAACTTCTGAACAGAGAGAAAAAGACCTATCAGTTGGACAGGAACTTATTCCTGGCTACCAAAAATGAGAAGTGTCTGACTAGTGCCATCATAACATTGTAAATCTTCATATTTCCAAAATGTTAATTTACATTATACTTTTGTTTTTCCTTATTTATATACTGTGCTTTCTTATTCAAGTTCCACTGGTTTAACTGGGGTCAAGCTGTTAACATACATAGTTAATTATATGAGGAAACTATATATGAAGAGTCTTGTGCACTGACTGCTTCCACAGCTTATGCAGGTCACTGAGGAGTATCAGACTAATCACAAAAGTAATTTCTCTGGTGATAGTTCATATATGCAAAAAGAATTAAGGCTCAGAGATGAAGTTTTTTGCCCAGCTGAGTTACCACGCATCAATAAAAAACTTACACAAATTACCTGGTTTTACTTTGCTACAAGCCGAAGTATGCACTCCACTGTGAAGTATTTAGTTAAATTACATTATCTTGGTTGTCTCTATTTTTACCTTAGCAACTTGTAGGTTAAAAGTTGTTATAAAAGTTTGTAAGACAACTGGTGAGAAATATTTAATCAAACTAATTTTAAATAGCAAAAGAATAGCTTTTTTTTTTTTCCGAAATCGTTCCTGAGGACAAATTTCTCAAGACTCTTCAGGGAAGAGCTACACAATATTAAGGAAATAAAAAAAATATTTGTTAATTGCAGGCACTGTCTCCAATACTTTATGGAGGTTTTTATTTTTCCAAGCACAATACCAACCAAGATTTTACCAGGGCTTTTTTTTCCTTTTTAAAACAAAACCTTCCACAGAAAGATGATGTTCCTACCCATTTTAGCTCTCGTCACAGAAAACAGTACACAACTCCGTACCATTTCTTCTTTGCTTTTCACAGCCTGAAGCGTTATATTTACGGCAGGGAATTAGACTGGACTCAGCTGCCAGGATGTTGCTCTCTGTGGCTGGAAGAGGCCTTGGCTCTGTCTTCGGGGGGGGTTAGAGGAGGGGATCACACAGCACAGGGACAAATCTCTAGCTGGCATTAACTGATGTCATTCCACTGAAGTCCCTGCTTCTGTGCTGATCCAGGATGGCTGTGCCTCTGAGCTAGTGCCCAGAATGATGTGTTCCAGTCTCTGTCACTGCTGGGCAGCCCTTGCTGAAGTTCAGGGCTGGAAATAACTATGGCAATTTGGATTGCACTTTGTGAGAGCTGCTGGCAAGTACCAACTTTCTAATGGCAGAGGAAGAAAGGAGCAGCGTCAGCACAGTCTGCTCGTGCTGCTCTGGTTTGTGATGCTGACTCTTGATGTCCTGAAAGCCATTGCCACTGCATCCTTCCCTGTTGATGCCGCTGCACATCCTAAGGATAAAAGCCAAACTACACTTTCCACTCTCCTGCTGAGATAAAATTTTAACCCCTATGCTCCCTCACAATGCAAACACTGATTCGGGCTGAGACACAATTTCTGTAGAACTTCCACTTTACCTAAAACAATCACTCTAAAGGCATGAAAAGAATTTGCACAATATCGTAGGATAAGCAGTCCTATTAATTCACAGTATATTAGCTGAAAAGCTCTTATTCTGTAGTGACAAAAACATTGATTTTCAATTAAGTTGTTGAATGTATTATCTCATCTTTTCAAAATACTTCCTTTTTTTTGTGTTCCCTGCCTTGTTTCCTGACTTTCTAGTTACAACTGTATATTCACCTGCTTACACTAGATTTTCTGGGGTTTTTTTGTTTTTAAGGGGAAATAAACTGAGAAAGTAAAGATTTTGGCTCTGTAAAACCTCATCAATAACATTTTAAGGTTTTCCAAACCAAGAGGAAACACAAAATTCATGCTCAGGTTCTTGTTCTGACTGACTCACTGGGACAGGGACTAGTGGGTGTAATTGTAATGTGCAACTTCTGACCACCTCCAATATTTCTCAGTATGCAATACTCGGGCGTATTTCACCCTCTGCGTATTTTAACCACCTATGATTGTTACTTTGTTTTTTGTGACTATTTCTGCTTTTTCCCCAGTGTTCTTTTTTACCTTCCCAAAAGATTTAAATGAAGCTTGATAATGTTTTCTAAATTTAAAAAAATATCAGTCTGTCTGTAACAACAGAAGATATAATTTTTTTCAAGACCTTGTTTTCCCAGCTAGGGACTTTGGAGGAAAACTGCCTAGGCTTGGAATTTGCTTGGAGAGCTTGAAGTGGAAATAGAGTATCTGAAGACTCAGACAGCTCTTGAATCTATTGAAATTTCTTTTTGAAATAAGCTATCTTATCATGTTAAGGGACCTCTGTAAACGGATCATAAAAGCACTGTTTAAAGGTTTAGTGGACAAAAGCAGTTTTAAAATATGGACTTATGCATGGCCATGCAATTAGAATTATTTTGATATTTGGGTTTGGTTGGCTGGTGAGGGTTTTTTGTGTTTGGATTTTTTTTTTGCTGTGTCTTAAAATATATGAGGTAATTATTGTTTTTCCATCAGACACATCATCTTTGTAACACTGACTTATAGCTTGCTTCTCATTACACTGGTCAGTAAACATCAGGACAAACTCAGTATATTTTTCATGAAGTAAATATTTCTAAATTACAGTTGGTTATGAGTGTATAATTTTTTTCCAATCAGGAAACAAAAGAGAGTAAATATTCTTTTGGCTGATTGTTTTTCAGGCAACTCCTTAAAGTCCTGCTTTTGAAGCATTCTACATTGGCCTATGAGCACCAACACAGAGATTTGAAATCAATGAAATTAACAGCAAGAACAGGATTTAGTCTGAGTCACATCTGTCCTAGGATTGAAACACTGAAAAAGTGTACTTTAAAAAAGCTCAGTTATTTTAATTATTGAATATTCCAGCAAAAGCATTGGACAGATACTTTGAATATGTAATTGAACTTAATGCCCCGAATAAAAAAGAAAGCACTGGTGCTGTTAACATCAAAGCTCACATTCACAATCTAGGCCTTGCAACTGATAGGCTCCTTCCAGAAAAAAAAATTAAAAAAAAAAAGAAAAAAAAAAAGGGAAAAAAATCCGCATATTTCCAAGTCACTTGAGTAAAACTGATGGAATAAAAGCAAATATGTGAAGAAAGAAGAAGCAAAGTGGGGTCAGGTTCCATCTTCCAACAATACTGTAACATACGAAGTCTTAAGGAAAGAACTTCATTAAAAAGTAAATTAAGTATTTCTTAAGTAGCAACAAATGAGATAGACTCCCTTGAAATGTTGCTACCACAGTATCAAACCAAATAAGCAACAGACACACAGAAAGCAATTCTGTTCAGATAGATATTTCTATGCAGCTGCAAAGCACTAATGGCTAATATAAAAGTAATTTTTTTTTTCCTGCCATGTGATTTGTGTTCATTTTGGGGTTAATAAAAGAATTAATTTCCATGATAATCCACAGGAGGATTCTACTAGCCAAATGATATGTTAAGAATGACTTAAAGTATTAACTTAAAACTCAGTAATGTTATTACAATTTTTTAACTTTTTATATTAGACATATGATAGCCCTGAACTATTTCCAGAGACACTGAGGGTTTTCCTATTCCTAATATTTCTGTGGAAGGTAGCAGTGCTTATCTTCCAACATAAAACTTTTCATATAAGTATAAACATATATTATAAACTACATACAAACACATACACATTTCCTCTTAATTATATTCAGTGCATATGTACGTGGATCCATCAATCCTGGATATGACCTGTAATCAAAATATTTTTACTAGCTCACGTAAAGTTAACTGAAACACACATACACACCCTGGGTAAAGGAAAATTCTCACCTTACTTCAGTTCAGCAGAAAAGATATTCTCAAACCAGACATCCAAATAATAATTCCCTCTCAAATTATTTGCTTGGCATTATAGGACTTGTTGCTGCTTTGCAAAACCCCAGATAAAGAAATGAGCAGGAATTATCTTACCCTTTAAAAAGAAAGGGAATAATTGACAAATATATATACGAAAATACATATATTTCAGAAAATATCTGCTCTCCTGAGTCAACCTTGAAAGCATAAGCCAGAGTATTTTTCTGTGCTGTTTTTTTTTACCCATAGAAATTAATAAATTCTGATTATTTACCTTTTCCAAAATTATCTTTTTAATTCTTTCAAGAAGATTTTTTTCCTTTTAAAGCCATTTCAACTTGTTTCTAGGACTAGAATTCAAGAATACAAAAAACATGCAACTTTCTGAAATATGGGTATATATATAGACAAAGAAAACCAGTTTTCAGTCTTTCAACAACACACACCACCCATTACCCACAAAATGAACAATTGCCAAGGTATACAAATATCTCTAAAAGGTAGACTTAGCGTGGTCAAAGAACAATGTATTCTTTCAGGGGGCAGTATCTGAAGAATCCTATGAATAAATCATGAATACACAACCTTCTTTATCCTTATTTCTGAAAATATAGAAGTCACCTTAGCACATGGCCACAGTGTCTGGGTGATTCTGCTGAAATTCACTTCCACTTGCTCCAAATGCAGCAACTATTCTAATGTATTTCTCCATGGAAGGCACACAGTTAATGAGGTGCTTTTCCACAATTCCAGTTACAACAAAAACATTACAGTTATCATTTTTAATTTCTGATAGCCATGCTAATATATCTCAAATTAACTGCAAGAATCCTATAATGAATATTATGTTTTAATATGTATTTAACACATATTTAACACAAGTAAATCTCTGTATTGAGACCGATAGCTTGACTGATAGCAGTGACAGCAACATCAGTATGTAATGTGCTTAAAAATACTATGGCTACCTATGGATCAATTCTTTTTTTGAAAATGAAATACCACATCTCTATTCTTTCTCAGAGCAGAGGGGGAAAGAACCCAAGGCTGGGCCTACCTTCTTTTTAAAAAGGTAGTTTCTAGGTTTGCAGGGAGTTGAATTGCAATTCGACTCTTGCCAAGAAACAACTTTCTGTTC
Organism: Cinclus cinclus; assembly: GCF_963662255.1. Classification (NCBI taxonomy): domain Eukaryota; kingdom Metazoa; phylum Chordata; class Aves; order Passeriformes; family Cinclidae; genus Cinclus; species Cinclus cinclus. Next base: position 13,131,532 of record NC_085051.1, on the reverse strand, counting down.
ATCCAGAGTACTAATTCAATATGTAGAACTTGACACAGCAAAATTCTAGAGCATCTATTTAACTTAAGCACACGTTTTAATCCATTTCCTGGGCAAGACAGAGGTTAGCTCGCATGCTGCATTTATCTGAAATTCATTGCTTAGCAAGTGTGTTTCATTCTCCATCATTTTGTGGAGGCCTAAGGTAATTTATGACGAGTTATTAATTGATCATAGAATCAACCTTACTTAAACTGTGAGTTAATCTTTCTGAGGACAAATTCATAATCTCTTTGTATAGATACAAACTATATATATATTATTATATTATATATTATTATTGAAGGCTTCAGAGTGACCTAATTACAGCCTTCCAATACCTGAAGGGAGCCTACAAGAAAAAGGGAAAGAGTCTGTTTACAAGAGCAGGCAGTGACAGGACAAGGGGAAACGACTTCAGACTGAAAGAGAGTAGATTTAGATCAGATATTAGGAAAAAATTCTTTACTGTGAGGGTGGTGATGCTCTGGTACAGGTTGCCCAGGGTAGGTAGCAGATGCCCCATCCCTGGAAGTGTTCAAGGCCAGCTTGGATGGGGCTCTGAGCAGCCTGGGCTAATGGAAGCTGTCCCTGGCCATGGCAGGGGGTTGGAACTGGGCAGTTTTAAAGGTCCCTTCCAACCCAGGAACTTATAGATATTTTATACATTTAATGCGTACTATATACATCAGATGAAAATACAAATCACACTCCATTTCAGTGATGGTTTTGCCAAAGACAACAGGAGTGTCATGACAGTGATAAACAAGTTCCCTGTGCTCAAAATGAACTACTGAATATACCAGACATACATAGCCTTTTTTTTTTTTTTAAAAAAAAAAAGGTTACTTTCAGTTGATAATACAGTCAATTCCCATTACTGATTCAAAAGCAGTTCCAGGTATTTTATATCCATTTCTGAATGTTTGTGACAGATTCTTTGAACTTTCAATCATAATTCACGTATGCTATAAGCACTTTTCAAAGTCTTTGTATTCTCACATGCTGTGTGAAAGATCTTGTGAAACTGTAAGAAAATAAAGACATTTCACAATATACTGTGGATTACAGAAAGCACATTGGGGAAAATTTAAAAATAATAATTTTGAGTACACAATTTTTCCAGATAGATTTTTTTTTAAGGGAGTAGATCAAAATAAACAAGAAAATTCTACACTTTTCCAAATTTAGATTTTTAGCACACCATAGATCTTTTCCAATTCACCAATACATAAATATGGTTGAAATCTGATTTTCTTTAATGCTTGTGCCAACTGACACATGACAAAAATGTTCGTGATCAGAACCTGATCCAGCTTCTATTAACTTCACAGACATCTGGACTACTTTCTTCATATGTAGGGCAGAAAAAAGAATACAGTTCTAGACATAAATACCTACCTATTAGAAAATATGTAGCAACATGTAGTAATCCAGCTACCTAAATATGCAATGCAGCAGATGTGTAACATGTAGCAAGCCAGACATGCAGCACACACAGGTGGAAAGAAGCAAGGTGTGGCTGCACAGGTGAGTAGGGAAAAGTCATCCTAAAGGATTGTGCAGCAATAGCACAGACCAGAGTTCAAAAGATCCTCTACATTTGTAGAGTTGGTAATGGCAGTGAAGCATGATTGTCTGGAATGCTGAAAAAGAGAAAGTGGGCAGGGCTCAGCCTTACAGGTGGCTCTGATCCTGGCACTGAGGCATTCAGAGGGGCAGAAGGCTTCTGCAAGTTCATTTTGCGCTCTGGTTTCCAGGCCTGACGCCCCTTCCCTCAAAGTAGCACTGCTCTGGGTTATGTCAGCTGAGCACACAAGCACTGGTGAAACCCTCAGCAATGTCACAAAACCTCCCTGAGACCTGGCATTTCACATCTCCTGCAGAGCCAGTCCACCCACAGCTCCCCTCCAACTGTTCTTACAATTAAGGAACAATAAAGGATGTTGATATGCTGTGTAAGCATTGTTCCTTACTCTAGTTACCCCAATTATTTTTTATGTTTTCCCCTTAAATGAGAAAGACATCAGGTGGTAACTCAAACACTGAGATAGCTATTTATGTTTTAGAACAAACAGTTTAAACAGTAGCGTATACAGATGTCCAAATATTTTGAAAGTATCTGTTTAGGAAAGCAAAATGGAACTACCTGTTTAAATTCAGAGAATTTTATTTAAAATCTGCATGTAGAACTGAAATGGTTTGTTAGTTGATACACAGTGGCAAATGAGGCTTATTTGCAGAGTATATGAAGTGCTTGGATTTCTGTTTGAATCGGGAAAAGCAATACATTTGAATTTTCATTAGATTGCTCCATTTTTACAAAAATGATTCATTGTATAAAAACAGTAGTAAGTGGCTTACTCTCTGTCTTTGTCAACAGACAACTGGCAAATTGCTGGCTGCATAATATTTCTGTTAGACTACTTGTGTATGGAAATCTGACTGCTTTGCAAGCAATTTAATCAGCAGTGTAAATAACCTGTGTAAAATAACCAACAGCACAAATGCCTTTAAATAATCAAGGCTCTTTAATGTACATAAAATAGGCTTTTGTACCTACAATAGACTTGATCTTTACAACCATAGTTCGTTCTCACCTATTATACCACATTGTGATCTTCAGTAATCAGTAGGTGGAATTTTTCACCTGCAGAGAATTGTGTCCACAATCTCACACAACTAATAAATTGCCAGAAGAAAATAAGATAGGATTACTGATGTAAAAGCTGAGAGCTAGGACTGAAAATTGGACTGTATGACTGCATAAATAAAAATCTATCTATAATAACAAAAAAAGCAGGTAATTTGCTAATATTCTTGAGAGATGTCTCCCATTTTTCTTGGGCAATGAAAGTTCCCCAGGCTTTACAACGTGATAGAAGTTATTCAGATGTTTTATGCAGCAGAATCTATTTTCAAGCTTTATCATTTTAATACCTATCTATATACAAATGCAGAATATGTTCATGATTTTCTTAATTACACAAACATAGGAGTATTTCATCTGAGAGTAAAAAGAGCTGAAAAACTTGTAGGCAGGTAGAAAAAGAATCTTAGGATTTGATGTTAACATAAAACTGCAGCAAGGCAACAGATTAAAAGGGGTGTAAATATAATTGTTACCCACTTAGAGGTTTCTTTAGGCTCTCAGGAAAATCTTGTATCTGAAAATTAAGCTGTTATGCTCATTTTGCTTTAAATTGTCCTTACCTGCACGCCTCTATCATGAGCATTTTAATATACCTTTTTAAATTTAAGAAAAAGTATTTTTATCTTTTAATATTTATAAATGACAAAAAAAATGTATGCAAGGATAAACTTATTCAGTCTTGTATTTTTTAAAGACTCGGAAACAGATTTTGTTAAAAAGGAAAATATTGAAGGTGAATGGGCTTAAAAGAAGAAGCTTCCAAGGAAATTAACTTCAGTTTTAGGCAAGCTGAGCAGTAAAATGTATTAAGATGTATGAAAGAGCTAAAAATACTTATTGCCAGTATATGAAGTTAAAGTTAGACATTACATGAGCTTAAAAGTGTTCACAAAGAGCTTGACATCCAAATGTATAATATGGTTACGTATTTTTTTCAAAATGTTGAGATATACCATTTCAACTTTAATCAATCTGATTTTGTACCTTTTGATTCTATCTTCATCATACTTTCTCTTCTCAGGAACCTGCAATAAATAGTTCTGTGCCCAAGTCAGTGGTCTTACATCAGACAGATATAAAATCTGGGGAAAAGCTGAAGTTCTTTCAAAGGCAGTATTTTGGAAATGGATGCTCATTAAAGATACTGACTGATAAGATCATCCCATTGCATTTCTATCTTTCCCTTTTCTGTCGTTTCATCTGTTACACACACACACAGAGACAAACTAAATGTCCATATTTATACCCCCAGGTCAGTGAATCTGGTACTGATTCACAACTCACCACAGTGAATCTGCAGTGCAGTACTTTTGCAATGCCTGAATTATGGTGTCACTAATTCATGGGAACTTTTGAGAACCCAAAACTGCCACAGAAGTTTGCTAAAAGGTTATTTTACAGTGTTCCAACTATTTGGACACTCTTATTCACATTCTTTTGGGGAAACGGGCTGGATTCCAGATGGCCCTGTTTACAATACTTTTAACTCAGAATACTATGCTAGACAGATACTTCTACCTGTCCACAAATACTGCATGTCTAATAGGAGTAAATGAAACCATTCTGCATTTCCACCATGGTTTGTACCATTACTAGGACTGTAACCACCTCTGCCTGCAGCTTACATCCAGTGCAGTTAACACAGACAATGTGGGTTATTTTTGCAATAAATACTATAGTCATTTTTTTTCCCGAAGAAATAAATTATCATTGCATGAGTCTATCTTCATGATTTCTACTATTACTTCTCCAGAGCTCATATCATTGAGATAACAATAAGAGACCTGGTCATATGAGAGGAGCTTGCTTTCATGTAATTCAGTTTTATAGGAATCATAGAAAACAGAGCTCCTATTTGAGAAAAAATAATGGAAGTTAGGTTTGAGTAGATCTAGGCAAAACAGTGAAGTCCTCATATGAACTGGAATTCATCTTAGCTTAGATGTCTGCATTGCACATGTCCATTCCCCCTCTAAACTGTCTGGATTGCACCTACATCAACAGAGAGTTATTAGACATCTAAGGGTAGGAATCACCTCACCTATTTTCAGTGTTCCCTTGGATGAAATTAATGAATTCCTGAAATGACTGGTTTTTCCTCCACAGTCTAAAAAAGCATTTCAGAGCATGTGGTTCAGATGCAAATATCTATGCTCTAACATCCTAAAATAAGATTAATCCCAGCTGTGGATTTTTATCTGTGTTACCAGACCATCCTCTGCAACTTGTAGTGGAAACTGCACCAATGGAACAGTTGGGTTTTTTACAGTTTTCCACCCTTGGAAAATAAACCAGTGTAGCCATAAAGGATGAATGTGTCCTCCACTCTCACAGTGGGCACCATCTCCTTTCACAAGTAGCTCCTTGATGGAAATGCAAATTCTCCAAGTGTCATACACTACTGCAATGGGAAAATGGCAGTGTTTCTGTTGCCCTCAGAAAGAAATGTTGTAGACACAAAGTCACTTTTACTTTGTTTAGCACCTCTGTTCTTACTTTTAAACCCCCACATTTAACCTGAAATGACTATGCAAGAAAGGTTTACTTGATTTTTGAATTTGTACTAGATAACTTGAGTTTAATACATATTTTACTGCAATCATTACTGGTATTGCACCTGGAAAGGGTTACTATTAAATATGCAAGCAGGCAATTTGGAACTCTGTGTTTAATACATAGTAATTATAATTTTTGCTACTTTCCAAGAGTTACAGCTTCAACCTAAACCCAGGAACAAAGTAGTGAAGAAAAAGGTTGTTTTATGTTGACTTTATCTGAAAGTAGCATTGGAGTTTCTTACTTTTCCAGGTGATGTGCCCTGATTTATGTGGTCTTTCAACATAAAAAGAGCCTGCTGTTGAGAAATATGGCAGTTTAAAAAACTGTTAATTTTGTATTACAGTTTAGGGTAGCTGCATCCCCTTCTGACATTTCTACTAACAGCTCTAATTAATGCCAAATTCCTGTATATCCTACTGAGACTTCTGCAGGGCTCAGAGATATGAAGTTCATTGTGATGTTTATTTAAAAACCCAAACCACGAAAAGTTCACAGGTGTAGCTCAACAAGCTGCAACAGAAGGTATGTGTATTCCAAATAAAACAGGGTCTTCTCCTGTGTGTCAGCTGAGGCTCAGCATCAAGCTTATCCTATCTAGTCAGCAAGAGATGAAGACCTAGCTAAGAATACCCAGTGTGATATGTGCTGTTTGCATGCTTTAAAAGGCAAGAGAGGAAGGTGGAAAAGGAGAGCCTCAGGTTGGTTAAGAGGATGAAAGAAATCTGAACTTCTTGCTTCACAAATTCTTCTAAGAAAGAATAAGATTTACCCTTATCCCTTCAGAGTTTCTGTTCAGCCTCTCTACTCCATGACTATCCCTTGCATAAATATTTTCAGTGAATAAACAACTTAGACAGCAAGCTACTGCTGAAGGGTCGAGAGTGCACAGCAGCTACATTTTTTTCTGACCAATGACAAATAATTTAGACCTCTGCTAAGAGTAATAAAATTCCTCTTAAGATGAGTTGTTCTGGTCTTTGTCCATTATTGGAGAATGGTAAAAGCTGTGCCTTTTTTTTTGTTATGGGTTTGCATAACAAAAGACATTATTACAATAAAACCTAAAAATAAACAACATTCAAAATACAGCCTACACCCATATGTGCATACACATAACTGTGAATTAATTAAATTGCCAATTGGCAATTGAAACCTTTAGAAGGAAAAACTGACAAGATTCTGAAATGCATCATTCTTCCTCCATAAGAATAAACCAAAACCAACCAGTAATATCAACAGAAAGAGCAGGAGAGGAAAGTGTTTTAGCATCATACACACATAAAATAGGTGTATATTTTGCTATGATACATTAGGATGTCCCAAAACCAAATTCTAGACATTCCATGTGTGGGAAGAGGCAAACAATTAAAAACAAAATTGTCACAATTATATTACAGACAATTAAAGTCAATACTGCTTACAAACTGAAAAACAGGTTCAGTATTCCTTCTCACAGGCTTTAAACTGTATTTTTTCTTGTCTGATTATTGAGACACCTTTCAGAATCGCAGCACAATAGTACAGTATACCTAATTTGGGCTTTTTTTCCCCTCAAGCACTACAGAGGGTCAGGTACACACATCACTACCACGTAGCAAGAACATCTGAATAACCAGATAACTGAGGCAGCATGGAGAGCAGTTCTCCATCCTTTCATCCCTGTAGACAGTATTTGTCCCTTTGATCCCTGAGCAGATCAAACAAAATCCACTAATCAATTATTTCCTTTTTTGTCTTTCAGACGCTGCCACAGGCCTTCAAATACTGATGGTTAAGTACTTCAGGAATATTTTATTTGTTTACTTTTATAAAACAAATGTTTACCACAAAGGAATATTTTTTTCCATCTTATTATTTTTCCCACCACCCAAACCCATAAATTTAAATATTCACATGAAAATATTTGTGAAAGCTTTTTAGTATTAATTGTTTTGAATAGAAATTTTGGAAAAATACGGGAAACCTGTAGTGAGAAAGTGGATTTCTTATGCTGAAATTTTTCAAAACTGCTGAAAATTGGACTTGAGAGCATCTTCACTCTCACTTGCAAAAGTCTAGAGGGTTAGGCTTGAATGGACTATTCGAGGGGCAGCAGAGCAGAAAACGCACTATTGTAACACCAAGTTTTAACAAGAATATGAGGAATAGTCTGCATGAAAATTATAACAAAAATTAGTAACTTCATCTGCCCACTTTTCTGTGGCATTTAAGGTGCCTAAGAGACTGACTACCTGAGGGGCCCCAATCCATCACATGGCTACCTTTTGGAATTCAGAAAGCAAGAAATTCTCAGAACTTTAGGCCTGTAAATCAAAGCTTGGAAAAGAAGACAGGATTTGAACTGAGGCCTTAGGAAAAAATTCCAAGCTTAAGTGCTAGAAGCAAGAATGCAGATTTAAAGCTTAAAGCAGAGACATGTTAAGTTGAGAAAAGCTTGTCTATAATGTTTAAGATATAGAAAGAATAAAGTAGGTGTAAAGGTGATGGAATAGCCTGAATAGATCTATGTGTTAGAACAGGATTGGCTGAGAAAGGTCATTCTGTAATTCGATGAAATTTCTTAGTATTGGATTAGAAACATGAAGATCTGTTGGCAGTGTTTAATTGGCTAATAAGTCCTTAAAAGACCTTGTAGCCCTAAGTCTTGTGACCACTGGTCACACTCTCAACACCTGTAATAAGAACACACATTTTCTGCAGAAGATAAGAAAAATAAGCTTCACTTTCTAAGCAACCAGAAGTGCCATCTCTCTGCCTCATTTGGAATAAGAAATAATCCCTGTGGAACGTGGTAACACGGGAACAATAAGCCCACAGCTACCACCCATGTTGTGGTTTCTTACACATGCTTTGTGTCCATCTCAGAGCACCAGTCCTCTTCAGATACTGGCTCTGTAGGACAACTCCTCAGCCTAATCAAAACTCCTCAGCCTTTACTAAAACTCAGAGATATCTATTACAATTCTTACTGCCTCATATTTTGTTTGTTTTATTGGTGCTGCAGCTACAGCCAGAGAGGGTCCTCTTCAGCTGCTAAAATCAGAAAATGCTGATCTGGAAGGTTCAGTCCTGAGCATCCCCATATGATGTTTAGTGCTACCAACATCTCAGCAAACTTAAGCTTAAAAGCTTTATCAACAATTGAACATAATAAACACTTAAAACTTGACACATCATCCTGGTTTGTTCTGTTGGAACTTTGTGAGAATAGAAACATAATTTCTTTAGACTTTGAATTACAGAGTTCACAAAGCAAGAAGAAAACTCGATTTAGAAGGAAGAGCAGCTGGGTTATTGCCCTGCAATCTTCAGAGTGAGAAAGAATACACATTAAAGATGGGAGAAGTCTGGGCAAAGGGGAGGAACTCTGAGTTGGAAGTACAACCGTGGAGCAGGGATGACAATAACCTGATATCTAAAGAGGTTACTCACCATGTGAGTGCTGAGAGAAGGTTGGAAGCTGTTGGAGGTGGGTGTCACAGAAACTCTAATTAAGGGTTGAAAAGGAAAAGCACAACAAACTGAATAAAGCTCAAGCAACATAGGAGGGGAATTATTTCAAAATAGTGGAAGGAGGAAGAAAGGAGATGGGATGCACTGGAAAAACAAAATTAATAAAAAATGTACAAACACTGTGTATTTTCTTTTCAAATGTTCTTATCCCACAAGACTGGCAATTAACATTACTACCTAACATACCTTTTTGAAAATTTTTCATTAGGTTTCTAATTTTTTTATTTGTTTGAAACACTTTTAAAGTGTATGTAGAATATTTAGCAAGTAAAGTTTACCTTAATAAATCCTATCTCAAATATTTTCAACATATTTCTTAAAATGCTGCACACATCAATATGATAACAACTGAATAGCAAAAGCAATTTTTCATTGTGAGAACAACAACAACAATTATTCATTGTGAATAGGGTAGGGTTACTAAACTTTTCAAAGCAATAGCACAGAAGAGGGCCTGCAGATACTATCGTTTAACTCTTAGGGGGTTTTTTGTTATCAAAGAATGGAAATTATGCACCAGGGTGGAATTAATTGAACTGCAAAATACCTTAGTTTAGGAAGGCCCTATGAAGGCCCTCCCTGCCCAAGGGAGGGTTGAATTCAAAGGTAAATCAGATTTCTCAGGACTCATACCAGCCAGGTTTTGAAAATCTTCGAGTACAGAGACTAAAACCTCTCTTCTGTCACTCTCAAATAAAATATATGTGTTTGTCAAGCTCTGATAGACACCTTAAACAACTTTAGATGTTAAAATGTTAGTTTTTTGATTCTGCTGTCAGAATTCACCCAGAGGATCATTTATTGCTACTGCAGCTGTCTAATAGAGTTGGATTTTTTTCCCTTCTCTGGGTACCTGTTTCACCTCCCTTGGCACATAAAGATCCCAGAATAGTTTATGTGAGACAGATAACCTTTAGAAAACTGAAGTTATATAAGATGCACCTAATTAAGATGTTCAGGCTTGAGCTCATTGCAGCTTCCTCTTGTATGGGGATGGGGAATGTATGGGGAATGCCTTTCCAGCATTCTATATTACTCATGGAATACTAGCATTGATTCGAAATGGAATTTCTTTTGGAGAGAATCTTATACTGCCTGGTAGTGACAGCTCCATGCATGAGAGAAAGCCAGCACCTAGAAGAAAATTATGAGAAACAGGGAAATGATTTGATGATGTCTTTTCTAATGAAGGAGAAAGGGATTGCATAAATTAGACACAATTTTATCACAGAGAGATTAAAGGAATTAAGAATTTAAGAAAACTCAGCTGAGACACAGCAGTGCCCTGGCCCTATGCTACAACTTTATAATTCCATATGAATAAAGAGAGAGGCAGCAATATAGGTCATGGACATCACTGCCTGTCTGGCTAGTGCAGAAATTCATGCCATTAGAAAGAAAGCCCAGATAATCCTTTGATGAATTACTGGGTTTACTTGGACCAGCAGCTTCCCACTTGCAAGACATGTAGATTCATTTGGATTAAGCTGTACAAAAGGTCTGCAGGCTCCAGTAGACAGCTATCACTCTGATAAAGGCTTTTGCTCAAAAGATATTTAGATACTGTGGTGTCATCACACAACTCCCAGAGCAAGAATGCACGTTGAGATATCCATGTCCCGGGAAGGTGTAGGTGAATTAGAGTCAGAGCTGTGAAGAAAGTGAACAGTTTGATGGTGAAAGAAGTAAATTCTCTTGCTGGAACATAGGGAAGAAGCCATACTGCTTGTAATAGATTTTCAATTGAAAGGGAAAAAAAACCCAGCAAAGAGGCTATAGGATTTACACACATTTCAATTAAAGAAGCCCTTCATCTCATCTACTGACGTGTGTCTATTAAATTGCAGCATGGACTGAATCTAAAAGACAAATAAAAGTGAGAATAAAAAAAAAATATTTGGGTGCTTATTATGTTTTATTAGTTATTAATAATATTGCATTTTGAGTTTTAAAAATTCAGCTATAATCCTCATGGGATAAGAAGCACACTTAGCTGTGTGTATGTGGCAGGATTTTGTCACCAAACATGTTTCAAAATATTGCATATTCTCAGCATTGCTTCTCCTCTGTCTAAACAAAACCCATTTTCTGCTGGAAACATGACATTTATGAGAGTTCTTAGTTATTAGCTATGTCTTTAACAAATAATTACTTTAAAATAATTCCATCATATCAGCTACCTGAAAGATTAATAAACTGTACAATGCTTGGAAGCACTTGCTGTTATCCACATTGTTTATATATATTCTCAGTCTCTCTCTATGAATCAGAGAAAAGCAAATGTTTTTTTCTTCTCCTCTTGCTTCTCTCCCTGCAGTTATTTAGAAGTCCAGTTCATATATTGTGTCCTACTTTGATAAGAAAGAAATACTATTGATATTTTTTATTTCAGTTTGATAAAAAACATGTTTGTTTTCGTTCATAGATTTAAAGCCCCAAAATGGACCAGTACCGTAAATAAAACATGCAATCTCATTTTAAAAATTTATTACAAGGAATTTTGTTTATGATTTCATGTTCTCCAGTAATAATTAATTGGAGGTCTTCACTGGTCCCCACAGAATAACTATCATTCAAAATGCACTAAAGGATGATCAACACACAGCAGCACATCTTCAGCAAAGAAAGTAACCATATGTATTTTTACTACCAGTTTAACATAAATTTAAAATTAGCCATTTTACAGTGTGTGTGTTTTGCAAACATTACCCAAAAAAACAGCTAATTTTCCAGTTTCTAAGAGTTTGAAGGTTTTTTACTGAAGTTACAAGGGTTACTAAGTGCTTGAATGAGAATGCTTTGCACTTTTACAGTGACTTCATTGGAGCCTTTGGAAAAGCTTTAAAAATGAGTTGATTAATTAACAATAATTATGTTCTATAACATGCTGAAAGGAAATAATTTTTTATTCCACACGATTTTGACTGCATTTAGAACAACAATACAGTGAAGGCAAAACCAGCAGCAGGGCAGTTTTAGCTCCACTGAACAGAGAAGAAATTTATCCAGAGAATATATGACCACCATATACTTCATCCCTCACATGAAATCCCTAATTCTTAGGGCAAAGATGGCCTTGGTAGCACATGCCAGTGGAAAAAAAAAATGCTCTTCTAACACAACAAGACCTTATTACCCTTTCTTACTGCAGAACAATTCCTACATGAAAATGATTATGAAAGTTAGGAAGTCTAAAGCAAACACTGAGGGCAATTCTGCACTTCCAAATCAGACCTCACTTTGATGTTCACATATTCTAGATGTGGTTTTTATCAGCAATTTGAATATAGTACAGAAAAATAGAACACAAAAGGTATCTTGGCATCCTGAGTCTCTTTTCCAAAGTGAATTATTTATTGATGGAAGCAACCCTTTTAACAATCTGCACTTCTAGCTTTTCATGCCTAGATCAAATTTATGCAAATTGTTGAATTTTCCCAAATCAGTTGTATAATTCCCTACATGATTTCTACATCTTAAATAATTTCTTTGTTATTTGGTCTAAAACTTATTTTGGAAATTTTAAGTTTTTTGTTGCTGTAGAAGTTTCCATGCTCTCTCTCATCGTCTTTTTGAATTTTTCGCCATTTTTCTGTTTATGTTGAAGCGCGTGATCCAGTACAGCATGCCTGGTCAGTGTGTCCCACCAAGGATATTTTGGAATGATGAAATGTTGAATATTATTCTCTCTTCTTCGCTGATAAACCCAAACTTATGTTTATGTTCTAAAGTGTTCAATCCCTTAGGAAGACCAGTGCTTCAACAAAATAATTTTTTTTTTCTAATTATTTCTATCTTCACTAATTTCACAGGTGCTCATGCTAACTGGAGAATCAGAGAACAGCTGAGGCGTTTTCTGATACCCATCCTGCTCAGAGCAGGGTCAGTTACAGCAGGGTTATGTCCAATTCTGTTTGGAACATCTCCAGGGACAAAGACTCCACAACTCCTCTGGGCAACCTGTGCAAACATGTGACCAATCTCATAGTTAGAAATAAAAAAACTCCAAGTGACCCAGTCAACCAAACAAATTAAAAGTCTTGAGTTGAATTTCCTCAATTTCAGGAAAGATGAACGAAGGGAAACAGATTACACCTCTTTTTTCTCCTTTACCTCTGATGAGGAACATTTGCTGCACACTAGCCCTTAATGTTATGCCAATTTCTATACAGAGCAAGAAGAATATTTCAGCAACACTAGCATCACTCTCTGCCTAGCGTTACTGAGATTGAGTCATGACCTAAAGAACTACAAAGAGAACATATGATTATATCAAGCAGAGTCACCTGAGTGTGAAGTATTTGTATTTTCATAGTACATAGTGTGTGTTTCACTAAAGGGTCAGAGAGTATTTGCAATGATTAAATGGTGTATTCTTAATATCAGCATTTCCCTTCTGTAACTCATTTGTATGACTGACTAAAGCAAAGGTTCAGCACTTTACTAGGAAAAGGATTTGACCCACTGACAAGAAAGAAAATGAGATGAAAAATAACAAAACATAAGACACCGGTCTAAAAGCTCTTCATCTTTGAAAAAGGCTTAATTAGCTCACTGAAGTCTGTGCTGTACACCATAGAGCTCTTAATGACTGGCTTGTGGAGCAAACTCCTACAATTTATTCAGGTTAACCACAGTTTTAAACACATGGTATTTATTTATCCAAGATTAACTGTATTTTGCAGAAGTGCCAGCATTAAGAAAATGTGTTTTCCTAATGAAATAGTCTGTGATCCCATTTCCATTTTGCTGCTGCTTATTCCACCTTGTTTTTAACAATGGAAAGATGCTTCCATTATTTGTTGGCTTAACCCTGCAAGGTACATAACCCTAAATGTTTTTAAGGGTAGGAGCTGTTCACTGATTCTAATGAGACACCTTCTTAGTTCAGGAATAGGGAATTTAATCCAAACGCAGTAATGCAAATTTCTAACAGTGTCTTGAATGTGCAGCAGCCTTGACCTCCCCTCTCAGGGCACCATGTTCCATTCCTTCCTTACCCTTTATGCTTATATAGTTTCAAAGGTAAGCTTTTAGTTGTTTGTGCTAATTGAGAAAATAACCTCTGCCCACCAGTATTAACCCTCTAGAACAAGATGCAGTATAATGTGCTTGTGTATCCTGTGGCTGTTACAGATCCATGTTGTTCCTGCAGGACCTGTGTAGCATGAATTTGAACTGTGAGTTTATGAGTGAAAACTGTCATCTTCACGTGCAATGCCTATCACTTTTAATTTTATCAATCCCTGTTAATATCAAACCTTTCCTCACCATGTTTTTAAACCAAGCTGCCCGTTAAACAGAAACAGAAAATTTAGTAATTGACAAATCTATGATTTATTATGCAAAAATTAAATATTTGATATGTTATGTAACTTACTAGCTCATTAAGTGATTATTATCTTACAAGATATACAACAGTTGATTTTTACCACTCGTATACATTCAGAAGTTAAACCAAATCCTGTAAAACTTAGGGATGGTCTGTATAGAGTATAACAACTCTGCACAGCAACAGATTTTGCTCATTAATGACTAATTACACTCCATTTTAAGAACTGGAATAATTTAATTATTTAAGAATCTTGCAATACATTCACTACAAAGCAGTTATATTCGTAATTCCAATTTTGTATTATCTTTGAAGTTTATGCAGTTAGGGAAAAAAAAAGATATTACAGTGAAATAAATGAAAATATGTTGTCAAGAAGACTCTACTCACCCTAATCTTGCCTCTAACCCTTCCTTTCCCCCATGCAAAAAGCATTTTCTTTCATTAATTTTATTTAGCCCCTTGCTGCCTGCTGACAAGCACTGAATGTCCAACAAGAAGCTATGGGAATGTAGACATACATCATGTAGTCTGTTTATTCACAGGGAATTAATGGAATGTTCTATAAAGTTCATATAAAAATGCATGTAAGACAATGTGAAAAACTTAACACTCTTCAGTTTTGCTGTGCAAATGTAGGCAAACCCATTTTATTAGTCATATTTGCCTTTTTTAAATTTATAAGCTTTGTCTTTTAAGTTTGCACTGGATTGTCAGAATCTTTCTATTTCTTGTTTATAAGTATCTTGCCTGATAAATGATATAGCATTCAAGCATCAGGCAAACTGGCTGCAGACCCCTGTAGGCTATTTTGTGGTCAGAAAGATGCCATATTATTCTGGAACATCAGATGTCCAAAATGCACTGTTCTGGAGAGTGACAATGTGGCTAGAATTTTATACAATATTAATCGAAAAGTACTGACAGAGTGGCAGCCATTCACTTACATTTCAAAATGTTAACCACATAATTGTACAGGAGGGATTCCTAAGGGCATCTATGCATTTAAGAGTATTGCAGTGGGTTTTGATGCTTCTGTTCACTCCCTAATGGAAGTCATGCAGGTCATAAACCCATAAAATACAGTTTGGTGTTTTAAGTTCAGAGGTAGGTCCACACACTGCAGACCAGGTTCCACTGTTCCCAATTCAATAGAAATTTCTCTAACTGTACAGCAGAGATGTATATACTTTCAACTTAAGCCTCCCTTTGTACAGTCTTTTAGTCAGAGGTACTTTTGCTGGGATCTTCAAAAAAACCCTGACCAGCAACTATCAGACACTAAACACAAAACTTTTCCCACATTCCTAATTGATTTTTACCTGTCTTGCCAGAGTATTTTCCTGTGCTAGAAAGGTCACCAGACACAAGGTCAAAATAAATATAGTTCCATCCTGATTTTCCTACTCAGTCATCTTTCCCACAGCAGAACTGCTACCGACACATAGGATCACTTAATCACTGACACCTTTGGCCAAATACACCAGCAGTGGCACACTGAGGATTCCCAAAGCTTTCTTAAGTTTCATTGGTCATGACAGCTGCAATAAAAACAAAGAAATGCTGTTTCATTCTGAAGGACAGCCAGCATTAATATGCTGTGGCAATAGCTATCTTCTTACAACACAAGCTTCATAAAACCATATACTCATTTCAAGCCCAGGTAGCTCTACTGATTATGTGGGGTCTTGCTGAAGTTGCAGCAAAAACTTTCAGCAATTTAAATATGAAAAGAATATAGACATATCCATAGTGGGTGATAGAGGTGGAAATGTTTTAGTGATTTGCTGGTGATGATGGCCATAGAGATGTTCAGATATCAAATGTAATTAGTAAACAGACCTCTGTTAAAAAGACCTGTCAGTTCTGTCTTACCACACATACCTCTTCTGCCTTCTTGTTCCCTCATTAAAACAAAATACCCTTTTAGGTCTTTTACTCCTTTACTATCTGTTAAATGACCCTAACTATAAAATAATATCTATTATAAAAAAAACTTTAAATACTGTCGTTTTAAGTTATTTCACCTAAATATCTTTAAAAAAAAAAAACACTTACTGCACTATACAGATATATTCGGCTTTTCTGCCAATCCCTTACTATCAAATCCTTTTACAGTTCTTTGTTGTGAAACCAACTATAGTGTTACATTGTCTGTCCTTACACACATTACTGCTGGATAAAGCCCTTGGTTCCCCAGACTAAATATGTGCTGTTCCCTGCCCTGGTTTCTCAATGCTATCTCATTGCAGCAGCTCACATTGAAAGCATACTATTCCCACACCCACCAACACAGCTCTTGGGATAAGAGCTGCACCATTGATACAGCATGTATTCTTTTCCATAGGTTCCCACCAGCATGTTGCTAACAATTTCCTGGGCCTTATCAAAAAAAAAAAAAAAAAAAAAAAAAAGCAGAAGAAGAAGGAAAGAAGCAGAAAAAAGCCTTTGAAAAGGGAAAACAAAGAATCAGACTCTATTGTTGTTCTACTTTCATTGCCCTAATCTGTTTTCCATCATACTACATGTAGTGACTGCAAACATCACCTGATATAGATACCCCAATCAACAATTTACCGTGGACAGTTATTGTTTGGCATCTGTAATCTTACATCCCAGTCTTTGTGGCTTTCAAATCGTCCTTTTCATTCTCTTTTAGCAACCCAAATTGAGTTGAACCTCACCCCCTGCCTCCCCCAAAAGAACATTTTGCCTGTCAGCAGGAGTAACAACTGAGTCAGTTGCAAAGTTTGGACTTGATTCATGCAGGCACAACGTACAGATCACATGAGTTTGCTACGGAAATTATTCAGAAACAAAGTGCGGAGCATGCCACTTTGATTAAGTGTACAACTGGGATCCCTTACTTCTCAGCGTGAGCCCTTTCCCCTGAGCACAGCTAAGGGCTTCTCAAGCACACAAGAAAAATATTGGTAAATGGGCAGGGGAGAATGAGGAGGGAGTAGGGTGGGGGGGAAAGGATGATCTTGGCTCTATTGCAGATTTTTTTTTTTTAAGTGGAGGTCTTTTCTTTTCCTCTGCCCCCCTTCACCCCTGAAAAAATCCCTGTTAAATGCAAGCTCACCCCAGGGGATATTTTGTGGTTCAGCCAGCCTTCACAAGCCTTAATTTCATTATTCAATACATCAGACAACTCAGATCAGAAAGTGATATAAAGCAGTAATAACATGCACAGTAGTGCCTCAGGAAACACTGGTCTTTTTTGGCAAAAAAAATTGGTAGGTAGTGTGCTTAAGACCCTCCAGTTCAACTCCTGAGACTGACACAGAGGTGCTAAGCAAACACAGAAAATTTAACTGCACTCCAACCTGCATGTAATCACTGACAAAGCTACCAACACATAAGAACAAATTGTTAATACATTTCTTATGGTAGTTATCTAATATCTAATATCTCACTGCTCATCAAAGCCATCTCTTAACATTTTAAACAGAACTGCTTTAATATAATATTAAAAAAAGACCCAAAATCTTGTGTTACTTTTAGTCTTCCAATTAGAACTAAAATTGTTATTGAACGATAGGGTTTTTTTTCTAACTGTGATGGAATTTGGGAATACATAAGTTCTAGTACAATCCATGTTCTTTTCTTCCTTGGATTGCGTGGGGAAATCTTCCTCAGGACATTTCTGAAGGCAGAAAAAAATTGAAAACTGAGTTTCTTTTAATGAGTCAGTTTTGTCATATTTTGTGTACTTTTCCACTCAAATACAGGTGTGTGCCACACAGCCTAAAAGCATAAATAACATTTGAACCGTGGGCTGTTCACAAGAGGTTTCCTTCATCTATTTACTGCTCATTGTTAATGCTTTTTAATGCTTTTAAACAACCACAGAAGTTATGGAGATAAATTCGTTCTCTTTGCTCAGAATGATGAAACATTTGGGAAAGATGCTTAAACTCCCACTGCCACTTTTTAATTTTGTCTTGGGTTTCCTCTCTCTTTGACACGTTTCAAATTTTGAATTTTAAATGCAATTTTAAATCTGAAGGTCAAACAGCACCATTGTCAAAAGGGAGTGGTTGATAGGGTTAATGAGGGAAAGACAGGAAATTAAGTCTCTTTAGACCTCTCCTTATTAAGCACTAAACTTTTAAGACAAACAGAAATGACAGATGCAGCTATGGACTCCTTTTGCTATAGAGACTAAAAATTGATTAAAGAAAAATATTTCTGTTTATATTCCAAAACTCTTATGAGAGAATTGTAAAAGTATTAAGTAGGCATATGGCATTATTATACTAGTAATAAAAGGCTTATAGGAAGGCTTCTACAGTACTTTTATATCCCATTCCTAACAACAGAATCATATAAATCAGTTGATCAAAAAGCCAAAAATTTAATCTCACAGTATTTTGTTGTTCAATTTTTTTTCCTCCCTAATTCTTTTTTTTTTTTTTTTTTTTTTTTTTTTTTTTTTTTTTTTACCAGAGGAGATGCAATACTTTAAAATTTTAATCTAAATAGGCGATTCATAAAAAAGGCAAAAATTACATGCTTGGGAGGTCACATAATAGCCGTGCACATCTGTGTGCTAAGCCATGGTTAAGGGTGGTTGTGTGTGTGTGTGTGTGCATCTATGTGTGAGCTGGGACAAGGGACAGGAGAGGACTTTGTGGGATGAGCTCTTGGGGAGCAAACCCTTTTGCCACACTTTGTTTCCCGTGTGCATCCTAAGAGAGACATCTCTTGGAGTGGCAGAGCACTGACATCTGGCATCGCTGCTGCTCCTCACGTGCCCTGTGCCCCTGAGCAGCCCTGGCCCACGGGCTCTGCAGGTGTGCAGAATTCTGCAAAGCGTTCAGGCGGTGCCCCCTGAAACTGGTTCCAGAGGGAGGAGTGCAAGCCAGAGGCCCCCTGAGTGATGCTCACCCTAAGAGGATGGCACCTGCTATGCCTGTTTGACAGCTCAGATGCCGCTGGCTGCTTTTGCCAGGCTGATTTGACTTTTTTCTGCTTCCAGTGCTTCCTGAGCTTTTTGTGAAACTACTTTCTGTTTCTGCGCCTTCCCCAGTGCTACAATTTCTGTCTGGAAGAATTTTTAAAATCCACCTCCTCAGTATTGCTTGCTGATCCTGCTCCTGTTTGAGATGCAACATTCAGCTTGAATGTCTCTTTTAGTCAGATCTGTGAACACCATTTATTAAGCGAAACTTCCTCTTTACAGATAGAGTTATTTTCCTTCCAACACTGGAGAATACAAAGTGGGAAATACCCTATTTCTTGCAATAAAATATTTCTAGAAACAAACTAGAGTTTAAAAAATTATAAAGACTTATTACTAAACAAATATTTTTAATATTCCAGGCAATCTGAATAGAGGAAAAATGCAAGCCACACTCAGTTATTAAGAATGGTCTGTGTCATATTTGACTGATATAGTTTGGCAATGAAACCTAGATCCAAATAACTTTAAAGCATTTCAAATTACTTAAATGAAGGGTAGAAAATACATACACAGCGCAAATGTTTTAAAGGCTAAGAGAAACTGAATAAAAAGATTACAACTGAATGCAAAGTTAAGTCGTTGCATCAAGAATTATTTAAATAACAAAGTATGTATTAAAATTCCTGCAGTTAAGGTGACATAAGGCAAGACTATACATTAACAAGAGGTCCTTTGAGCCCAAGAATTAAAATTCTTTGGAAATTACTCCACTATGCCTCTCGGCTTCCAGTTGTTTTATGCAAAGAGAATTTCCTTTCCTTTCAGGGCTACCTGAACCTGGCATGACATGCAGCCCTGGAGTATGGGGTAAGGATACTTGTCACTCCTTGACTCCCTGTACCTGTGCTTTCACAAGAAGATACATCAGCCCCAGAGGCTCTGCTCTCACTTCCACTCAGGCAGGTAAGGGTTTAAAATGCACATAACCAAAACAGTCACTCAAAACCCTGTATGCAAACCTTGCTACGGCTGTCAAGGTGAGCAACTCAGAGGGAAGAACCTAGAGATAGGGACCAGTCTGGTGCAATAAATTCATCAGTGACACCCACAGTGGGATTAGTTCTCTCAGCAAACTTGTCAGGCTGAGCAGCTGACACACCTGAGGGACCTGAACAAGCTCAGGAAGTGTGTCCTTGGGAACCTCATAAGGTTCAAAACCAGCCAGGTCTTGCACCTGCTTCAGGGCAGTCCCTGGTATCATGATAGGGTGAGAACATCCCTGTGGAGCCAGACTTGGAATATTGGTGGATGAAAAGCTGGACATTCACTGGCAATGTACACTGACAGCTCAGAGCAGCACAGGAAGGACCTGCTGGAGTGAATCCAGAGGAGGCCACCAAGATGATCAGAGGGATGGAGCACATCTCCTATGAGGAAAGGCTGAGAATATCGAGAAGTTCTGGCATGATCTTTTTGTGGTCTCCCAGTACCTGAGGAGGGCTTGTAAGAAATATGGGGATAGCCTTTTGGGCAGGGCTTGTTGTGACAGGACAGGGTTAATAGTTTTAAACTGAAAGAGGGAGGATTCAGCTTAGGCACAAGGAAGAAATGTTTTACTCGGAGGATGGTGTAACAGGGAGAGAGCTGGTAGATGCCTCATCCCTGGAAATATTCAGGGGCAGGTAGGAAGGACTCTGAGCAGCTGCTCTACTTGAAAATGTCCCGGCTCACCTTAAGGGGCTTGGACTAGAGTAACTTTAAAGCTCTCTTGCAGCCCAAACTAATTTTTGTTTTTGTGAAACATATTGAACATATGCACCCTTTTCAACACGAGCTTTTCAATGGCTTTTCATTTACTCAAAGCCATTACTATTCATTTTCTTTTTCTCCACTCTTTCTAACCAATTCCCCTCATCATTTTTTCCCCTTTCCCCTCTTAATGTTTTCTTATTTGGGGAATCTCTGTGTTCTAGGTAAGGCAAATAAAAATGGAAGAGAGCTTAATTCATTTTATTGAAAAAAAAAATTCTCAGCACTAAAGAAATGGGAATGCCTAAGGTACTAAAGTAGTAGATTTATGGTAAATAATGATACATTAATTTAAGTGTTCTATAAATTGATGAAATGGCATGACCCTGAACTTTCTGGTTCAAGTTCATATCTGGCATAATTCTACTTGATCCAAAATAGAGTTGCAAGAATGAAAATGACACTCTAGGCTTGATTAATTTTAAGCACCATGCGTTTAAAAAGATACATTTTTGTTTCATAAGTCTTTTCCGAACATAAATCTTTAGCAGATTATGGGAAGCTTAAATACCAGCAAGGTGACAACTTTTTATGTCTAACAGCACTAAGAGCAGCTATAGAAGGACATCAACTTCTGCACAGAGGAGGAATTTAAAAATTAAAATACTTTGGTATTTGTTACTTTCATAAATGCTGTTGAACTACCCAGTATTTAAATTAATAATTTAAGTGTTTGCCTAATGAACTGGACTTGATTGCATTAAGACATTCTCAATTAATTCTGACAGATCATCTTCTGAATTAGAATACAGAACCAAAATGGTTTACGGGTTCCTGGCCAAAGTGTTTACTGACTGAATATTTCTTCAATAATTAAAAACAGCCCTGTTCTATAGCAAAAATGCTTAAAAGGCAATGAGTGAGAAAGTCAGAAAAAATAGAAACAATATAGGAAGCAAGTGTAACAAATCCTCCTCATAGTCATCCTGTCAACTGGAAACTGGCAACTAGACTAAGTAGAAACAAAAGTGACAAGTAGTGGAAGAGACATGCTACCTCTGGCAACTATTAAAAGTGAGTTAAGAGGTTAGAATTGTGCAATATATAAACTGTTATAATATCACTCAGGAATATAACTGGAAGTTTTGAAGAGAGACAAAAGAATAAGGTACAGACCTCTGTCAGATTACAAGAAATCAATGCACAGTTTTGCCTCAAACCAACAATTTAGTAAAAAATATCGAGCCTCAGAACTACAGGCAGTTTTTCAAAAAATGTTGTTAGGTTAGCTCAACCTGTTGGTCTTATTCTCTGCATTGGATCAAGCTTTTGCAGTGCTTTAGGTATTGGACTGGACCTGTGAGATTTCACTTCAGAGCAGTTTAGTGACTTCATTCAAGTCTTTGATTTTATAAAGAATTAAAAACTTCCACTAGTCAGAGTTAAATTTTTGTACCATACATTAACACTACTTTCTATCTCATTCTCTTATTCAAGTAACAGTTTATTTTTGGGGCACTCTGTGTTCTTTGGACAATCACATTACTCTTTTTTATTAACACAATTAAACATCAAATGTGTTTAACAGGATTGGGTTGAGGCATTATTACAAGAAGAGAGACAATTAATCATCAGTCGTATCAGTGTCAGGAATGAACAAGCCAGAGACATGATGAGAGCTAACAAGGCAAGTGGACATAGTTTTGATTTTCTAGAAAACTGTTCTTTAAATTATTCCCTAAATAGTCTAGATTCAGGGAGGGTAGTTGAAGATATTTGATGGAAAAAACAAAATAGAGAAAATGATCACATTACCACAAGACACTTTATACTCCTTAATTAAATATTAGCTTTTTTTAACCATGCTTAAAATTTAAGTACTGTCTTTCAGAGGGAGAAGACTCCTTATACCTCTGTTCAGTGCTTCACAAGAGTGCGTTTCCATCGGTACTATGTCAATAAGGTGAGTCCCTCATGATCTTCATTGTAGTTTGTCTATTTTGGGGAGGAGGACAAAAGAGCAAAACCAAAATTACACCCCAATTCTTATTCTTAAAGAATTTTTAGGAGGAAGGGAAAGTTGATGCTAATATTAAGACACAACTGTCTTTCCAGTACCAGACAAGTAGCCATGTATTCGCATACACATTTAAAAGCTGAGATCGCGTAGGGAGGTGGGGAAGTATGCTGGAGAACTTTCTGTTCGAGAACATGCCACCTCCTACTCACATTTTCTACATCATTCATCATGCCCTGCTCCAAGCTTATTGCAGGTTTGCAAAAAGAAATGAAGCTGTTCTCATAGTTAATAATTTTCTGAGATATTTTCCTCTGCGGATCTCCACATCCCTGGCTTTCAGTCAGAGCACTTCTCTGTCAATGCCATGCTGTTAATGTGGATAACCATCGTTCAGCATCTGCTAAACCAGCCTTGGCAGCTCATCTCCTAAAGCTGACGTGTTCCACTACTGAGAGTCACACTAACAGCCAGTTCGTGGAGACAGTGATTAGGCCAGATTCAGCCCTGGTCTCATTTTATCTCACCAGGGAACCTGCCACATGGTGTCTTATCTCTGGCAGACCAAGAAAGAACAGCAGAGAGGCTTTGAGAGAGATATTTGGGTACTCAGAATTCTGTGGAGAATTCTACACATGTCAGAGCAGAAGAGCTTCAAAGCATAAAAGGTGCAAAACATTTGTGACTTGCAGGAGGCCAGTTGAGAACTTTTAGCCTCTAGGCACTCCCTTACCACTGCAGGGATGTTCTCAGACTTTAACTCTCTGCTTGTTTGTTTGGGCACAGGCAAATTAATTCACAGCTGGCCCTCACGTGCAATCTGGACTGGATGTACACATAATGATCACTGACACAACAAGCAAAATTCACGTGTCCTGAAGAGCTGTTATCTGCACTCTTCTGTACAAGCATAAAGGTGCTGGCAGGTTAGCAATGAACAAAACAAAAAATCCCAATTCCCCAGTTTGTTTATCTTAATATACTAAAAACATATATAAATCAATTACATCTCTTTTTCAGAAGAACTGAACTGCATTGCATTAGAGAACGTCTCTTATTTTTCCCTATTTTTCTATTTTTTAATATCTGATTTTCATACTTAATTCTTTCACTTACAGTCAAAAGTTTTATACTATTTCTTCTATATTTCCCCCTGTATTATAAAACTTTGGAGATATTGGTGGCATTGCCCATGAAAGAATGAGGAACTTGTAGACACTTAAAAATAGTAACTTTCTGATTTAAAAAAAAAAATATAAACAACGGCAATTACTTGCAGCAAGATTATTAATTGAAAGATTTATAGCACAGAAACATTGATGGTTAAATCACATGAATAGAAATTAAATATATGATGCTGGAAGGTAAACAATTATACAAAAAAAGAAGAATAGCAAATATAATCAGACAACATGAATTCAATATTTCTAAAAGTATAAGAAAAGCCATGAACATCAACACAGAAAATGGAAAATCTGGATATGTTTCAAAGAGAACTTAGACATATCTTGAGAAGTGCTGTTCAAAGTTTATCACACTGTTATTCAGTTTCCTAGAGAGCAACACAATACTTGATGCATCTTTAAACAATATCAAAGAACAACACATGGCACACAAAATCAAAATTAACAGTGCAAGATTTCAAACTTAAAGAAAGCAAATTTCGTTGGTCGCATTCACATTGCTAGCATAAAATTAGATAATGCAGAAGTAGAAAAAGAAATTACTCAACTAAACTTCAACAAGGGCAATTATTTCCTTCTAGTTTAAATTTAAAATGGGTCTTTTTGTGAAATTATTGATAACTGAGGTTTAACTTTAGAACTTTAACTAAAGACTCAATAAAGTGTATCTAATTCTTGCATTTTTTCTAATTTTTATTTTTTTAAAAAGAGCCTGCAAGCATTTCATCATTATTAGCTTTATCAAAATAGTACTCTTATTTTTAATTTCACAAAAATTTAGCTGATGGGCAGCACAATGAGATTACAATAGTTTTACTTCTTCTGAGTGAATGGCAAAACTCCAGTTAGCTTTGAGTCATCATTTATCCTGTTTCTGTGGATTTGCTTACACCTATTTTTAGTATAAACTCACATAAAAGATAATATCTTTTAATGGATAATGTTTATGATTAGAGAATTAACATTAAGCACAACCATATAGCTTAACTTAATGTTTTCTTACTACTTAACCACGTGAAGTATTGGGAGGCAGAGTTTGGCCACAAAATCATAAACAGTTTCAGTGGGAGCTTTACCTCAGCTAGTCCAGGTCCAGCAATATGCATGAGCAGGGGTTTCAAAACACAGAACACTCAATAGCTTCCAGCTGCACAGTTTGAAAAGATGGAGCTTAAAACAGGAAACAAATGAAAACAACAACTCCTAATTATTGGTCACTTCAAAGTATCTGAGATGTGAACTAGTGGGTGCCTTGCACTTCTAAAATCTTGCTTGGTCTGTCTGGAGCACAAAATACAGTGGTGAAAACATGGGAACTGGCAGCGCTGACCAAGCATTTTCTATATAAACCTACCAAGCAAGAAGCAGGAATCAATAATAAACGAGACTTAGAATGTTCTTGGACAGACTTTTTCATCCAATTTCACATTCTGTATACCCTCAAGCTCCCATATTTCAGGTGTGCAAGGAATGTAAAATCAGGTCTCTGTTGTAAACTTCACAAATCATCCTCCCACACAATCAACCTATTGAAACCCTTTTAATATTCCACACTGACAGCATCGTGCCAAAATCCTCTCCCATCCCACTGTTTTTTATTTCATTAATTACAAAGGTATTTTCAAAAGCCAGTGCAATATTGAAAATTCATAGAAACAATTTCCAAATTCAGATAAAACTGAACAGGCAGTTTTCTTTTTCTATTTGTAAATTGAGTTCACCACATTATCCTAACTTACAGAACCTTCTCCTCAGTTTTAAACCTTTGATTTAGTTTTCTTACATGGACTCAGCTTCATACTCATTTACAGGAAAGTGTGCTGTATTTCCATCTTCATTTGACTCTATTATCAGTTTAATTTATTTTCATAATGCTTTGCCAAAGCTACTATTTAAACACGACAATTTAGAAATTCTGTTTGACAGTTCCTTCTGTTTGATATATGCATAACTCAAAAGCATAAAACGCTTGGCCATTTTTAAGCTTCCCTTAAAAATGTGATGACATCTAGACTGTGTGTTCCTGTATATTCTCCACTACCCACTGCCACCTACTGCAGAATGAGGAGCAATGCAAATAGACCTACTTTTGAAAAATTCTGAAGTTGAATTGTAAATATAAACTTAAATGCTTAGCGTATAATCTATGCAGATATATGCAGCGATATATATGCATTATGGACTATTTTAGACCTGAACTCAGTAGAATAGTTTGAATAACAAATGGTTAAGCTGTGTGAGCTTAAATCTAAAAGCTGAATTGTTTCTCTGAACAGGTGTCACTTTTCTCCATACATAATTAGTTGTACTGTTTCTAAAATTTTTATATAAATTATTGGGGGTTTTTTATGTTTATTTTTCAATTTAAAAGTCCTTTGAAGTAGTCAATCTTTTTGTGCTTCTTTAGTGTGTAATGCATTTGATCTCTAAAATGCAATTGCAAATATGAAAGCACCCCAAGACACAGGGCTTGTAAAACTACTTGAGCCCCATCTTTTCATCAGATGAATTACTTCCTAGAACTTAATGCCAAATGCCATACCAAATGCCATAAGCATATATGTCATTTTAGGCTTATTTTTCATATCAAAGAAAAAAAATCAAATTTGCTGGGAGTTAGACAGCAATTTAAAATGCAATTTTTCGTTGTCAATATTCCAATGATAAGCTTTTAGAAGGATAGCAATGAATTTAGCACATTTATCTATGGCAGTAATGTAAGCTTATTTTCCTTATAATTTTTTTTTAAATACATTATATTAAATTGAAATTACATGGCAAAATGGATGTTCCTAGTCCTCAAATCTATAAGTTGTGTTACATTCCAGATTTTCTTTGCTCTTCAAAACCATGACAAATTAACTGATTTCTAACTCAGTGATTTTCTATAAGGGGTGTGATCTTCCCGGTACAAACACCTGACAAATTACTTTTCCAATTCTGGTCTTCATGTTGGAATACACATCAGTTTTTACTTTCTTCAATTTTTTTTTTTTTTGTTTTGTTTTGTTTTAAGCTACTTTTTTGGTGTAAAAATTTTATGGGAGATTTTATCTTGCACATTTAAGAAAATTACATGCTCAGACATAACACTGGCAGAATAATTGTCAATCACATAAAGAATATCTGCATTAAAGCTGCTGCTTCTTTTTAACGCCTACATGACTACATCACCAGTACCTTGGGTAAGAAATAGCTGTAGACCAAAGCTTCTTAACTATAAATTGGTACTAAAAAGTCCTTTAACACAGAAGAAAAAATATTTGTTTGCTTCCAGAACCTAACAGGTTTTTAAATAATGTTTGAAGGGACAACAAGAGATATGTTATAAATACCTTTTTTGAAATTTCATAATTTCATGTTTGTTGTTATTATAGATGCCTGTAGCTAAAAAATAAGTAATAGAACCACTTCCTTTATATTATATTCTTATCTATATTTTTATTTCAGTTTTAAAACCAAATATCTATCAATTCCAGTTACAGTTTCCTCTTGGTCAAAATTTTTGTTTGGAAAGAAGAATAAGTGTTTGCTCTAAACATGAAATTCTCTTTTATTCAACAGCACACAAGTAGCAAAGACTATTTAACAGATTTGAGCAATGTTAGACTACACTAACTTCAAAGAAACAAGAACATGTACACTAAATCTTAATCCCACTGGGCTCAATGAAAACTTTCCTCTTAACATCAAAGAAATCAGGATTTGCCCTTTATGTCAACATTAACCCCTGTACCTCAACTTTCCCACTGGACTTGGCACAAAGCAGAACTTCTGCTGAATGGACATGGTAACCATATAAGTTTTTGTAATGATCTTAAAAATGTAAGGCTCATGCATGAGGATGGATTATTGTGTTTTTACTGAATACATCAAAATAGTTTTCCTTTCTATTTTTTTTTACTGTAATTTATTGTAATTTTCAAAACACTTCATGTGAAGCACCATGAGCACAATACTGAGCCTAAATTTACAGAAATATGTGACCAAAATTCTCATGGAGCATCCACAAGTTCTCTTGGCAATCTGTTCCAATGCTTTACCACCCTCACTGTAAAGAATTTCTTCCTAATATCTAATCTAATCTAATCTAATCTAATCTAATCTAATCTAATCTAATCTAATCTAATCTAATCTAATCTCACTGCTCTTTTCATGAAATGTGACCAGAAGGGCCAGGACTCAAGACTGCCTTCCTTCTTTTCTGCTTTCCATTCCCTCGACCTTTGTCTCAATCCAGAAGCTAAAATTTAATCTCTGGAGATGTTGACCTATTCCCACTCACCTGTTAGGATTTTAATTGCATCCATTTGATTCTACTACACAGGACCTTGGTAACTAACTCCAGTTATATATGAGGACTGTTGGAGGGGCAGAAGAGAAGAATTCTGGCCCTCACCCTGTGAATGTGATCCACCTTCCTTTTGTGGATCACTTTCTGGCTGTTAACCTTCAGTAAAACCTGACATGATTAATTTTTTTTGTCTCCTTATTGCTGCCGTAGACTATGTCCAGGATTTTATAACTCCTGAGTAGTCATAGTTAGTGGTTATGAAAAATAAATAGGGAAACTAAATAACACCTTTATAAATGTGAATCAAGGGCTCTTTCTCCCTTTTTTTTTTTTTTTTTTTTTTTTTAATTGCACATTCTGTTACCTAAATGGGACCTACTGGACAGATAGGGAGAGAACTTTATGGGGAGTGAAGCAGCAGAAAAAGGAGTAATGCTTCTAAACTGAAAAACATTTGGATTTAGATTAAATACTGGGAAGAAACTCTTTACTGTGAGGATGGTGAGGCTCTGGCACAGGCTGCCCAGAGAAGCTGTGGGTGCCCCATCCCTGAAGTGCTCAAGGCCAGGCTGGATGGGACCCTGAGCAACTTGGTCTAGTGGAAGGTGACCCTGCCCATGGCAGGAGGGTTGCAATGAGACGATCTTTAAAATCCCTTCCAACACAAACCATTCTATAGTTTTATAATCACAATTTAAATTTGCTTCCTACTTCCAAGCACACCTCCTGTTTGTGACAACCATTTCTTCCTAGTTTGGATACTTAGTTCATCTAATTTTCAAGGAAAGAGTCATTTTGAAACAAATTTCTACCCTGGCTCAAAACTGATTTTTCCTCCCTGTGTTTGCCTTTTAAATAGAATTTGAATTTTTTACTGCTTTTTAATCATCTATGGATAAAAATTTTAAAATAAAATGTCTTGATGCATACTAGTTTAATTTAGATTCATACAAAATACATTTTGAATTTGCAGTAACAAGTCTGAAAAACTGCAGAGATTTTGATGATCAAGAGTTTTATGGTACACAGATTAACACAGTATAATAATATACTGTCATCCTATGTCTATCCAGCTAATCTTCATCCCTTGACAGATGTTTAAACACAGTATTTTCATAAAATTACTTTAAAAAAAGGTAATGTACTTAATGGATACAAAATACATGATAAAGACATCAAAGTAAAGACACATTTTAAATATATTCCACTCAAAATTACCTTAAAAATATGGTAGAGTCTCAAGTATTCAATGATTGTGCTCACAGAAAGTTTTAAATTGAAAATTAAGATGCAAACACAAAACCCAAAAATTTTTAGGAAACAGGCTAATACAAACTACCAAGACATGTCTAACAAACAGATTTCCATAAGTTTCATTGCATTTATTCTGATTCTTGTTCACAAAGGTTTTGGCATTCCACTGAATTGGTGTCCCCACCAACTTAATTTTGTAGAAGACATGGCCACCCATGAGCACTGAAACACTGTTCTTTTGGGAGCCTCCTTTTCAATCCACAGAACAGAAGCTATAATTCCAGTTAATTTTCTGACATGGAGTTCTTAGAAAAGGTAAACTACAATTTTGAATAGTTATTGCCTCCCTTCTGCTCCGTGCTTGTGCACAGGACCTATCTGCGACTCAGACAAAAGAAAAGCTGCTCTGCCCTTGGGGGTGAGGTCACATCTCACAGCATGAGAAACTGAGAAACTGAGTTCAGGTGCTCTTGTTTGGCAAATGGAGCTTAAGATTGGGCTCTCCTCAGTTACTACAAAGCTTCCAGAAAGATAAACAACAGTTTTATCAAAAAGCTCTGGGGTTGTGTCTTCTCTTCTTCCCTTGTAAAGAGTAAAACATTTTATTGAACAGTAGTACTTGAAAATACATATGTATATATACACAAACACATAGTGGAATGTCCTATCTTTTGCAGTGTTATTTTTGATGAAAAAAGCTTTAGTAGTCCTAGCTTTTAACATCAGATATCTTCGTTTGTAAATCTCTCATTTCACAATTGATTTACAATTAATTTTACAATTAAATTGTAAAATGTTATCTGTTATCAGTTTTGGTTTTTTTCTCTCTCTGTAGGCTAGTGTAAGCTGGAAAATATTATTTCTACAAACAACAGTTTTTTGTATTGTGCAATAAAAATTAGTATTTTAGAAGCATACACTACATAATTATAAAATGCAGTGGTAGGAAATAGGGAGTCATATTTTTTTTTGTTTAACTTATTTAAAGATTGACTGTAGCACGATTGGCTTTATTAATACATACGTATTAGACTTTCTAGTGCAGCCATAATTTCCCTCTGACTTTTCACAGACCCATATAACTATTGTGATCACTGGGGATCACATTTCAGCTCTGTCCTTTCTTCTCTGAACACTCCCACCACAACCTTGACCAGTGTAACTGAACTGACCAGATGATAACTTGGTTTCAGAAAGTGCAAACTGAACATTTTATTTCAGATTCCTCTTTGACCAGGTCATATCACAGGGAAAATATGAAGAACAACTCTGAGTCAAGGTAGAAATACTAATAACAGCCTCACCATTTTTCTGTGATATGGATATAGATTTCTGAGGAACTATTTAGAAGAACCTTTTTTCCTAGTGATTATTGACTGCCTTCCTCAATCAACGTAGGAAGCTTTCTATATGGTAGCCTATCCTTCTATTTATCAATGAAGAGAAAATTGTTGTGCATAAGTTACTTTTACAGTCTGTTGAATATCAGATACAGACTGGAAACAAGGTTAGAAAAAGACAATATGACTGTGAAAGGTGAGCGTTGTAAGAAGATTTAAAAATGCAAAGAAACCCACAAAAACATTTAATCAGATCTGAGTTTGACTTCTGCTTAGTTTCTGCCATGCTGCTGTGGATGTGAGCTGAATATATATTTTCAGACTTAAAGTAATTATCTACAAAAATTCTTAATATTACATCCTGGAGTTCTGCTTTTTAAAAATATTTTCTCAACTGCCCATGTTAGTAATACAGCATACTTTTTCCCTTGTGCAATACTTGAGTTTATCAGATAAAATCAAAACCGTTGACTATGGAAATACTGAAAGATGCATTCCATAACCTAGCAACAATTTATTCCCACTAACATCTCTCAGCAAGTAAACGTTAAACTGAATGTAGCTTCTTGGCAAAAGAAAAAAAAAAAATCAAGGCATTAAAAAGGCATAAGCATATAGCTTACTTGAGAAAAATCGGAACATTTCTAAAAACCATTGCATCTGCTTTTCATTCTCCAGTGAACAGAGCAAAACATACGTGCAAGGAAGATCCTCTTTACTCCAGGTCTCCTGCCTCCCCTACAATCCATAATCCTAGTCACCTGTTCACAAAGTTCTTAAAATGTAGGTGTTCAGAATATGTCAGCCCCTCACATGAGCATCCTGGCCGCACACAGTATTCCCAACTGTGTGCATTGCTGAGACCTGAGCCTGATGTAAAGGTCTCTATCTCAGATGTACTCATCAGGTGATAATCTTTTTACAGATGTGAGGCTATTTCCCTCAGCTAAAGAAAGATAAATCTGGATTTAGCTATTTATGGTGGCCAGCTCTAAAAGGTGCTAGCTATACAATTAGCAATAGCAGCAATGAAAACTTGCAGTTGTTCTAGTCTTTCCTTTGCATATAGATTTACTAAAACACACCTGAAGAACACGGCATGCTTTTTAAAAAACAAGCTTCTCCTCTCAGAAGAAAGGAAGAGAGAACTGAAACCAACTCATGCCTTGCAATCATCATTCATCCTGGAATAAAAATGCATGTTTGCTGTTTGGCAGCACTTTGTAGTCGAAAATTGAAGAATACAGTAGATAGAGCTGACAATGAAGTAAATGTCTCATGACAAGTGGAATCTGTAATACTTAAAGTGTGTGTATGGTTGCAGCTTACTCAAAAAAGCCTTTGCATTAAAAAACTCACACAGCTCATACTAAAACACGTAATCAGATGGTCCAGCAAAAACCATGAATCTCATCAGCAAGGGTATCATGCATTTGGTTTGCTAATTGATCTTTTCCTAGAGGCAGGTTCAAGCAAACTTGCTTGATTTCACATTGTTAGTCTTAATTACGACCTGGAATGCAGGACAGACTTAAAGGGGAAATGAGTGGGGGACAAGGGGAGAATGGGACTCATGCCTTCAGTGTTTGGATTGATTTGTAGTGCAAAGATACAAATCTCTTGGTACCTTTGCAAAGGATTTTTTGCCACTTTCAATCTTGTAGCATGCATATCAGGAGACTGAGAAGCCAGCCAGCAGGATGAGGTTCTGGGGTAATTACAGGTCAGGAATCAGTGGCAGCCCTAACAGCTGGCTGTTTTTTAAAGATGAAACTCAAACCCTGTACAGAGGACCTGGAAAAAGAACTGTACATTACTTCAAACAGCGCTTGAGCCTTGAACAATATAACAGCACATTTGTAAAGGCAAGTACTAGAGCAGTTTCTTGTAGAGCAAACCAATCATTCCTTGCACTTCTTGCACTTATGGGCAACTGAAGGCCTGAAATCTGATCATGATACAGATACTTTTTGGTTTAGTAAATGCAAAATAAAAAATATTTTCTAAGACAAAATGTTTAATCAAATGATGAATTCAAGACATTTTTTTGCAGAACTTTTCTAACAGAGAAATAAAAATTTAAGGCTTTTTTTCCCCCTCCCCATCCGGTGTTAATTCTAGTGCATTCATTTATCTTGGCATTTAGAGAGTAGAACCTAGTGCCCTATTTTCTATCTGTTCATCCAGGTGTAATTTTCTTTTTGAAATATATGTTCAGGTTCTTCAATACAGAAAGAGAAGAAGCAAACATATAAGCACTGCTGCTGCTTCCAGATAGTACAGCAGGAGCTGGAAGTAGTAAATAATACCCAGAGTATGGAGTGCTGTACATACAAGTACCATGATGAGCAGCTTGCAGCCTTTACAAACATCATTCACAAAGGGCAATATCTCACTGACAATAAAAAAGTAAATCAACAAAAGAGAATTAGGTTTTCTCCTCCACTGCCTTTTCCATGAGGTCATTGTACCTCCTTATAGATCTGCACACAAGTAACAATGGAATTGAAACAGGATATGAAAATTATGGATAGCGTAGTAATGATCTCCATCTACAGACCAAAGTTTCTTTGTAACAGCTTTTTAGAAAATACCTTTCCTATGTTTTATAGTCTATCAAACCAGATAAGAACCAACCAGAAATGCAGCATGAGTTCAGTATGTACTGAAGCATATCCTATACACTAATCTTAGAGTACATACAGGAGGCATTTTAATTTGAGTACTCTTTTGTAAGAAATTTGAGAATCACAGTAACAGCAAGGCACAGAGGCATTTCACTGGCCCAGTGATAAAACCATGCATTTGTAACTGATGGACACAAGAACATTCTGCTGAAAACTATATATATGAATGTTTTATGTGCATAGAGTCTGAGAAAGAGGGATAAAACACTGCATTAATGTTATAGATTAACTTGACAAGACAGCTGATCCCATTGTGCTCACATTAAGTGAATATGAGGTTCACTGAACGTTAACACAAGAGAAGGAATTATTTTCTGTAGCAACTGCTCAGATAAATCCTGGCCAAAGTATTATTACCCCTGCATGTGAAAGCAATCTCTTGAAATGATACACAAGTTCTATATTCAATTTTCTTTATTTTTTTCCAACATTGATCTTATTAACTAGTGTTTAAAGTGTATTTTTATAGGCATTTTTGTAATAGTACAGTAAGTAAGCAGGACCAGGGCAGTGACTGTGCCTCTGTACTCACCACTGGTGAGGCCACACCTCAAGTGCTGTGTCCAGTTTTGGGATTGTCACCATGGGAGAGACATTGAGGGGCTGGAGTGAGTCCAGAGAAGGGAAATGGAGGTGGGGAAAGGTCTATAGAGTGAGTCAGTGTGAAGAAGCTGAGGGAGCTGGGGGTGTTTAGACTGGGAAAAAAGGAGTCCCAAGGGTGACCCTATCACTCCCTACAGCTGGCTGAAAGGAAGATGAAGCAAGGTGGGGGTTGGCTTCTTGTCACAGGCAACAAGAGGACACAGCCTCAAGATGAGCCACTGGAGGCTGAGATTCAACATCAGGAAGAATTTCTTCACTGAAAGGGTTATCAAGCACTGGAAGTTTTGGAGTCACTGTCCCTGGAGGTGTACAAGGAACAACTCAATGTGGCACTCAATGCCATGGTCTGGTTGACAAGGTAGTGATCAGTCAAAGGCTGGACCTGACGATCTTGGGGTTCTTCTCCAACCTCAATGATTTTATTCTACTTTTCATATTTCGCATTCTTTATCAAAATGAGAAAATATAAAAATCACGAGTAAAATTGTGTGAGTAAATTAAAGGGTTTTAAAACTTTCAAGTAAGTAAAATGATAAAGAAAAACATCAAATAACAATTTTTTAACAATTTCCTTTTGGGACTAGATGTGATGACTAGCAAGGCCACTTTTTAGGAGTGGATTTATATAATCACTGTTTTAAAACTCCTGAATGTATTCATATACACCCTTTTCATAGTCACAACGGTATGATTTATTTCCTTTTGGCTTATTGTTACTCCCTTTGTGTATTGAGAACTCTCCAATCATGTATGCTTATTTTTAATTTTTCTAGTGACAAAATCCAGTGGGATTATGCATGACTGTTGAGCTAGGAATGAGCTATTTTTGTGGTCATATATCTACTCTTTTTCAGTACTTTTGATATTTTAATAACTCAACATGTAAAGTAATTATCACATAACCTTAGAAACAATTTTGAAAGTATTTTAAAATGAAATAGTTCCTGAATTAGTCTTCCCATTATTCTAACTAGAAGTTAACATAAAATGCTTCAGACCTAGATATTAAAGCTGTATAGGAAAAGTATCATAACTTTTCAATATTTTGGCTAACTTAATAGCCAAAATAAACCAATAAAAAAAAAAAATCAACCCTGATCTTGTTCAAGACATGCTGCCCTAACTGGATGCATACATTTATGGGGCCTGATGGGATCCATCCATCCATCCCATAGTACTGGAAGAGATGTCTTTATGTGACTTCTCTCCATTACTTTTCACCAGTCTTGGGAATCTGAAGTAGTCCCAGTCAACTGGAAGCTGGAAAATGTTTTCCCAGTTTTCAGTAAGATTAGGAAAGAAGACTCTGGTAGTTACAGACCTGTCTGTGCCTGGTAAAATTTTAGGAGAAACTTTTCCAGGACTTATTTGAGAGACAATACAGTCACTGATGAAAGCCAACATGTGTTCACAAGGGGAAAGTCCTGCTTAACCAACTTAATTTCCTCTTATGACTGGGTTGCTGGTCTAGTTGACCAATAGATGTCAGTAGATGTGGTGGATTTGGATTTCAGTAAAGCTTTTGATGTCGTCTCTCAGAGTAACCTTCTGGACAAAATGTTTAGCACTCAATTAGCCAAGTCCAAAATATGCTGGGTGAACAATTGTCTAACAAGTCAGGCTCTAAATGTTTTAGTAAATAGGATTATGTCAGGCTGGAAGTGGGCTCCCCCAGGCTCAATTTCAGGGCCAGAGCTCTTGAATGTTTTTATAAATTGTCTGGACACAGGAATTGAGTGTACATTAAGTGAGTATAGCAATGACACTAAAGCAGGAGGAGCTCTGGACTCCTCTGGGGGAGAGAGAAGCCTTACAAAGGGATCTGGATAGACTAGAGAGTTGAATAATCACTAACCATAAGAAATTTGACAAGGACAAAGGCGGGATTCTCTACCCAAGGGTGCAAAGGAGACACAGCCAGGTTCTTTGTTGTGGTGTCCAGTGACAGGGCAAGAGGCAAAGGGCACACACTGAAGCATGAGCGCTTCCATCTGAACATTAGGGAACAATCCTTTCTTGTGAGGGTGACTGAGCACCAGAACAAGTTGTCAGTGTGAAGTCTACACCCTTGGAGATATTAGAAAATCATCTGGACACAATCCTGGGCAGACTGTTCTGGGTGGGCCTGCTTGAGCAGTGGGGTAGGACTAGGCAAACTCCAGAAGTCCCTTTCAACCTCAAACATTCTGTGATTCTGTGACTGAGTGAGAACAGAAATGGAAACTACTGTTGTCATTCTACTACAATTATATGGTGAAAATTAAAATCACCAAGCTCATCAGAATACACAGATTTTTCTTTGCAAACATAATGCAAGGTCCAATGAAAAACTTAAATGTAGAATTAAAGATGATCTCTGGCCCTGAGATGAAGAGTAACTCTGTTCAGCTCTTCAGCAATGGACTATGGATGTGATATTGGAAAAAACACTTTATATTTTAATCTCCTCTTGTTGTTTCTTATGGCCAAAATATAGACAATTCATTGAAAGCAGTTAGAATCGATTTTGCATCAGTAAATATTTATATTTACATACACTTGGTGTATTTAAACAGAAATAGAATAATATCCCTTTTGACAATTTCAAGGCTAGAAATTAAAATCAAGTAGTACAGTGTAGAATACCACTGAAAAGCTGCAAATAGGTCACAGTAAAGTGCATTTCTCCTTGCACACCAGAATACACTACTCAATGTATGTTTATTTTGGGTTCACAGTGTAGCATCACACTCAACTGTACAGGAACAAAAGGAAGAGAAATGAAATAAGTGGTTGATAGTAGAAGCTGCTTAAACCACAACCCTTTAAAAAAAAACTTGTGCTCAAGAAACTACAGCTCAAGGTCTGAATCCTCCTCTAGTAGTACCTATTTCTCTTCTTAGAGTATTCTTACATCAAATGTGATCAAACTCTTAAAATATATGCAGTTTAACACTTAAAGCAACCATGGCTTAGGTTCTTAACACTTGCATTAAGAATAAGCTAAGTGGTACTTGCTGAAGTGCTAGGGCTTGCTGGGAGCAGCATTGTGAGATGCTTCTGCTCACGTTTCTCTAGCAGAAACATGAGCCATTCAGGGCAGAAAGCAGGAAAACTGTGACATTCTTTCAAATCTCCAGATTTGATTTGTGTATCAGATAGTCTTATTTCTATGGATAATTCAGGTAAAATGGATAATAAATATTAACTAACAAAAATTAATACTGCTTAAAGGGGAAATGCCACTCAATTTACTAGAAGGGCTTTCCAAGAATCTTAGTCACAAATGTGAGCCATTCCTCCAGAAAATGAGGTTGGAGCCCTTTCTCCTTGCTTGTGTCATGTAACCAGGATGAAAATGTGTTGCCTGCCTCATACTCCCTTTCTTGGCTATGACTTTAAAAGCTATGCAAAGACAAAATGGACAGAAGCTGAAATGGTTTCACAATAGAGGAAAAGGAAACAAGCTGCCCCAACCTTTTTATCTACAGCTATTTCTCATATTCCCCAGCAGCTATGGGAAGGGAGCAGACAAGGCCTTAAGTTTCACATGGGTCAGCTGCATTTTTCATAACAAAATCTTCAGAATAATAAAAAAAAGTGTAAAATATCAAATAGTACAGAAGTTGATATATGAAAGTATTTATATGCAAATCAACAAATTATAGATTTATATTGGACAAAGGTTAAAAAAGGGAAAGATAAATGAATTGAGAATCATAATTGCTATATGCAAGGAGAAAACAAGATACTGGGTTCACTCTGCAAACAAAATCATGCCTGTGCTTGGGACTTTCAATGATTTATGAAAATATATCACTACAATATGGTTTTATAATAAATTCATCTTTTTAAGTCAACTACTTGAAATCAATTGATGTCTGCAATTCTAAAGATATCTAATCCTACTCACATTCTGCAGGAGATAGCCTTATTTCAGTGATGGAATCTGATTTATGTGACAGGCTCAAATGCAACCCTGATACCCA
This sequence comes from Cinclus cinclus, assembly GCF_963662255.1. Classification (NCBI taxonomy): domain Eukaryota; kingdom Metazoa; phylum Chordata; class Aves; order Passeriformes; family Cinclidae; genus Cinclus; species Cinclus cinclus. Next base: position 13,093,452 of record NC_085051.1, on the reverse strand, counting down.
AGCCCTTAACCTGACTCTGCTGTTGCTGCTTAACATTTCATTAGAGAGCTTTGTCCACCTGAGATAGTTTATCAGCCCAAATAAAAGCTCAAACACCTAGCTGGAAAAGCACATTACTGTTTCATGGGAATGTCCATACTTGTGCTGAAGAGGTGACAACTTGGCTACCTCTAATTCCCTGACTACTCCAGAGAACTGAACACCTAGTGTTTGTCACAACTTCCTGCTGTCATTGCAGCATTACACAAGATTTAAGGGAAAATTGAATGTATAGATAGTCTAAGAAATAGATACTTAAACACTTTAATGACAATAGGAAATGCAGATTACCAGCAGATATACTATGAAGTGAGACATGGCCAAGATGGTGTATTTGTATCAGAAGGTCCTATTGTATTTCATATTAAGAAAAGGAAATGTATTTTAATCCAAATATTCTCTCTTAGAGGTGTAGAATATTACATTTTCACTGTTGTATGGCAGGGAGGCTCTCTGCAAAAAAAGGTCCCAGTAACAACCCAACATTCAGAACTCTCAATTGATGTAGATACAAAACTTGGCACCACACTTCACCAAAGCAAAGCTCAGTCTTGCCTTTCCAATATAGTCTGAAGCTGCCTGTAGAAGTAGTCTGTTATCAATTCAGCTCAATTTGGCTGAATTCTCACAGGGTCCAAAGATTTGCTGTAGTCCCATAAATATTAATCCAGTTGTGTTAGCAGTACTGCTTTCAGAGGATGTTGCCATCACGCCCCTAAACAGTAGTGCAACAAGAAATTATACTGGCAGGTAAGCCAAGCCATTTTCATGAAATAAATCAAACTTCCAAAAGCACTTCAATAATCTGGGTAATATCTGCAGTGCTACTCAATGAGAGATATCAGGCCTTGTTGTAATCTGCCTCAACAAGACTCTAACCTGCAAAAGCATTAGAAATGGTAGCCTAGAGCTGGGTCATTATTCCCACTGCCTCAAACAGTGCCTGCTTAAATAAGTAGTCACAAAATATGTTTTTATATCATTTAGAGTCCAAACAATCCACAGTCTCTAGATGTAGTTAAGGACCTAATGGACTGAACATTCAAAAAACTCCTTTCAGGATCTAGTCATTCCTTTAAATGCCCAGTGAAAATTAGGCACATAGAGATAAGAAGTAGGAAGATAAGAATAGAGTGTTTGGAGCTATCAGAGAGAAAATAGAAATGCATAGAGCATTTCTTCCTAACTTTCTTTGTTTTCTAAGATTTCAGTATCGGACTCAGAGACTGATATTTATATTCAGAATTTAGATTATTCCTGTAGATAAATAGATGGTTGAGTTAGTTTCCTAATTAATAGTAATTCTACTGTATGTTTGTGTTGTAGGTTTTGTTGTTGTTGTTTAGTTTTGGCGGTTTCTGACAGGGTAATTATTTGATGTGAATTACAGAAGTCATTTACAGACAGAGGGCTGGAATTGCAGGCACCTTTCTCTCACCAATTGCATTAATCCCTGAACTATGGCACCTTGCCCCTTTCTGCCCTGCCTCTCTTTCCCAATGAATAAGGATTTCATTCCTCCAAAGTGGTTCTTGTCCAAAAGGAAAGCAAAATGCTGCCATATACATACAAGCTGCCCTGACATAAGAAGTAGGAGATGAAGTCTTAGAAAGCTTCTGTTGGAAAAGACAACTGTTACACACTTCCTGAGCAAGTACTCTAAACATTATGCACTGCTGTAAAAGGAGGGCAACATCAGCATCACTGCTTTTGCTTTAAAAGGAAGGAGCAAGATTGGATCAATTCAATAAAAGAATGCCTGGAGTCACCTATTTTCAGCAGAGATGAAGTCTCTGATTCCCAAGGGAACTGAGATCGGCTGTGAGCCTGACTCAGGGCCTTAAAAAGTTTTATTTGACATTCCACATTTAGATTCTGTAGTTATAATTTATACCATTAGCTGTTTCTTAATCCATGAGATATAATTTATAACATAGGTTGTTTCTTTATTCGTGTGTTTCCATCATGATATGCCAGCCTTTCTCATCCAGTGTGGGAATACAAGGGAGCTGCTATTCTCAACACATATTTGAGACTTTGGTCAAAGTCAGGGTATTTTGTTTCCTTTAAGATGCCAACACTAATCAGCCATTAAACAAGTTAAAACAAAAATTTCCATGGCTTTGGGTATTAATATTAAAACGAAACTGAGGATAAAGAAGCAGCAGCTTTTTATATTAAAATATGAAAGGTATCTGCATAAATAGGAGCATTTCCTGTTGCTGTGAGAATCCACTGATTCTAGTGGAAACACCTGAAAAACATTTAGTCCAAAATGTTTGTCTTATCTGAATTATGTTTCATTAAACACCCAACCTATTTCACCCTCCCAGGTCACTCTGGTAGAGAACAGATGATGGTCTGTGCTTAATTATAGAATATAGTCTGACAGAAACTAAAATCAAACCTTTGTATATCTCTGTTAACTAATGAGATAGAGCAGATACATTAACTTCCCTCTCTTGATTTTAGTCAGATGTTGGGATTAATTTTTAAAGCAACTGTTAAAGTAAATAAAAGTGAAGAGTTGATTGATAAGGCCAACACTGAAAGAATTCTTCGGGAATATCAGCACCAGACTGGGTGGAACATCACTTACAATTCTGACCCGTATTTGGTATAATAGCTATTCCCTTCCCCCTGTTTGGAAAACTCAGCTCTCATCCATCTACCATGAACTTAACTGAGAAAGGAAAGGAACTATGCAAACAAATAACCTTATGAAACAGAGACAGTTACCTGTAAGTTCTGGCAGGGGTTATTTTAGTGGGTTAAGTGATTGTTTTTTCTAATTCCAGATTGTTGAAAAGATATCTTGAGATAAAGCAGTGCTAGAATGCTGTGGAATGTGTCATTGCTGCTGTGGTCCTTCTGCAATTCACTGAAATTAAGTTGTGACTTAACTGCCTCATAATACCAGCATTTTCCTCTTTCTGAGCAAAACTGAATGCACTGCACAGTAGCACATACTCTTATTATGAGCCTTTTTCTTAACTCTGGGGTTTATCTCACTGTTTAAGATTTGAGCAGTCTGAACCTTTCCCTATCTTTATCCAACAGAAGTTAGTAGGAACAACTCTGTTACAAAGTTTTGAAATCTTGAAAAAATGCCACAGGAAACAAATGAAAAAAAGAAATTCTGGCGACAGTTTTCTTTCCAAACAACATCTGATAGAAAACGTGTTTATCAGCCCTAGTGTGTATTTATAAGCTGAAATAATTAAAATACAATATCAACTAAAGAAACAGATGTAGATGTGGGAAAGGACTATAGCATATGTTAAGAATCATGTGAGCATGTTCCTATTTGTGAAAGATACTCTGTCAACATTTTTTTAAATGTAAAGCCAGAATTTCAACCACAATTATTAAATGTGGCTACAGTCAGAAAAAGTTACTAGGCAAAAGTCTTATTCAGTAGATCTGTTCTCCATATGTAGTCAGTCCAAATGAACTCACTTAAGTGATAAAAATAAACTGTTACCATTTTTTACTTCTGTTAGTTCTGCACAGCCAAAAACAGCTAAGAGGAAGCGAGCTGTGTTCTAACTCCTGCACCACCACCAGATGATCTAGATGTCGGGTCTGTATTATTGATGATACCATACAAGCCAGAAAGCACACAGCTTGACTGTGCAGGAAGACATGATGCAAAGGATGTGGTTTAATTAGGCAATGGCTTTATTAACTCATCTGGCAGCATTACCCAGCAATATGTCATACAGAGCAGGTCATTGCTCTTTCACTGATTGTTCCAGTCTATCTTGAAGGTTGCTGTCGACTTTCCCTCCTTCCAGACTAATTCCTGCTGTTACTGGGTCCTCATAATCTCCTCATCTGTACCCTCAAGGGTGCTACCTGCCTGGCCCAATGCGACCTTTAAACAGGTAGACAGAGGCTCCAAACCATGGGTCTTGATCAAAGTGTGTTGAGGAGTGAGGTTTGTTTTCTCTTCCCCCTGGACCACATGGGAAGCAGCAAACGGCACATTATGTACAGGTCACAGAAAATGAATTACTGAGGATTTGCTATCTCAAGAGAGCAATACAAGAACTAGATCTGGTTTCCCACTGGTAGCATGTCCAAAACTTCATTACTCATAGATTTCAAACAACACTTGCAGATTTCACTTTGCAAATGGGCATAAGAAATAGATTTAGGTTCTCTATGTGAAGGTAAATGAGCACTAGCACAGGCTGATAGGGAGGGCGTGGAGGCTCCATCCTTGGGGATATGCCAAAATTATCTGGATATGGTTGGAGCAGGGGGTTGGGTGAGATGACCTTCTGATGTCTCTTCCAGCCTCAACACCTCTGTAATTCTGAGTGCAAACAATGAATTGGGTGTTAAAAATGCATGCATGGCCTCACAGACAAGATGCCATTCTCAATTTTCAATTTTATGCTTTCCCCAGCATCTGAGGAACTCAAAATTCACACATTATCATAGCAGTTAGAACTCCTGAGCAATTATTGACCTTTAGTGTGGATAATGGAATGCAATTGACAACTGCATGAGAATCTTTAGGTGCAATTAGCAGCTGGCCAGAAGTAACTTGATGGATTAAGAAAACACAAGCAAACAAAAATTCAGAAATCAGATCTTATGACAACCAACTTTATGCCTCAACCTTCTCTATTATGTTTGGAAAAAAATATTTTCTTCCTCTCTATTGACAATTTGTATACATGTATTTTTATATATATATATATATATATACATATATATATATAGTTTGTTCCATTTTTTGATATATATAGGAAAATATTGCAGGCACTAGTTTGGTATTTGAAACTGGTATTTAAAAGCCAGCTTCATATGCAGCACTGCTGCTTCCCTCATGACATATTAAAAAACCACAGTAGCTACAATATGCTTGCACATGCTTAAGATGGTTTGTGTTTAACTTGCTGTATTTTCAATGAGGTACATTTAAAAGAAGAGGATGCCTGGCACCACATGCATAATTTTGATGAATAGACAAAACATTCTCATCTGAAGTATGCTCACTTTATTAAAAAGAGTAATCTAATCTTAGCCTTTATTCTGTTAAATCAGTCATGTGTGACCCATTACTAACCCACTAACATGGAATGTAACTCGAGAGCCAAAGAATTATTCCCACCATATTGCTTATCAGAGAACTGAAAAATAGGTATATACTGTATTTTCTTGTTTAATCATTCCCATTGGTGATTTATTGGCAAAGACACTACATTTGTGCATCTCTCTGAGCCTCACTCTTCATCTGTTAATTCTACTTATCTTCTTTCTATGTTTGCATCTTTCACATGCCTTATTTGTATACATTCACACAAAGCCAGCATGCCACCAAAGAAATATAAAAACCTATTTAGTGACTACCCAAGCAAGAAAGTCTGACATTGGAGGAAAGCCTGGAACGGTTTGCAGAAACAAAGATGAGAATCAAACACAACCCTTTTTTAACCTGTTCCAGACAGTCAACTGTCTTAAACTATTAGACAAGTTTCCTGAGGTCCACTGAAGTTCCTAGAAGATCTTACAAACAGGTGCTAGATTTCTGGGTATATGGTTTGAGAGAAGAAAAATTAAAATCCTAGTCTTGTTGAAGACAGCAGTTGCGCTTATTTCTTTGCAGTTTAGAAAGTGCTTTGAGACAGCCTTAGAAGGGATGTACAAGAAAAGATTATCACACTTATAACAGGGAAGTGTGTCGTTTAGATCTCTGGAAATCACAGAACTTCCACTGTATATCAGGCTTTCTTTTGGGAATTTACTGACCTAATATCTGGCAAAAGGGGAGATGAATGTTGTGAGGCAAATATTCAAAACCAGCATTTTGGAATGTGCATTTAAGAAGAGAAAGGTTCTAAAGGACAGCTAGAGCAAATCTGAGTGAAAGTCACAAGCTGGCTTTTTCTTCTTTTTTTTTTTTTTGAATTTCAAAACATAATTTAGACATTTACTACTGCTTCCTCCACCTTCTCCTTCTCTTAAAGAAAAAAAATTAATTTAAATTTTGGTTGCTTCAGGAATGATCTTTGAAGTTGTTTTTGAACAGAGGGACTTAGGAATCTTCATACAATATAAAAGTTAGGTCAAACTAAGCAACGGGTATCTGATAAAGAGATAAAACAAAACCAAGCTGTAAAATTTGCTCATTTTAATACTAGATGTCCAATTCATATGAAGGAAAAAAAAAGAAAATAAAAATTATTTTACTAAACAATGACTGTGAATAGAAAATATTTGCCAAATGAAAGTGAAATGCTCAAATGGGATTGCTTTAAAAGACTAGCTACAGAAATGTTATTCCAACTCAGTAAAGCCTAAACTATGCAAGAACCTAAAATAGCATTTATGCATCTCTAAGAATGCCACTACACAGCAGAAGCAAAATAAGCAGGATGAACAGGTTTCCAGGGTTCTTATAAAGAGAGATGCATTACAACTTGTAGTGGAATCTTTTTAGCTGTTCTAATCATTAGAGCTATAAGAGACCCTGCTATTTATTCAAAACAACTTAAAGCAACTCTAAAGGTCCCAGTGTGATGTTTTCACTTCTAATTTTCATAAAATGTTGATAAGAGTGGAATCAAACTAGTTAGTTATCAGTCTTGATGTTGGCATAATGTGACTGGAAATGTACAATTTGTAATTACTTGAAAGGAAACAAATTACCTTTAAGAGGAAAACCATAGGTAGAAATTGCAGAAATTAGATGTGTTAGACTGCTCCTTAAAAAAAAAAAAAAAAAAAAAAAAAGGGAAAAGTACCTGTTATTCAACTTGCATTCTATGAGAAAGAATATGTATGCAAACCAAGGGCAAGTATGTACTAGCAGAAACATGGAACTGATGGCTGAGCAGACACTTTTTATCTGTAATTTCCATTAAAAACGCTAACAGCAAGTGACTTTTTCATATGATTTATTCCATGTCTGAGTTCTTAGAAACATAATAACCAATGCAAGAATTGCCCGATTTTAAACTTTCATTTAAAACCATTCAAAATCAGAGCTTTGGAGCCTAAACTTTGAAATAAAGCTCAGACAAAAATCTCATGCAAAATCTTAGGTCACAGATAATTAAGCATGTGTTTAATTTTAAGCATATTTTCAGTCCCACTTAATTAGTACAGTTAACCTTTAAAGGCACGTTCTGATGGATTTGACATCCTATGTATGCACTAAGCTAAGTGAAAATGGATCCTAAGGAAGGACACAAGTCTCCAACTGTATCTGGACTTAAATTTGTCATGAAAACAGACAAGCATTTTTCTAGTTCAGGAGAAATATGGACTTTTGTACACTGAGTTTCTTGTTTTTTGGAAAAGTAAATTTTCCTTAATTTTCTCTTCTACCACTGCTATCTGCCTAGCAATGTTAAGGTGGGTGCGTAGAATATTTTTCTTGTAGTGGAATCATCCTTGTTATTGCATTTTATTTTAGCAGACAACCTAAACAAGGAACCACTTATCGCAAATTCTAGTCAGTCACTATATATCTCTAGACTCCAAAAGACAGAGAGAATTACACTAATTGTTTCATCTGACATTTTTATAAATAAACCATTCAATTTTCCCCAGATGTGGAAATAAAGGAAATAATTCTAAAAATTCAAACTAAAGGGTCCGAAGAGAGGAAATCTAATCTAATCATCCTGAGCCAAGATTTTTTTTAATAGCTGTTCCTCTTTCCTGAGGAACACATTATTAAGAGCAGTAAAATTATGGCTGGGGGATAATTCCCCTGTAAAGTCTGGTGGCTGCATAGGGAGCTGAATATGTTGAGAAGAGTGTGCTACAATAAGATGACTGCATGAATTTTTACTGGATGATAAAAGGGAGGGACTGCTCCAAAACACAGCAATTGCATTCTAGCCACAACCTCCCCAGTCCAGCCTCATGCTGCTGAGCACACAGGGCTGCACAGACACTTTTCACAGTGTGGATGGGAGGGAAATTATGTCACGCTGCTCACCTCCCTGTGATGGACTACTCACCGTGATAATCTTTTTCTCCATCACACATTTAATCTTTCAAATGCAAAATCTGGCTCTTTGCTTTCCCCAAGCCTGAGACTATGCCTCAAAAGGAGCTTGACCTGTGAAACCACCTCCTTTCCATCTCTCATTCTTTGCTTATTGATAAGAAGACCTCAAATCTAAGAAATTAATTTAAAAAAATAACCGCAGCAACATCATAAGCCCAGTACACCTAAGAGCAACTCTTTTCCCATCTGAAAATACAACTGTCTTACCTTTTATCTCTCTGAATGACAAAGGGACAAAAATGCTGCATTGCTCTTCCTCTTCTTGTTGCCTATATTTCTTCTGTGTACAGGGTCTGACTCCATCCTTCCCCACAATGGCATTCAGTGAAATGAAGCACCACTGATCCTAAAATCCCAAAAGCTGAAAGTCTAAGAAGGGATCATCACCAAACAATATAATGTTCTGAGACAGGAAATCTGAAGTTAATTTTCCTTAACCCCTGGCCTGTGACTAAACTACAGGGAAATCTCTTTATCATAACATAAAAAAGTTTAGTTAGGTGATAATAAATACATGCTCAAGGCAGAACTCATTTGCCTGAACAAGATGTCACTGGAACGATCTCGTGATGGAGCAGGAATTTTTATTGGTTATACTTATTGAAAAACTAAATCTGTACTACCACAGCAAAGACACCCTCAGACACAAATTCTAATATTTTAAATATCATAGGCCCACTTCAATGTTTTTACAACAAAATATACATATTATAAATACTTATATTTACAAATAATTATTAATTATACTGATGGAAATAAAGAGACAGAAAATACCTTTTACCAATACCAAACTTGCCCAGTGTATTTTTGTCAGCCTTCAAGATAGATCTCCTTTTAAGAAAATGGCTACTGCTATGTGAGGTTGTTGAAGTGAATTTTCTATCTAGTCTGGGTAATACCAAGGTATTTATTTTTCTTACTTTCTAAGGATAAGGCAGGTTCCTTTGTAATGACCATGACCAGACTGGCCCCACTTTAATCACTTCCTATTTTTTCTGTACATGGGAAAGTTTAGCAACTCATGGACTCTGTTGACTGAAAATTGGCACAAAGGAAACAATCTAACTCATCAAATACAATTAGCTGCTAACTGAAAGGAAGTGGATCTTTAAAATTGTATATGACCTTCCACTGAGTCAGTGTAACAAAGGCTATTTATAGGTTCTGTGAGCCAGAAGCTCTTCACACACTCCAAACTGTCCTCAGGAGTGGACATCAGTAGCTATGTGGTAGCAGAAGTTACAAGTATTCCTGGAAGAAGCATATCATTTTACTTGGCAAAAAATTTTACCTTTCAAAAAGAAAAATCACAGGAAACAGGAATGTCAGAATGGATGCAATTGTCCTGAATTCCAGACAAGAACAGGCCTAATAGGTCTTAATAACAAAATGCCACTATAACTTAAGTTTCCGCAAGTCCTTCTGCATTTCCAAAATAATTTCTCTTAATAAAAGATCAACCTTAATATTCATAAAATCAAGAGACAGGACAGCTTCAGAACACTCCATTAGCTCCACTTCTCCATTCTTTTTACATGTGCTGAAAGCTGTCTCCAGTCAATATCTGAAAAAAAAATACTGCACAACAATAAGTGGGGCGATATATATACACACCAGAATTTAGTTTTTCTAACACTACTCTGTTTTATTTAGCTAGATTTAAAGAAGACTTTTCAGAAATCTCTGTGAAAGTCTTTTATGACAATCCTGTACCTTTAACATTCATCACCTTGAGTACCAAAAGACAGTAGTCACATTTAAACTATTAGGTCCTTTTTCTTTAATTTTCCACTTGATTCATGGCTGTTCATGCAGACCAACTTCTATTCATGAGTGAAATGTTACCAGCCACCATGTTAAAACCAACAAACTTTCATGAAGTAATGTAGTCTGTTCCTCAATTCATGAAGAACATTATCATTCCTATTTTTAATAAGAAAAAAAAAAAAAGAGAAAAAAAACCACTAATTCAGGGAACCCTTCAATCTGTATTTCTCTAGTTAGAATAATCATGACATGTAGAAATAGCACCAATGATGCTATTACAGATGTTCTGTCCTATATCAGGTCTTGGAACCACAGACACTTTGTGTGGAATATATGCATGTTGCTATGTATATATGCTAAACACATATGATGTCCTCAGACTAGAATGTGATGTGAAAACTGTTGTGGGAATAAAACCAAAACTTTATGCAATTTAGCTGCAATGAAAACTACAATAAATTATAGCCTGAATTAGAAGAATTACTCAGGGTGTCTTAGTACTGAAAATAATAAAAACATTTCCAACTTTGGAGAAAGAGCAGATTTTGAATAGGCTGTTGTATCAATCTAGAATGCAGGAATGTTGCTAGGTTGACAAGAAAGTTTTATGTGGCAAGTAAGGAAAGGGGTCCTCAGACATCCCAACCTACTCAAGCACCTTTCTACTTTAACTCAATTAAATTTTTTTCAAAAAGTGTTAGGGAGATTTATTTTCACTCCGTCAAAGAACATATGTGCTGAAACTTCAGATGTAGCCACAAAATTAGATTTTCATCCTTTGGTCAGATCTACCCATAATTTCTTGCCTGAATCCTTTTCAGTGGTAATTGAAAACAAAAATGCTAATGATTACATGCAAATGCCTTTTTTTAAACTGTTGGCAGTTTAAAGGAAGAAAAGTTAGGGGTGTATTGCTGCTAACCAAAATTCATATGCTGTGTTAACTTTTACTGCTTGACTTCCTGAATTTTTTAGCAGGGGAAACTTCTTGAGACAGTGCCCATAACCACACCATTTCTGAATGAGTGAGATTCATATACGAGCAGCTTTCTAGAGTGAAAATGAAGGCTGGCATTTTGAAGAAAGAGAATTGCTGTCTTTGTTAACAAGACACAAGAAATATTCAGATCTGGATGACACAGGTATTTCAGTCAAAGAAGGATCCATGCAAAGTTCAGTCTGTAGAGAGGTTTACAGTAGTGTGGCCTTTCTGTAGAACACAATAAAATTTGTATCATGGTTTGATGACAGGGAGCTCAGTAGCAATGCTGGTTTAAAACCTCGAGGCTTTTTTCCTGCCTCTTGGCAAAGTTTGCTGTCAGTCTCATTGTGTTGACAACTCATGGAGCTGTGCTGTGAACATTTCATAGAACCTGAAAAAACAACCCTCTCCCTCTTTCTTTTTTCCCCAGACTTTTTTTTAGCTCATAAGTTATGCACTCTGACTTCCTGAAAGAGAAATAAAATGGGAAGCAAGTCTTCACTGTCGTATCCTCAGTCCCCAATGGCCTTTTAGTTGTGAGACTGACCCAGACATTACACCCTCTGCCATTTTGTACAACGTCAGCCCGAAGAAGCAGGATGATAATAGCAGACAATTACCTCAGGAAGCACAATCCAGAGAGCAAGCCCTGCCACACCCCCCAATAAAACATGACACCTGCTTTAGCAAGCTTATATTACCCTATAGGCTCTCCACAGAAGAGAGACTGGCCAGGCTTTCCATTTCCTGCAGCTCTTTCAAAGTGGAAGGGAAAGAATACCCCAGACACCAAAAAGGGATGGCATGGGACGAACCACATAAAGAACAATAGGAATTCTTTTGGAGAGTCCACTAGAACAGGGGGAGGTAAAGATTCAACCAGCACTACAAGTTTCTGATGGAAGTAAAGAGCTTGTACTCTTAAATATTATAGGCAGAACCTCTTTTGTTCCATGTACTCATCTGTAACCAGTCCTTGAGGAAGCTTTTTTCCATATATTCAACAATTTTTGTGAGCAACAGGTGAGAGAAGACCCCCTCAGGCCCAAGTGTTCTCACAGAACATGTCCCCTTGGGTTTATGTCAGAAGGTATAAAGCAGAGGAGGGTTGTGTGGAGAACAAGGATAGAATTGTACTGCTTTCCAGTGATTCAAGTAGGAGCCTTTGAGACATTTTTATCAAGACCATTCCCAGGAGCAGCGTCTCAGCCCAACTAAAACACAGATACAACTGCAAAAATTACCCTGATTATGATTTGAATCATAATGGAAGATTAATGGTAATTTAAATGGGAGTCTCTGCAGAAGGTGCTTAATAAAAAAATGAATTCTGGCCTGAAAAAATAGAAGTGTCATGCTGTTGGAAGACTGTTTTAATATGAAATGGATCTTCAAGGCAGTGAAAATAAAGCATTTATACACCCTTGATGAAGATGACTGTGGTAGACTTACAAAACTGTTATGTTAGACATTGATATAAATATTTTTCATTCTCTACAGCTTCTGTATGAAGTAGTCATATAGGAATGATCCATGGATATTCACAGATAAAGATTCAGATGAGGCTAACCTCAATTGTGAGCTTCCTTTTCTTGTTTCTCTCTCCTCCAGATAGTCAATCAAAAGTGGAACAAAGATTTCTAAACTGTTAGAATCATCAGCTCTCAGGTTACTTGCAACATTTTTACATGGGGAAAAAAAATGGAAGTTACTTTGCAAGAGAGCATTATTGCTATAGAAAGTTTTCTTTCCATTAAAAGTGACTGGCAGCAACTCTGAAGGACAGCTATGGACAAAATTATCTGTCAGGAGACCAGTACTTATTGGCATGCATTGCCAAACCAAAAAATGCCCGTGTACAAGGAGGGGCAATTATTACCTGTTACAGAGGGATGGGTTGGTTTTATTTCCACATTTAAAATATAAGAAGTTTTGACTTTAAAATGTTTGAACCATAACATCCATTTACTGAGAACACAACAAAAATCTCTGAAATATACAACAAAGAATGCATTTATAATTTAATTGGTAGTAGTTAATCCTGTATTTTTCACACCAAAAATACAGCATTCTGCAATTCAGAAAGAGAACAGTAATTTTGTTGTAGATATGCATCTTCATATCTAAAAGACAGGAGATTTGCCTTTAAATTAAAAAGCCAGCTCACTGATAAAGGAACAGTGAGCAGGACTTCCCAGATGTAGCTGAATGCAGTCACATTAAAGGAGGAACAAAAAGAAGAAGTCTATTTCATAGGACCATTTGCAGGAAATAACATGTGATATATTCTAGGAGATTTATTGCCTATGCAAAAAGACCCATTTGTTAAATATGAATATGTTAATCTTAATAGCTTCCATTTTTCTTAGGCTCTCCTATCTTTCAAAAGATTCTGACTAAGAAAAGGACGGAAGATTTGCTATGATGAAAGTGGCGTAGCTCATAAGTGCCTTAATTAAAGGAATATGATCAGCTTAGAACAGTTTGTACATAGATATATAATAGATTATTTTATCTGTTGTCCTAAGCAGCATTTTTGTAAATATAAATTAAAGGTTTTCGTGGGAAACCACAGTGTGTGTATTTTGTTTACTTTGTATATTTGACAGCTGTTTGGTTTAAATTAATTTCACCAGATACTCTCTGTGTAGTACTGCACAAGTGTGCTCTCCATTTCTCATCTTCTGGTAGAGCTCCCAAAAAGTAACAATGTGAGAACCCTTCTTTTTCCACTAGAAAAATTACCATAAATCAGAAAAAAGTGCCACACAAGCTAAAGGGCAGAGAGTGTACCTGCGAGTTCTTTTAACAAAGTTGACAGTATTCTTTTCATGTTGCAATAAATTTCAACTGAGATAATAAACTGTTATTTTTAATGTTTCCAGCCAGTGTATGAGAAAAATACCGACTAGACTGCTAGCCTGAAGAATAGAGTCCAGAAGCATTTTGTTACCCTTGACCTTGTCTGAAAGCTCAGTTTCCAGAGACCCCTTGTCTTCTGAGAACTTCCTAGAAAAATGCATTACCAATGAGCTCTGCTCTGTATCATCCTGCAACACCACTCAACTCGCACAGAAATGAAAACAAAAATGCTTACTTGCATAAGCCACAATGCCATTTTCTTTTTGTTCCCATGGTCTTTGGTCTTGGTTAATATGCTTATCAAAAGAACATTGGAAAGTTACCAGTTTTGCTTGAAATAAGCAATATGGCCTCTTAAAAGAAAATGAGAAGCTATCTACTTCTCCCTTGATTTAGATATTTATTTTAAAACTCATTGTTTTTTGGGGTTTTTTTTTTGTTGTTTGGGGGATATTTTTTATTTTTGTTATGTAGCCAACTAAAATCATAACTGACAAATCAAAAAGGTAGAGCCGAACTTATTAGTAATAGTTCACCAAATTTGGCCCAAGCACTTCTCTGGTTTGGTATTCGCAAGAATATGTTCCAAATAAAAGCTCTCTGCAGTCTTGAATATTAACAATCATTTCCATGAAGAGTCAGATCCAGAGCATCTGCTTCGTCACCATGTGAGCCTCTCCCACGGTTAATGTCATTTGTGTGGCTTGATCAGTACTGGGAGAAGAGATCATTCTTGCCCCGCACCCATGTATGTGAACTCTGACTGGAGCCCTTCTGGATTCTGCTGTCATGGAAGTAGAGGATAGGGTTTGACTTTTCCCTGCCCTCTGAGGCCATTCCAGTGAAGTGCTTACACCATCCTGTCTGGTATGGCAGATTTTCTGACCTATATTTAAGCAGTAAGACATGACAGGTAGTGCATTTTCTAAGGATTATTATATGCTTTGGGTTGTGGGATAAGGCAAAAAGCTGGAGACTCCTTAAAGTGTCTTTTTGCTATTATGACATGGAATTTTTAAATCAAAAGGGAGAGAGAGAAAGAGTCAGAGTCCTGCACTTAGAGGGCATTATTGACATGGTTATGACATCACTGACAGCCAGGCAGGAAGCTCTATGTTCAGGCTTTTAAAAACATTCCATAAACACAATCAAAGGAGAATTTTACCTTCAAACTTTGCGTGAATACTGTAGTGAGAACTGACAATGGACTCCATGCCTAATTTTTGTTCAGGTATTACCAGATTCATTGGATACATGAATTACCAATTCATGGATACAACAAAGGCAAGGCTTTGATTACTTTTTCTTTAATAGTGTGAAGTTGGCAGAGCTTTATTATGATTAGGAAAGAGCTACCTCTACATGCAAAGCTTGATCTTTTATCCCCAGGTCAGCCAGTCCTAAATACAGGATAGAGGATGAGACTTTTGCTGGAGTTTTTATTGAGGTTTTCTTAAGAACTTCAGTGCACTTTTATGCTGTCTAGAAAATTACTGCTAAAATCATCCAAAGCAAAACTTTAGGGTGATGAATATGCAGGAAACTCTGTTTAGGTGCAGGGAACTTATTTACCCATTATTTGTTTTATTAAAAATTTCAGCTGAGTTTTCTTTTGTTTAGCTGTTCAGCTACACATGCTATGGAATACGGTTGTGTTGTTGTTGAGTTACTGTGAGTATAAATTGAAAACCAGCTAGGGTTTTCCTGGTCACTTTCACTCATTATCAGCAATATGAAAGAAGATAATATTTTGAATATAACAAATTCATTAATCAAATTATAACCTGGAATACAATAATACCAACTACTTTCTTAGATCTCTGTCCAGGTGACACAGTAGCCTAAATATATCCTAAAATACTGGTGTTTTTTAAATTTCATTTTATTATTTTGTTTGGGCTTTGCTATTTGCAGTGTGGAATCTGGCAGAATTTAGAATACAAAATTCCTTCCAATTGGGTTTTCTAGGTAATAAATACTCCCTGCATATCTCCTGTCAGTCCCCAATCCTTTATCATGAAAAGTCAAACAAAACTTCTCCCTCTGGTTTATGACATATAATTTTACCATCAGGATAACCTAAAATTAAGCTTGTAGTCTGCACCTCTTGTTGTCTTTAAGCAAAATAAATTATCCTACAGTGAGCCAGCATTTCCATCAGGGTTCTGCAGCCACTCTGCAGGACTTGGCCCACCACAGAGCTAGGTCGTGACGAATGCTGGCCACAAACATTCCAGGAGGTCAGCATCCACAGAACCCAGCTCCAACAGGGGAGAAAAATATTCTTTTCCTACAGCTGGTAGCACTGGCTGTCACTTCTGTCACTTTGCCTAAAACCTGCCCAGAGGACGGATGTGTGACACTTTTCTTGAGGAATACTGTTCTACAAAGAAATTCAGCTTGTACAATACTGTCAGTAAAGCATGAGTAGGAGAGAGAGAGAGAGAGAGAGATGCAATTCTAATAAAATCTTTCAGAATACAATTTCTGCTTCTTTATAGAGAGGCCAGAATTCTTGGTAATTTTCAGCTGTTGGAGTTCAGGAAAGAGATTTTCTCTTAATCTCTCATAGATGAAGTCCCAACATTCTCTGAAGTCTTAGGGGTGTTTGCTTTTATTTTCAAAAGAAGGAAATTAAAGTGAAAAAGAATCTTTCAGTTTCTATATGGCTCTAAAATACATTTGTCAGTGCTGAAGTTTTGTCATTAACTTAATTTGCAAAAATCCAAAAGAAAAAAAAAAACAAAACAATCTAAGCAAGCTGAACAAGGACTCTGGTGTTACCTTAAACATATCCACATATTTGCAGTGCTCTAACAAACTTCTATCATGTTATTATATCTTAAATAGAATTGACTTTCTAACTAAAGTCATGTCAAACAATAAGTTATGTCTTATCTTTTTCTTAAACTCCTTAGATCTTCCTCTACTGACTGTCTCATTGAATTGAAACTTGCACATGAACCTAAGATGATTTGTCTTAAAATAAAGAGTTACAGGACTAATTAGAGATCTACAAGAACTTTAAGAAGACAAACAGCAGATATTGTGAGAATTAGTGTGGGGTGAAGAAGTAACATGAAATAGCCAGTAAAGAATGGTAACACATAAGCAAAAAAAAAAAATTAGGTGGAATATAAGGAGAGTTTTCTGGGTTTCCCACTTCTTCCTACAGAACACTAGAAAATTCCCTGGGTCCAGAAGGATCACATTCATAGTGTTTTATTTTCCATCCATCTTTGATCAAGTGTACCCAGCTTGCTCTTTGCAAACCAAAGGGAAACAACCAAAAAATTTCCTCCTCTCACCATTTTGCATAGAATTGTGGAATTCAGATTCAGTCTAAGCTGCTAAGTGCCAGGCCTTGGCATTTTATTCCCACACAATGCACGGTGTTGAGCATTTACTAATATGAAGCTACACGCATCAGTTACCATTCGCACGAGTAGGGAGTGGATGGATCAGAGTATGACTCTTAGTTACTTCTTTACAAACATAAATTTTGCATATTTTTGAAACAAATTTTCTTCAGCTTGAATAGAAATTTAAAGACAGTACCATAACACATTACTCATACAAAGTAAGGGCCTTAATAGTTTTCACTGCAACACTCACACTGCTTCACAATTCAGTAACAAATGGGTTTTATTCTATTTTTTTTTATTGGTCCATTAATGAATGAGGCCTCTTTTATCTGAATTTTGTTCCTTAAGAGAATACATTATCTTTAGATTGGACAATGTGATGAAGAATTTATATTTTAAGGTTTTTTACTTGCATGGGAACCAGTGTGCGCCTATGGAACAGCATTGAATAATCATGTGCAAAATAGGACCACCCAACATCTGCCTGTATTCACTTGGAAGTCAGTTTTATATTCCTCTGCTAAAGGACTTGCAGGAAATTTGTATGGAATACATGGGTGGGGTGGGATAGAATCCTTCCTCTTTGCTTAATCACATTCAGGGAAAAGTGATGATCCATTTTGTCTGGTTCGTTCCATTACTCTTTCTAAAATTAACTCACATCTGACATTATAACATATGTTAAATATTATGTAAGTGGTCTGTTCTATATTTGGTTTATTCAGTCATAAATCCTGGCATGCACGCACACACACAAAAAATAGTGCTGTGAAAAAAAAAAAAAAAAGAAAAAAAAACCCTCCAAAACCCCCCACAACCTTGTGCAGACAAAATGAAATTGGTAAAAGTTGGATTATTCCTCCCAGGTTCATCAAGGATCTTTAATAATCCACCAACACGAAAACTCACAAGACTTCATCCACCAGCGAAACGATTTTGCAGGTGGATATGTTCTTTTACTTTGTAGAAATGGAATCTTAAGAGTTAGAGTTATTTATGCTGAAATAGGCTCCAGTCTGGTATGACCAAGGGGTGTCTGTGAGCATGTGAAAGCCAATACGTAGTGGCCACAACAATGAGTTAAGAGCTCCCTCCTTGCCTTTCTTACTGGTATTATTTTCTACTGGTTTTCCAGAGTATAAAGATATATCTATAACTGCAAAAGTAAGGTTTTGGCTGGAAGTAAACTTTGGTTTTCTGAACCAATCTTTCAGCTTTCCCAGCATATTTCCCCGAAAGCTGTGCACTTTTTAGTACAAAATTTCCAGCACTGTCTTATATCAATATTATTGGTTTCATTTGATTTGGCATATCTAAAATAAAGTAGAGACTCTAAATTATACATAGAACCCTATTTGTATTCTAAGGCTGCTGACTTGTCTTTCTAACCAGTGTTTTGAACTATTTAAGAGCTGAAGGATTTGATACCTCAAATAATGTGGTGAACATAGGGTCTAACAGCTACAGAAATGCTTTGACAGTAAGAGGTAACATAAAAAGTCTGTCTTCCCTTCTGCTCCTTAAATACCATTTTCTGAAAATAGCTTGAAAGATCTTGCTAACAGGGGTGCCCTGGAAGGACAGACACAGACACAGACAGCTGGCAGCAACACACAGGTTAAGGTTCTTCCAGACATTTCAATCAGCTGACAGCAAGCTGCCTAAATATCTTCAGCTGAGGACTTTGATAGTCCAGTCCAGTCCCTTTGTTTCAGGAGTTGCCAGGGGCAAGAACAACTCAGAAAGTGAGATGCTGTCTAACAGCTCTGGACCAGAGCCAATTATCCAGAAACACCTGCTCTCCAGTTCTCCTGGCAACCCCAAAGGCCTTTTTCTCATGAAGGTGTGCCTCACATTTCCTTGTAAAGCTCCAGAGAACAGTCTATGTCTTTCTTTGATACAGAAGTCACTTCCTATGGCTCCAGACCCAAGCTTTTCTTTTTTTTTTTTTCCTGTGCTTTCTGATGGTATGATCCATCAGATTCCATCCATGAGGACTGATTCAACTGCTTCTAACTCAGGAAAAAAACTGTATGGACATTACAGCAGCAAGAGCAGAATATACAGATCTCTCAAAGAAACTTTGAGAAACAAAGCAAGTAATTAAAAAAAGGTGAATCGTCAGGAAGGATGTCTCTGTAATTAATTAGTTCCTCCTATCACAAGCCCTGAACTGAAAGAGCTGTTCTTAAAATATGAACAAAACCACAGGTAAACAAGAGTTTTTTTATGTAGTGAAAGTTATCCAAAAATCTACATTTCCCTCTCCCTTATATCAAATTGTCTCATAGCTATAATTATCTTCTAATTACATGTTTATTTCTGAATTGAAATAAGACCAAGCCACATATAATTACTTCTCCTCTTGGTCACTGGTGCTGCAAAAAACCCCAACTTTTTAGCGTTTAAAGCCACAAAGAAATTTTCACATGCCAAGGTTCACACTGAGAGACACCAAAGCACAATTGCAAAAGAGCACCAAAAGACTTACACTGACCCACAGAACAAAGCAGGACATTGTGAGAGCCTGATTATATTCAGCAGCAATTCAGGCCTGAATGGATGGTTCATATTCTAAAGTGATTCCAACGTACTGAGCTAGTGTAAAACTATTGGAAAACAGTGCCACCATCATTTGGAATGACAAATATTTTCCTTTTTTTTTTACTAAAATATAACAGACTACGGTCTAACACAACCCCTCTGAGCAGCAGAGATCACATTTTAGCCAGCACAGGCTGCAGGAATGAGAATTAAGAGTGTAGTAGCCTGCTTTTTCTTTCTGGACTGGACCTTCTACAAATGTTATTCTCTTACTGCCATACGAGACTCTTCAAATACAGCATGTGTAGAGCTCCCAGGCCTGGTGTAGCTGGTTTCAAGAACTGAAACTATCTAAGTTATCATGCAAGAACAACAGCTACTCCTTAGTCCCTGAAATACAATTTTCTATTCTCATGCTACCCAAAATCAGCCAGAATTTCTTGAATGGGCCTGTTTTCTTGTGCATGTGGAAAGATGATAATTATTATTATAGATCTAGGCTCTGTTGCTGCCTAGTGGGTTGAGCCACACAAAAGGGAGCTAATTATCATAGGAGGGAAAGCATAGATTAAAGAGATAATATTGGAAAAAAACAACATTGAGGAGCAATGAGGAGCCTGAAAGAATGTGATAGGTAAATACCAAGAGGGAAAAAAAAGAATCAAGAGTTCTGCCTTTTCTTAAAAATAATATTGGTATCATTAAGCAATCTACTATAGCATCTTATGAACAAATTTCATAATATCAAGGAGACTATGCATTCCAGCTTTACATTTAAAAATATAAGTTGCAGCAACATAACTCACTGTAGAGGGAAAAAAAAAAAGAGAAAAACTCCCATAAACTTGTAAATTAAGATGGCAGAGTAAATTATTTCTTTTAAAACTCTGCAAAGTATATTTAATGCATGATTTCAAATCACAGGAGGCATAAAAAAGTGAATATTTGCAGCATGGAACAAGTGAAAGGAAC
Source organism: Cinclus cinclus (assembly GCF_963662255.1). NCBI lineage: Eukaryota > Metazoa > Chordata > Aves > Passeriformes > Cinclidae > Cinclus > Cinclus cinclus. Next base: position 13,072,886 of record NC_085051.1, on the reverse strand, counting down.
AAAATTAAGGCTGGGTGGGTAGCTTTAGTAGGGTGGAGTGACAATGATGAAGAATTATACAAGGAAGAAGGGAGCTCACTAGGTCCCTAAATAGTTCACATCCAGATGCTTTGATATTTAGATTTCTTTCAAATGTATAGAAGGTTTTTAAAGAAAACATACTTTTTATTGAAGGAGTGGGATGGAGAGAGCAGGAAAAGGAATAGAAGTAGTCATTGGGTGGATGCCACCTAAATCAGGCATTTAGACTTTGTTCCATTTCATTGAAATTATCCCTCTCCACCCTGGCCCCAGCTGACAGACACACACAAGCACACAGACAATGTTCAACATGAGCAGGAGGCTGTAAAAAAAAGCTGCTGGCACAGGTGTTATTCCAAAACATACAGAAGGACCTTGCTAAGAGCTTCTTCAAGAGCAAGCTGACTGTGCTGACGAGCAAAATCACTACCCTATTGCCAGCTGTTGAACTCAAGTCAGCAAAGCTTCCCTAGCCCAAGCAAAACCAAATCACAAAAAAAAAATAAAACAAACAAAAAAAAGCAGCATTACAGGGTCATCTGCTCCAGGGTTTCAGCTAAAACATCCTTCTACTGTTTTACAGCCACTTTCTCGTTTATCAGCTACTCACTTTAAGACACAGTGTGCCTTGAAGCTGTTTAAGGCTTTTCTACACACAAAAACTGTATTTCCTAGTGATTCTGATGTAATAAAAGCTGTAAAATCCCTCTTCCTCAATATATAGTCACACTTCCTCTGTACATGTACTTTCAGGGACCTGTCAGTGACATATCTACATTCACAGGTACGAATTATTACATTTGATCTCACCAAAAAGAATCAAACCTGAAACATCCTACTGTAACCCTAATTAGCTATACCAGAATACAATATATAAAGACCAAGTCAAGGCAGATAAACTTATGTGCAGGAAGATATGTATCCTAAAACCAACACAATGTCATTTTCCAGAAAACGTTTAGCTAAAAATGAGGAACAAATTGAATTCTACTATAAAATGACACAGAAAAGCAATAACACCCATTGTAACTTTTTTTTTTTTTTTAACAGAAGTCTCTTGCAAAGGAATAATTAAATAATAAAAAGTTAAAATACAGCTCTAGTGATACCATTAATCATACTGGTTATTAAATACTTAAGAAGAGGTAAATTTCACAATCCCACACCCAGAAATATTATCCAACATTAGCAATGATCTGCTTGTATACCATGTCCCTCAAAAGTCTAATCTTCTGAATAGATGTAATTGACTGACAACAGCCCAGTGCCTTCACCTTCAGCTGAAGTCCATCAGTTCAGGAATATATACAAACCACACTTTTGTATTTCTCAGTAATAATTTCTAAGTAATTATGATCTTGGCAGATTTCATATTTTTACTTACATTGGATTCTTGGAGTATTGGATTCCTATAGCACAGTACAGCACAAAAATCTGTTCACGTTTGATCTCCTGTTCACTTGTACAGCAGAGGTTTGCTGAAAGCAGGATCAAAGATTACTCAACTTTTTTTTTCTTTTCCTGTTTCCCCTGATGACAACTCCACACCAGCTTTTTTTTTTTTTTTTCTGTTGGGCACCAAATTATTTTGTACTAGTCACCACCTGATCTGAATTTGTGAAGCTGATTACCAAAATATCTACAGGTGTAAACTAGGCAACACATTTTAATTTTCCATGAATGTTAAAATTCCAGTAAATTCCTGAGGAATTAAGCTCTCAAAGACAAATGAGTCCAATTAATCTGAATTCCTCTGGTTTGTGTTGACATTGTTAAATTAGGCTTTATCTCACATATCTATAGTTTGTACTGCTTTTGTACTCTTTTCCTCTCCTAGAATGCAAGACATATAGGTTAAATGAAGATAGTGATAGGCAGTCACTTTATAGTGATATACTCTTTATTTTTATATGCTTTTGCACTCACAATTAAAGTGCAGAAAAATGGATTTATTGTTTCAGTAAGGAAAAAATATTGAAAACTGATTTGGTTCTGGTTCTCTTGCAACAAAATCTGGTGGTTCTGAATGGCCATTAGGTGAGAAAGCAGTTTTTCAGAGGTGAAGAATATATAAACAAGCACTGAAAACAGGCTCAGGAAATCTGTACTGTAGATGGACCTAACAATACATTTCTAAAATTAAATGACTAGAAAAGCAAAAATAAATTTTATTGTCTCTTTCAAGTGTAATACCTCCAGATCCAGATAAGATTTAAAATTGTGACATTTGTGACATTCAGCATTTTTAATGTGTTCCACTGAATGGTACAGTCCCTTAAAAGGAGCATATCTTGTTCAGTTCTATTGCTACAAAAATGATATGTTACAATGGAAAAGAGAGAGAAAAAGAGTGGATAAAATGTAAATTACATGAAATAATAAATCAAAGACCTAAAGTCTGACATCTAGATTTCTGGTGGTCCATATGTTTTACATATTATGAAACCATGCCCATAAACAATTCTTGCTAAAGAATACAATTCACATTCTTCCTAAACCATCCTATCTCATTTGTTTACAGTTTTCTTCTCAACAGCTTCATTAAATTGAAGACAGCACGAGCAAGATGAGACAATTCATAAAGAAAAGAAAGATCCCTATTAAATAATGTCAACATCAAAGGCAACAATAAGTAATCTCCTGCAAAAGGAAGGCTGTGAAAGCATCTTTTGAGCTGGTAAAAACTGGCAATTATCAATTTCATTTTGACATGAATGAGAAGGAGGAATGTTCTGTACATGCTTTAATCTTCTAACTTATATTTTATAACAGAAAAAAAAAATCAAAACACCTTAAGATATATTTGGTGAATATTTAACTAAGCCTGTACTAGTACAAACAAGTTTGCACCACTGAAAACATTAAGCCTAATGTTTTTGCTTTATCCTTTAGTTTTTATAGAATGCTACTGGTTTTGTTAGCAGACAATGTTCCAGTATTTATTTAGGAAAAAAAAAAAAAAAACCAGTTGGGAAGAGCTTATACCTGAATGAAAAAAATACAGGATGCAGCTTTCTCTAGAGCTGGCTCTGAGGGGATGCTGCAAAAGACAGTGTCAGGAGGAGAAGCACCAAGGCTCTGCCAGTGGCAGACTCCTTCCTGAAGAGCTCCAGCAGTCAAGGAAAATGGAACGAGATAAAGAAGATGAGGAAATCTCCACTGTGGATTCAGGAGATCAGCGCTTGCTTCCCTCTGTCCTTTGAAGAGTGAAAGCATCATTTCAGAAAGCAGCAGACTCCTGCATGAGTGCAGGTTAATCACAGAGTGCCTGGGCAAGGGGCTGGGTCATGTCACAAAGAAAAAACACCCAAGTGCCATCTCTCCTTGTCACTGTAAGGGCCAATCCTCTACAGAGTTTAATCAAATAGTCGTGAAATAGCTGATATAACTATCACTTCACCATTCACAGGACACTGTTGAAGCAGCTCTATCTCGCCCACAAACCAGCTGATCCAAATTTCTCTCATCTTTTAATCTTTGATAATAATAATAGAATGAGAAACAGAAGAAAAAAATACTTTTTTTTTTCCACTCAGTTCCAATCACTACTTTATAACCATATTCCTTTTTATTTTAGTTTTTCTCTTATCTACAGAAGAAGAACATTCCAAGACATAACTATTGACTGTAGTTATCTAGAGGACTTTTACATCTCCACATATCTCTGAACAATGTTATATTAAAATTATAGTCAAATAAGTCAAAAGTCTGTAAATTTAATACGGAATAAAATAACTGTAAATAGCAAAACTATTTCCAATTGGAAGGTGTTAAAGACTTCTATATGCATTATTCATCTTTTCCAAGCTGTTTAACATATTATTTGCCTGCTGTCTAATCATCTTCAGGGAGATTAATAGTAATGTGGTGATTAGAATCACCAGCGTGATTCTATTTCTTCTGAAGATTCATCTTCATACAATACAGAACACTTGCCTAGAAAATGTGTTTTAGTAAGGCTGATGGGATGGGATCAAAAACTCAAAAATTAGCCCAGACAAATTTAGCCTATTAGACATATAAGAGAAGAGATTACTTCAGCTAGAAAACACAACTGGCACAGCAGAGCTCCTTACAGAGAATAGTCACCCTTTCCTCCAACTATTATATATATATATATATATATAAAAGTGCTATTGCTTCTCAAAAATCCCAGAATTTTGACTTTATTATGCTACATTTACATAGGACTAAAATGGTTTAGATGCTCTTTGATTAGTGATGTGAACTTTGCAAGGACCCTTACAAGTGAGAAGATCCTCTCAGTTGTTTTTTATTTATTTTTTTTTTCCTGAGTCTGGAAAACCATGCATGGAGAAGAAAAAGCACAAAACAGCCACTTTGCCAAGCTATATTCAGAAAGGCAGTTTATGTTCTCATAATTTGTGTGTATACATCCCACACATTATATTGAGAGGTCAATCTGAGTCAAAAGCTGCTCCATTATATGAACTTTGTTTAATTTGCATTTTAAAAAGTGATTTTATTTCAGTCAAATTTGTGATCACTGTGCGATCTGGGTCAAGAATCAGCAGCCATTCAACATTTTCTTATAAACACATTAAGTTTTCAACCATTTTGTCTTTAACTCCCTCTATATAATTACCTCCTCCTTATTTTTATGCACACTAATTGATTCTCTAAGGAACCACATTTCTATTTTATCATATAGGCAAGACAAAATGGAAAAATACAACAGATTCTTAGTTTTTCCTAGAGATCTCTCTGCTTCCTACAGTATTCAGTGCTATTGTTTTCTCAGCACATGTTACCATTTGTAGATATTATTATTATTATTACTCCCATTTATGGATATGTAAATGTAGCCCTTCTGCTCTCCAAGTTTAGCCACTTGTCTATCAGGAGTGAATTGTTTTAGGAAAAACACTAAAGAAAGTAAGAATGTACTGCAGTAGTCACAACATATGGATGAAATAACAAAAGCTGGCAGGCTTAAAGTAAATAGTGATTTTAAAATTTTTGTTTTACTAGACTGAGAGAGGTATTTTGTAGATTTCTTCTTATAAAATTGGATCCTATATATGACAGATTTGTCAGTGTCCCATAGGTCTCATTACCAACTCTACACCAAAGTCACTTTCTACACCTCATCACTTTTCTTTATGAAATCATTTAAGGAAGTGTAGAGCTTTCTATTCCAGTTACACTGATGCAGATGCTTAGGGTAGGTGGCTGTAAAGTTGTGGAAAATATTTTTGTCACTGTATTACCTGACCTGTTCCAGACTACAAAGAGAAAATAGGTTCAAATCACATAAAGATGAGAATATAGCTCTAAATACTCTTAGTTTGAATAAAAGCCGTTCAGAGATGGAGGAAACCCTTCTGCAGTATTTTTATTTAGTACAGTACAGTACAGTACAGCAGGAGCACTGTAGACTCTTCCATGCTGCCTGGCCAACATATCTGTTTCTCACTTAAGAGACTAGAAAAGTTCCATCTCTTGGGCTATTTAATCCTCAGCATCTTTGCCAAGATCGCCAGCAAAGCTATCAATTATCACATCACAAAAAGAGAACGAACAACCATCCTGCAGAAGCTGGCACAAAACCATCAGCTCTTTTCACATACCTCTCCATAACTATCAGATGGTAGTAGTTTTGGGTTGCTACTGAATTAAATATTTCAAGTGCTCAATTTTTTGAGGCGAAAGAAAAGAAAAACTTAGTCACAATGATGTCACAAGGTCTTACTGGAAGTCCATTTCATGACATTATCCAAAGCTCTGATGGCTCCCATATTTAGCCATATCAGTTTCTCTTCTTAGTGCAGTATCCTGATCCTTCCCATTAATTTCTAGGTGGGAGCCCAGTGGGTCAGTGCCAGGAAACACGCTAATGCTTGTTCACCGGAATCCAGAATGCTGGCGAACATTTCGCTGAAACTCTACTTAAGGGTCTCAAGTGTATTTCAGCACACTCAGGGTATTAGAGCTTTATATCATTTGAAAGAATCCTTTATTTTTAGTGCTAAATCAACAAAGCTGTTAGTGTCATTTTCAGTCAGACTGTCATCTACTGGGAATTCAAAATTACACTCAGCTGCAAACTATTGACACTCCTCTTAACAAAAAAATGTTTTTAATAAATCTTTACATTAGCCCATGAGATAAAAAAAATCTTTACCATGAAATATACAAGTGTATAAGTGTTTTATGAAAGTTTTATTAACTTTACAAAAGAAGAATTGGCAGTGAACCATGAACATCCTGTACTCCTAACACGTGGTTATAAATTACATGTTCTTTCCAATAACATCTGAAAAAGAGACTGTAATTTAAATTTCAAAACCACTTGGCATACCTACTATATAGTGCTGACATGAAGTAAAGGGAGGATCTGGAGAGACTCAAACAAAGAGTGAAAATATAAAGACATCCTTAGCTAAAAAGCTGCTGATGAATACAATTCCTTTCCAGCTGGACAGGGATCAAGTACTTGCTTGTCATATCATTCAATGCACTGTTCAATCAGGGATTCTTCCTTTCAACAGAAAGAAAACTTAAGTGCTGCTAATCATCCCTTGTAGAACTTTATCTTGCAGATACCTTCTTTATGTCAGGATTTCTCAATGACCATTGCCAGCAGTAGAAGGATCAAAGTTGTTATTAAACAAAAATGCCTTCACTGATGGGGAAAAGCTATCTTCTGTTCTCACACACAAGATTTTCAGCTACTAGCAGCTTAATGATATTTGGTGTGAAGTAAAAAAAAAAAATCCGTATGAAGACTCTGAAGAAAATCTATAGAAAACATTCTACTTCCCATTTCTAGATGACAATGACTGTTGAATATTACCTATTTATTCTGATTTCCTGTAGGAAGATATATGTCACTTCATCCATTTAAAGATGTACTTTAAAATGATAGCACATTCAAACCTGATTTTTTTGAATAGACCTGCAGTTTGCCATGCCACATAGCAAACCAAACTCTCATATGGCATGGAATTTTCAAGTCCTGGAAATGCCTTTAATAACAGACAATGCACATGCTTACAAGAAATGTAAATTTTTTGTGAGCAGACTGGGTAAGTAATTTCATGCAACTCATCCTCATAGTGCTGTCTGGATAAAACTGGTTTTTCTGCCTCCCAGCAGTACATGAAAAGCCAGAGAGAAGCTTGCTGCCAGTTGGTTTAGTGGCTTGAGTGGAACACAAGCCTAAAGAGAGAAAGCCAAGCCACAAATAATTATGCAACATCAAGATTCCTCAAGACCAGTCCTTTGCACAAAGCAAACAAAAGAGAAGTCTTGAGAAGAGCAAGAGGGAAATTAAAAAGCCCAAACAAACAAACAAAAAAAAACCACCATTAAATAAGTCCAAGATTTTTAAAAAACAAAAACAAAACAAAAAAAAAACCACTGCTGGCATGCAGATCTTTTGATAAATAAGTAGCAAGATCACCAAGATTTTCTAACAACATACTCACCAATTCTGCTGAAATATTGGCAATTTCCTATTGCAGATCTACTTTTGTTAGAGAAAGGTAAAAACTTCAAAACTGTGAGAAAAAGGAAATTTATTTATTTAGAAAACTTTATATAGATTGGTCAGGCAACTCTAATTTACTCCAGCCCCTACAGTGATGTAGTATGTTCCTAGAACCATGAAATGTCCAGTCTGACACAAGACAAAGCACCAGAAGACAGGACAAATTCATTGGATAGTTTGGGTCAGGTAGAAAAACGAATGACAGCAAGAAAAATTAGCATTGCCTCTGAAGAGTGTGTTGGGAAAAGTGATTAACATGTAGCAAAATCAGTGCACTTTGCTAGGGTGCATCAGAAACCTTACACCGGAGACTGAATCAAAATTCTACTTCAAAGCAAAGAGTCAGAACAATCAAGATAGCAACTACAGAAAAAGCTTGGACAGCAACTGAAAATGCAAGCCATTTTTTTTCAAATATGTATGTGAGAGACCTGGTGTTTTGAGTCCTGCAAATAACTGATGTTTGCATGCATCACATATTTTGAAGAAAAAGAATAGCTCAGTTTCGAACCATAGTTTTAGAAATGTGTGTTAATCAAAGAGTTGAGGAAGACAGCATTTTGGTAATTGATGTTTTGTTCAACATCAGGATTGAAGCAGTTTTTACAAAGCTATCAAGAGGGCAGATTTTCATTTGTAGAAAAATGTTTGGGAAAGTGGGTTCCTCACAGACAACTCACATTAAAACATGGTTTAGAGGACAAATATCAAGAAAATGTGATTCACAAAAAATTATCTAGTAACAGAAACAGTTTATCTGATGCCTTAACTAAATTATAAGGCCATCAGAAATAAATTGGATGCTAATGCTATTTTGATATAGTACAGTGACATGGAACAACAACAGTGAAATAAAATATGCAGATATTACTCAACAAAAATACTTTGCAATTCTGGAACTCTTCAAAATCCCAGCTAAAAGAGAAGAAAAATGTTGGAATTTCCTTAGAATGCAATTCCTCTACCTTGCTGGCTGCAGTAGTATTGCATTTTCCACCACAGCACACAGTTATTTTGTTTGATAAGAAGTACTGTTTTATTCGTGACCACATATGCTTCTATGTTGATCATTCATTTCAAGCTTAATTTTGAAATACTGTTAGAATAATATATATTGGCAATATTAGAAGGCCTATTAATATAGCACTTGAACAATGATGTAAGATTTTTAAAAATATTTCCTGATTTATTCAATTTATATTAAAATGATACACAGTCTCTAAAATAAAGAGTGATATTTCTTGATTTCCTGAAAGTAGCAGTTCTATATTTTTCTCATTTCCAATATATCCAATGAATTTGCTATTTTCTTATCTAGTCATCATGTCTGAGGACATGGTTTGATGATGCACAGCTGATGGGAACAATACCAACAGAAATGGTTCCTACGCACCATTTTTATACAACCACCCCACTTCTGGGCTGTGGTGCTAAAACTCTTTTGGGAACTGTTCTGAGGTAGATCAGGGAATCGATCTAGGTTAGAAAAAGAGCAAAGGGCTGAAGTAGCTGAGGAGAAAGAGGAGTTACCTAAGTTAAAAGATTGAGATGGCTTTGCTATGGTGACCATTTGCCTTTTTAAATCTGTCATGAGCTGCATTGAAACAATCAACATGGACACAATAGTGAGTGTGTCAAGCTTCCATTAGAGATCTTCCATATTTAGCCTCTTCTAGGCTGCAAGGGGACAATTTGTAATTGTTTTAAGATGACAGAACATGTCGAGATTAATCATTATTACTATGATGTTTAATATTTTATCTACTCTTTGTTCATTTGTGAATGAAACAGAAAATTGCTAAATACATAAGTAAAATAGAGCAAAGAACAATAATCCAAAACTCGACATCTTTGCAACAAAAGGATTTGGATGCTAGGAAATTATCTGCCTTTGATTGAAGACCTTGGAACCTTCAACCAAATAAATTAATTTTTTCCAGTTCTGAATAAGTGATGCTTGCTACAAACTAGAACTTGCCCTTCTATGAAATGTGTTAAAGGAAAATATCATGCATATAGCAAGAATGTTGGGTTTCAAGGGCATGATGTTAATCATAGCAGATCACAGTGCTATGGCAGAGACAAAAATAAAAGCAGCAAAGACAAGGAGAAACATGCACCATGATTTAAAATAGAACTCCCACGCTTACAGCAGGATGAGACTGATGTATTAGACACAAAGAACTTCTGGAAAGTGACCTCTAACACTTATTATATAAAACACTGTACAAAGACTGTTGGCAAATGAAGTTATTTAATGTGAAAATCACTCCCTTTTTTAAAATCTGGGGCATAATGACTATTGTTAACAATAGCTCAGAAATATTCATCATAATATGAACAAGTTACAAGTAGGAAAGGAAAAGTAGAGAGTCATTACCCATGACTTAGCAGCCTGACTAATCATTCTAGAAGTGAAAAAGTGCAATGAAAAATATATGATTTAAATATCTTTGTTAAATTTTAATTTAGGCTTATTTTGGAAGATACAAACTGTAACTACATCTACAAGTGATAAATAAAATAATTCTGTGCTCAGTCACATGAAGCTTACCTTGTAAAACAAAATGAAAATATCATAAAACTTATTCTCATTAAAAAAAAAACAAGAAGAAAATAAATCAGCTATATGGAAAACGAAGTTTGCAAAAAATGCAAACACTAGAAAGTTTCTACGACCTTTGGTTTCAAATTCCTTATCTTCACACCTGAAAACAGCACAGGTCCTTTTAGCTAATACACCAGGGGGAAAAAAAAAAAAAAAAGAAGAAAAAAAAAAGGAAATAGCAATGGTTTTGTAGTTCTCCTTATGAAAAAGTGTTATTGCAAGGTTTAGATCTAAGACAAGCTAGATATTTTCTTCCTCTGAAAATAATGCAGTCAGCATATCAGATTTATGACTGCTTCCTTCCTTAGGCATGGATATTTCACATGTAAACAGAAAGAATGAAAATTGTGAGACACCAAGAATCTCTTTCGTCTTGACCAGATTATTTAAGATGGCTGCGAATGGGAAGAAGAAAACATGGCACAGAACATCCATGGACACAGAAAACAAAGAGGATTTACAGTACCACAATTTAATTTCTTTAAAAATGTAAATAGTAGCTAAATAATATTTTTAAGCAATAGCTAAGACTCTTGGTTGAAAATTCCTCCTCACCCCAACTCACAGCAAAATTGCTGCCATTACTTGATGGAAGTCTTCTAAGTGAGACTCTTTCTCATCTCCTATTTTTACTTTAAGTCATTCCTTTGTTTCTCCCTTCAGAGGAAATGTGTCCTGGACTTCACTATACAAATGGCAGCATCCATACACTTAAAAAAAAAAAAAAAAAAAAAAAAAAAAAGAAATGTTTTTTTAAAAAATTGTTATTTTTTTAATGGATTCTAGTATCATTAGTATCTTGGATTTGAAAATTTCACAACTGTGGTCATTTGCCAAGTTGTAACAAGGTAGTGACTTATGGAAAATCGATTTTTCCAAATCTCTCAAGGAAAGATGAAAAATAACTTGGTAGTTTAAAACTTGGCAACATCAGTGCTCCAAAAGGAAAGTAGGTAATGAAGAGGGGGAAAAAAAAGCAGCCACAGCTGTTCTAGGCAGCCCAACAAAGCTGTGGCATAAAAATGCAATCAAATATCCTGGAAACTGTTCACAATTGTTCTGCAAGGAAGTTAATGATGCTTTCCTAAACTCCTGCCTTCTCTCTCAGTGTAAGATGACAGTAGAGCTCATAAGAACTCCTTGTAGGAAACTGGCCAGCACATCATGTATCAGTGAATAATTCATTGCCCTCTGTGACATAACTGACACAAGAGCCCATCCTCTTTCTGTCTGCTTCTTATCAATAAATACAAACATTTTAATAAAAAATATTACTTATCTTCCTAAATGGGTTCAGATTTCAACATCTACAAGCAGATTAAAAAAAAAATACTAATAGAAGCCTTTCTTATTATAGATACTCAAAGGACTGTGGCCAAAAACTTTAAGACACCTTTCATATTCCCCCTTTGTCTGTCAGTAAAGTGCTGGGTGACCTATTTGAGGACATTACAATAGTTCCAAATACCACCAACCAATAGAAACAAAATCGCTAGGGAAGAAAATAAATCACAGAACTGAACTTTTGTCACTCCTGACCATTTCAGCATGAAGTAATCAAAATTATTTTCAGGAGTTCAGTTTTGCTTCCAACGTTCTTTTTATTTCTGATGACAAAGATTAATTTAGAATAGAGAAAATAATACAGAAATTGAAACCTCCTCTAAATATTCAACTGTTTCTGGCTTTCTTTTTTACAATCAATCAAAACAACTCCTTTCACAGCTTTTGTTTTCCATGTGTCTCCATCTGTACTTAGCAAATTAGTGCTCCTTATGAAGCTCAACATTCATTGAAGCAGTCAGGTTATTTCTTCCTTATTCTTTCCATGTTTGTATATTTTCTGGAAAGATACTACTTTCCAGAACATCAATATTTCATATTATTTTCTTTTTATAACCTTCTACCTCACCCTTATTTTCACTGTTTACTTAATTCTCCCCACCTATTCTTTCATTAGTATCTCCTCATATGTGAGAGAGGACATTAATTTCAGAGCTTTTTCAATATGTTTTTATTTACACCGTGGGAATGGACGGGTCCTAAACACCTGTCATGTCAAAGGAGCAGCATTTTTCAGCAATAAAGGAGAACACTCACATAATTCCACCCTTTTTCTTTAAGGTGAAGACAAATGCAATGAGTGAGGAAATGAGCAAAAAACCCCTACTCTAGACAAAACGTAATTATGACTGACATAGCTGACTTCAAAAGTGCAGTGAGAATACTTTAAAGCATTGCAAAATATTCTGGAAGTGTATAGGTAGTTGAGAATGTTAGTGAGAACACTTTAATCTTGGAATAAAATTCTGTTCTCCCACATTCTGACTGGAGTAATTTTATCTCAGATGTGTTTTGCATAAGACGTGGAGCACGTTTTAATCAGCAAAGTACATTTTGTGGAGTTTTTTTTAACATCACAGAAAGCAAAATACAAAAATTAAACATTCACTACAGTAAAACAACTGGAAATATCTATGACTAACAGTATCAGTTCCCCTTCTCCTTAAATTCAGTTACCTTAACAACTTTATGCCATTTAATCAAGAACACCACACAACTACTTAATTTCATTCTAGATCACACTAATGCAGTTGATTTTGCCTTCGCCTTAATTAATGAGTCACTTTAACCACATCAGCAGGCCCATGCTGTGAATCACGATTTGTAACCTTTATTCTGGTTCCAGTTACAAACAGCAGAAAAACAGCCAGTAGCTTTCATATGAGTTACTTACTTACCAGAAGAGTGGAACTTCTATTTTTGGAGAAAAAAAAAAAAATGTCCAGTTAGAAAAACACTTCTTCCAAGGAGAAATATTTGTTATTAAAAGTCCTGGAATGGAAACAAAAATGTTTCATCCTGCTTCCCATTATTATCTGGATACAAGCTAACTTCAGAGCCTAGATAACACTGCCCATGATTTAAGTTAGGGAAAATTAATGTTCTTCATCTTGTTTATGTCTCCTGCTGCCACAACACTGTTCTGCTCTTGACAGTGTCATAAGAGGCAAATATGCAGGGCAAGATGTGTCCAAAATCCAGCTATTACTACTGGAAGAACAGGATACAGAGAAGAGGAAGGTTCAAAAATAAACAGAGAGAACACTGAATCAAAGCTAAAGGGTATTTTGTGTAAGATGTGGTAAATAATCAGCATTTGCAGCTGCATACGGTACTAGTAAGCATTAATAAATTGACACAGTCTGGTTTTATATCAACTTTTCCTTGCAAGTGTCTGTCCTTTATTTGTAACACAGATGCATTGTTTTGGGTGGTTTTAATTAAACATTTTTTTTCTGTATGTATAAAATAATTCCCCTCTTTTAAAAAAAATCAATATGCAAATGCAATATATATTTTCACGTGGTCAAATTTTGAAGATGTATCTTGTTTCAATAAAATCACAAGTTTGAATACAACTGATAAAATATGAATGCTTACTGAAGTTGAACTTCGAATAGAATGAGTCAGCAAGGTAAAACTGAAAAGGCAAATAGAGACATTTTAGAAAAAAAATACACCAAGTTTAGATATGCAAACATACCAGCATGAAAAATGTATCATACATTCAGTAGTGTGAAATTAACTTTTTTTTTTTTTGGTGAGAAATTATAATTTAAAGCCACTTGCCTGAAAACCACAAGAAATACTGCCAGTTCAATAGAGTGGCCACTTACCATTAACCAAATTCTGCTGCTTCTCATTTTTGTGCAAAAGAAAATATTTTAATTTCCTCTTACCTACTTTCTAAGACATAACCCTAACAAGGCAGAGTTATATGTCTAGGAAGGAGAAATCAAAGTATACAAATATAATATTTCCCCCATGTTTTTATGATGACTGCAACAGATCCTTGAGGGGAATAGAAAATGAGAGGGTAATATGCAAAATAAATATTGCAATGAATGACAGAACTTTGCTAATTTACGTAGCAAGAGAACCTCCATATGCTTCTGAGTGTTTGGAAGGGGAAGCCTACGGTATATCCTCCTGATAAAAACTCATTACTTCAGCAAGTTAAACAGAAAGCCTCAAATTCTTCTGAAAGTTTGCTCTAGTGGCCACTAGGAGAAATGCTCTCCTCAGCTTTCCTCAGGTACAATACAGGACTTCACCAGCTCCATAATAATCAAAGGCTATTTTTCTGAACACTTTGATTATGATATCTTCTAAGAGAAAAGTAAAATTTTAAAATTAAAATACAAGATGAGATGAAACTTCTTTTCTTTTCTTCACCTTAACCTGAAACCACGTCTCCAGGGCTGAAAATTCACCTGTTATTTCCCTCCAGTATTTCAAGCTTACAAGCAACACAGTTGAGAAATTCAGAGAGGTAAAAGAAGACATAAAAATGTTGAAAGCAAAACACAACGCTTTTACTTCTGCTGCAAGCTTTAATTCCTATGGATAGTATTTCCAAATACTGGCCATGGAAGTTGACAAATGCTGTGTTCTGCAGATGTAGCTGCAGGAACACAGCTGGATATAATGCTCTGTGCATCTGGTGCACAGATGTTTGATTGTGTCTTTGGTAGTTAGCCAGATTTTGAAGGATCCATTTAGTTCTTGGAGAAAAATTGAAAGAACAAGAGAACAGTCCACTGGTAGTAATAATATTCCACATTTCTCTTAACCACTGCCTTAACCACTCTCACTTTCACTATTAAGCTGAGTCATGGTAGTTTTCTATTACCTTTTCTGAATGCAGGATCTAGAAGGGAAAAGTTGGAATTGAGCAGGCAAAAAAGCAAACCTCCACTTGAAGGTCTTTGCTATCCCAGAACTCTTATTTCCAGCCTCTTTTTGGGAAGAACTCCATCCAAACATCTTTGGAGAAAATAAGGGGGAAAAAAATTAATGAGCTTTGGAATCAGCCTGAAAAAGTGGGAAATGACTACTCAACCTGAGCAGTTTCAGCAGTGTTATCATTGTTCAGGTCTGTCAGAAAGAATTTATCCTTCTTTAAATTACATGCTCATTTTACCCTGCATAAATTACTTACATTTTACCAATGTTTTTTTCAAAATGCTTCAAACTTTGGTTTAATGTTGGTTTTGGCTGTAGATTGTCCTTCAGCTTTGCAGTGAGCTGTATGCAGCATTCCAGAAATATGTGTGGCAACATTAGAATATAAGGTGTGTGTTCAATCCTGCTATAAAAACTCTGATTCTCTTCCCCTCACCGGAGCTGAGGATCATGTCAAAATGTAACAAATAAGGAATAAAAACACACACTTTATAAAGACACACCTGAATTTCTGGGAATACTTTTTGTGTTTTGGATCATCCATTTCACAGCAAGACACCTTTACCCATGTGATGATATTGGCACCTCAGTAGCAATGATACTCCAATTATTAAATAATGGCAATGGACAGAATGGTATAATTGTGTGAACACAGAATTTAAAAATAATACATGAACAGTGATGTCAAATGAGGTGCAAAATCACAACAATCTATCATCCTCAGGAAAAAAGAAACAAAAAATTACTTACTTGGACCTTTCATTATTGGCTGAACTGGGATATTTCTCTTCTAGCAAATTTTATTTCAATTAAAAATATAATTTTGGATGAAAAATTATCAGAGGAAACATTTTTCACTAGCTTTTATTAATATAACTGATCCCATAAGCAATCCTAGGATCATTAAGGATGTAACAATTACCTTGCTGCTACCAAATTCCTTCCAGCTTCTGCCAGCTCCCTGTCTCACACTTCATGGTGCCGACACCTAGAAAGACAGTAAAAAAGAAATCCTATTGAATAAAAAGTGTCAGTGGGAATTCCATGCCTTCGTTACCCATCTTGGAAGCTGTTTCCATTGCTGGCTAGTGAGATACATTAGCTGAAGAATAGGGAGAAAGTTTGAATTTGGAGCAGTCCAGCTCATGTACCCGACCTGTCCTTTCCCTCCTTCCTGACCTGTCTGCTGAGACAGAAACCAGATAGCTGAGTGGGAAGAGGTTTGTTGAGAAACGAATCTCAAGTTAAAAATTGTGACTTGGCACTCGGGCACGTGAGATGTATCATTTTTGAAATTCATTCAGCCCTCAGACTTTAAGAGCAGCTGAAGAATATTGCAGTGGTGGCTTTCATCCATAAATAAAGTTACACATTTAACAGTTGGGAAAGCATGCTAAGTGAATGCAAAACATTCAAGGGCAGAGGGAATTTTTACAGAGAGGAAACTTGCCTTCCTGAGAACATGACTCTGGTCAGAAGTTTAGAATTTATTAGAGTATAATCTAAACCCTGAAGTTTAATATTCTGACAAGAACTCTTCTCCTTTCACAATAAAATCAATAAAAAAATTCAATTTTTTCCTTCTCTGAAGTTCCATGCTTAGATTGCATCATCTAATTCAAACAAGTATCTACAGTCCAAACCAGGAAATACAACAGATAAATCTGAGTGATGACAAGAAAGCAGCAGTAGCACATCAGCAACTTAAACACTGCCCATACATAACTCCACCAATTTGCAATGCTGGAAACTGAAATGTTTTATATATTTCCCATTTATTTATTTCTGAGAGCAAGATCTGATCCCATTGAAGCCAATTTGAAACAGCATTGTTTTACCTTGAAAACAGCATCCATGCATTAGCAATATAATTCAATATAATTCAGTCCACTCACGGCATAATATTCCAGAAAATTAGGATTTTTTAGGATAAGCAAATAAATTACCTTCCAAAAACTAAAAAAAAAAAAAAAAGCGGAGAGAGTCTTTCCTTTTTTGCTTCACTCATTTTCTCACTTTTTACTGAATTCTTATTTAAAAGAACAAACTAAAAATAGACATAGATGCATAGAAAATTGAAGGTTCTGTAGAAACAGGGGGTCACTAAGGTTGTCTACAGGGCAGATTAAAACAGTTTCCATACTATATAAGGATATAAATAAATTCTCAGTTTGAAAAAGGTGTGAGAAAAATTTATAGAAATAGGAATTAAGAGGAGAAAGTGAAAAGGAAACAATTGAGTTCTCTTTCAAAAAAATACAGGCATAAGGGAACAGCCCAGAAAATAACCAAGTGGGAGATTTAAAATAAGTCAGGGTACATTTCCGTGGAGAGCATTTCCATTGCCATAGGATGTTATGGAAGTCACACAGATAAACACATGCAAAAATAAAAAAGATTGGACGAGTTCGTGGAGGATAATTCTGATAACACTGATAAATCAGGCAGGAATTGTGGGGCAGGACATCTGCTTGCTGCAGCTGGGAAGCTGTAATAACAAAAGAATGACTCCACAGTGATCCTTTACCTTAAATATTTTGTAGTTGTCTGCTACTCGCCATGCTTAGAGATTTAAGAATAGTTGTCCAGCCATGAACCTAATCTCTTAAACCAGCAGATTATGGGCATATTTTAATTATTGCTGTTTCCTCAAATAGAGGACAAAGACAGCCTCCATTTTTAGCCATAGCAAATTAATACAAGGATGACAATCCAAAATGAAAGGAGATGCCACTTGGAGTATTTATTCCATTTATATGCATACATCTATAGAACACAACATATATAAAACTTTAAGCAAGTTTTTCTCCCTCCAAAATCTGTTCAATTACACTAAAATGAGAAACAGCACGCTCCTCTTTTGAGCCTTTGGAGTCTCCAAATCATTTGAGAGCTGTTCTTTTAAAGATATGGGAAACCTACCAAAATACCAGATGTTTAATCAATACTCTTAACATTTTGGAAGTCTAGAGTGTGGAAAGGAAATGTCAATTGAATCACTCTGGAAAATCGGATCTTTTGATTTTCACAGTCTGCAATGCACAATATTGACAGTGAGAAAAAGTTGGCTTCTTTTTCAAAAATACAAATCTGTGAGCAAAACTTTCGCCATCTCCATACCATAAATATATTTGCTTAAAAAAAGCCCAACACCATAAACAAACAAGATCTTGTGGAGTTTCTTTGGAGATTTTGCCTGCATCTTATATAATTTAAAATACTCAATCTCTTATTTGTTAGGTGGACACTTGCTTAGAAAGGGATTTATTTTCAACTTCTGAAGTTTAGCAATCTTAAATTTTTAGACTTATATATCTGTACAGAAGTGCAAAAATATCTGTACAGAAATATACAAAATATAATTCATGGCAGCTAATTTTAAATATAAGTGTATATATGTATATGTATGAAAATATTTTTTAAATTAAGTTTGAGAAATATCTTTCTGTGTTAATGCAACACAGAAAAAGAAAAAAAAGAAAAACCAGATATTTTAATTAATACTAAACAGCAGTCTCATTTAATCATTAGCATTGCAATTTTTTATGTTGAAGACAAGAGGATTCTATTACACAGACTTTAGTTGAAATTAAAAAAAAATTAAAAATGCTTTTTAACAATACATATATATATATTTTAGAAAGGACTTTAACACCAGGACATCCTCTTATGCTTACTAATAGATGCCAAATGGCAGTTTCTGACTTCAAATAGGTCAGAATACATCTTTTGCTGTTTCAGAGTATGCTTTTTTCATAAACATCTCTGCATCAAGAATTTAATTCAAATGCTCTCCGCTTTCTAAAAACAAGCCTTATCATGAGCATACCTATTCTTCCATCTAATACTGAAGCATCATTGCTTCAGTCATTTGATATTTTCTTTTTCCATGGATAGCATGCCAAATGATACCATGCTAGATTTGCATGAAACACCAGAAATATCTTTGTTACGTCTACATTTAATGAGTATGGGAAGTAGGAAATATATTCTTGTTCAACACATCAAGCAAATGGCCAGAAACTGAAGTAAAAATGAAGAAAACAGGTTCAGTGTGTCACTTTGCTATGCTTTTTTAACTTGTTTGCTAATTTGGTTGACTCATCCTCTCAATGCGTACTCATAGTTTGAAGACATCTCCATAATTGCCTTAAGAGGATAAAAGTTAGCAATGCTGATACTGGGGTTCTTTACTGGGATCCCCTAAATAACAGCTGACTCGAATTCTCTGTTTTTATTATAAGATGTTTGACAGATTTCCTAGAAGCTGAGACAAGATTAACATAAAAAAGTATGACAACTCTTTATGTTTGCTTAAGGAGAAAAAAACCCAAAAAAAATAAAAAAATAATGTTTTCCTCAGTAATTTTAATCTATACTGTGGTTCTTACTGTTAATTTGTTTTGGGGTTTTTTTTGGGTTTTTTTGGTTTTTTTTGTTTTTTAAGAAACAAACCCTGACACAGTTTGAAATACCAGTCTAATCTAGGACTAGTGGGATTTCATCCACAGAATGACCTCAAGAAGCTGATCCATGGGAACCTCATGAGGTTTAACAAGACCAGGTGCTGGGGCTGCCCCTGGGTCAGGACAGCCCCCAGTATCAGCACAGGCTGGGGAGGGAGGGATGGAGAGCAGCCCTGCCCAGAAGGACTTGGGGGTACTGTGGGGGAGAGGCTGGACAAGAGCCAGCCATGGCACCCACAGCCCAGAGAACCAAACGTGTCCTGGGCTGAATCCAGAGCCCCGTAGGAGCTCAGGGGAGGGAGGGGGTTCTGCCCCTCTGTTCTGCTGAGATCCACCTGCAGTGCTGCATCCAGAGCTGGGATCCAGCACAGGAAGGACGGGGACCTGCTGGGGTGAGTCCTGAGGAGGCCACCAAGATGACCAGAGGGATGGAGCACCTACAGGGAAAGGCTGAGAAATCTGTGTTTGTTCAGCCTGGAAAAGAGACAGATCTGAAGTGACCTAATTGTGATCTTTCAGTATGTGAAGGGAGTTAAAAGAGAAATTAAGAGAGGCTATTTACAGGAGCATACAGTGACAAGGCAAGGGGGAAAGGCTTCAAACTGAGAGAAGGGTTAGATTATATATGAGGAAAAAATATTCTTTACTGGGAGGATGGTAAGGCACTGGAATAGGTTGGCCAGAGAAGCTGTGGATGCCCCATCCCTGGAAGTATTCAAGGACAGGTTAATTGGAGTGCTGAGGAGCCTGGTCTAGTGGAAGGTGTCCCTGCCAACTGCAGGAGTTTGGAACTAGATGTTCTTTAGAGTCCCCTTCAAACCAAACCACTCGACAATTCTATGAAATATAGTCAGAGCTGTAGTGATGTGCACATGTTTACAGAATTCTATGATTCTATGATAACCACTAATATACAGGAGGGCATAAAGAGTAGAGGAAGCTAATTTTTAAAAAAAAAAAATTGCCTAGCTGTCACCTCAGTGCTCTAGAATTATAGATCCTTATAATTCTGCAACTAAGGCTCTAAAAATAACCTTCTCCTGGACATATTAACACTGCCTGCACTGTGGTAATTATCAATGGTCTAACATGTCTATGTCTTGCAAGGATTCATAAAATTATTCTGTATGTGGTGGTGGGCATTCTCCAAACCTACTTAAACTTTCAAAAATCCCACCACATCCAAGTAACCGTGCCTGAACAAAATGGTGTTGGCAAAACATCCTCAGGATGTAGGAGCCCTAGGGTTTCTTAGGCTAATAATTACATCTCTGTCTCAGCAGATGCAATCCTAAAGTCGAAATCATGGGATATTTCTCAGGCTATGAAGATATAGATTACATGGCATGATTACTTCAATTTATTTCCAATTTCCATTCAATAATAGGCAAAAGAAAGTACACTCCATGGTTAGAAAGGTCATACTGGAAGGCAGAGGGAGTGCTGCAGCTCCTGCTCCCCGAAATATCTGAGTATTTCATACTAACTATTCATGGAAACAACAGGAAGAGCATTCATCCACCTTATATTCCACACTTTTATCCCAACCGATGGATCATAAATTTCCTTCTTGTTTACTTTTGCGCTTGAATGAATATTTAATTATTTCATGCTAACAGAACATATTCCTGCCTTATAAACTGCTTCTTGGAACTCTCACATGGCAGACAAAACTGAAGGAGCCAAATTCCATCAGGAAGCAGTGTATGCATCACTGCATCACACACACCTTGTGTTGTTAGTGCCTGTACAACCAAATGCTTCCCAAAATTAAAAATTAACTATTAACATGTATTAATGATAGACTAAAGGAAAAGAAAAAAAGAGAAAGAAATAATGATATTGCTATAGCATTTTCTCTCTAAAATCTTACACCATCCCTAAAATGAGAAACTTTAGGAAAACACTTCTAGAAGAAACATCAAGAATAAACTAAGTCACAGCCATCTCATGTAAAATCTGCAGATCTAACAGAAATCAGGAGAAATCATACACTGAAAGTTCAATTTTTCTAAAACTAAACTGTCAACCCCACTTGAAAACATATACTTCTTTTTATATAACTATTATCAGAAATATGATATTTTAGATTCATGAGAGGTGCTCTTAGTTTTTGTCTGTCAGTGTGATTGAAATAATTAATGGTAAAGTTTTCACAGCCTTAGATTTTGCTCAGGCCCAGACCTGAAAATAACCTTTTCTTGGAACAGAAAGATGGGAAATAATCTACCTTAACCATAACTTGATTCTCTGCAAAACTACAGTCCTCCTAAGCTTATCCAAAGGTGAAGAAGACACTCCTAATGTCCAATTAGAAGAAAAAAAATCAATAAGATAAAATACTCAAAAATACTGATGCTTAATGCTATGTTTACATTAGATGTACTGATGGTAATAAACGAAAATCCATGAACATCAAGTATAAGCTTATGAGCCTTTAGCTTGATTTTACGAGTGCAGGTCTATAAATCCTGGTACTATTTTAAAAACCCTTGTCTCAAATTTAACAATATTAGTTCTTTAAAAGGAAAAACCTAAACCCCATTAAAAAATACAGTAATCATTCTAAACAACATCACTCTAACATTAGCCACCTCCAAAGAACAGGAAAACTTGTTGCTTTAACAAGGGGATATTTAGACCTATAGGAAACTTCAAAGGGCTCTGTTTGAAACAACCCTATTCGCAGACATTATCCTGTCCCCCAGCTGCAATTTCAGACATGAGGGACACAAGACTAGAGTAAAACACAAGGACAGAATCTTGAAGTTTACTATGGACCTTAATTTCAGTCTCCTTGCTTGCCTTAAAACACGTGCCATTCCACACCTCTCCTCCTATGCTTGCTGCAACCTAAGCTATATTCTAAGCCTAAACTCAACAAAGGGAATACACTATTTCTAGAAAAAGTACTGAAAAACTTCTGAATTTTACCATGAATCTCCGTTCTGTATCCTTGCTCTACTTGTCTAAGATCCCAATCCTAACTGAAAGATGCTCTTTGAGTACCAGACAGGCATCCACAAATACCTGAAAAATAAACACAGTCACACAATATGCAACTTACTTCACAGCACGTTCGAAAATTGAACTGGAGTTTCAACTGGGAGACACTTAGGGTCCAGAAGGTCAAATCTCATAATTAATCTTAGCATTTCCCAAGTCAATTAACTCTGTCCTAAGCTCCTGCTAGCCACTCCAAGCTCATGTGAGTGTATTTTTCCTGAAATCAACAGACTGTGCTTTGTACCTGAGTTTGCCTTATTTTGGCACAGGCTGCAGCACAGCCCCAAGGGGGGAAAGGCACTGTTCACATCTATTGACAGCTCTCAGTTCCCTTTAGCAAAGCTGCTAAACTACACAAATTACTTTGGTTCTACAGCCTTTCCTTCCTTAAATCCAGCCTCCCCTAAAGACTGTGAACACCATGATGCCTGCAACTTAAAAAATGGGGTTTCATATTGATTGATAACCATTCACATTTTATGGTTCAGGACATTGCTGAAGTCATCAACATTGGACATGAACTTGCTGAGCTCCAATACCATGCTTGACTAAAAAAAACCTACAGGTTCCAGCCCTTGAAAACTGAAAAGTTATATCAGTTGATGCAACTACCTCAGTTTGATTTTTACCCCTTCTACATTCCTGACCCTCCCTCATCCTAATGCCAATTTCCTTGCCCCCAAAGTTAGCAAATCACCACTACAGAGTAACTAAGAATCAGACATGCATCTCTCTTGATGTCAAGGCCTCAGTTTAAATCACAGAACCCTGTAAAATACTGTAGTAATTCAGAGGTGTGATCATTCTGAACAGAATAACAATCCAGGCTACCCAAAACATTAAAATAAGTTATTTCAATCTTGATATCTGCACAGAGTCATCTTCAAGCCCTGCTGAAGTGAGGACTGAGCCCACGTTCTACACTTCCAAAACTGCTTAGCAATAATCCTTACTCCCAGTTGGAGTACTCACATATTTAATAGATGTAGCCCTCTTCTTAATTAGGCATCCAAATCCACTCCAATCACCTTCAGTGTAACTTGCCAGATTCTCTAGGATACAACCCCAAATCCCATTCTCAGCTACAAAGACCTGCTAGAGGGGTAGGTTCTGCACTTATATTTGGGAGGTGAAGAGTCCTGAAAGATCAGAAGCACCATTTGAAAGGAAGGCACTAAATTTTGCCAATATATCTCAGTGCATGTTTACCCTGACCACTTTGTTTCTTGTGAAATGGCCTATTCTACCCTGTTGCCAGTTTGTTTTTTTTTTTTCTTCAAGGATACTTGACACTTAATATTTGCATTGGAGAACTATAAATGTACTTCACATTTATTAGAGAACCTGGGGGTTTAGGCCTTTTTGCCAAAGGACTATGAGTTTGTCCAGGAAAAAACCTCAGAATCACTTTTTAGAACTGATTATAAAGATATTTCAGTTACTTGGCATATCTGACACAGTTCTGGTATCATGCAAATCCATTCAGCTCTTCCCACTATGCAGTTACTATAGCCAAGAGTAAAGAGGATCAAAGCAATCTACCAGAATGAGAATTCAACATATTACAGTACTACTTGAGCAACGTTAAACAGACAATCTAATGAGTTAAAACTGACAGAAATACTCCACAGTGATATAGACATCCCTAATTTTAAACAGACTAATCAGACAAAGGATAACAAAATTGTTATGCAAGATTTACTGTTGGAATGTGTAAACACAGAAAGAGGCTTATTCAGGTCCATGTACTAAATTAGTGGCCAAAACCAAAAGTAAATACATATTTCTTCACTCTATGTTTGTAGCATATCTAATCTAGTTTGAGCTAAAAAATCTAATGTCCTTTTGTTTTCAAAGTCAGATTTGGGTGCCTTTGAGTGAGACATTAGCTAATATGGGAACTTGGAACGATGCGTGAAAAATCCTCATTTATTTTCCTTTATGGGGAGTCACATTCTGCTAGCATTGAGCAGAGAGAGTAAAGGAGAAACCCTCCTGGGCTCCTACTGGCCTTTGCCTCACCATGATGGAGGGGAGGAGGCAAACCAGAGCTCCGTTCTCCAAGGGGACATTGCAGCTGTCAGCTGGAACTTCATCACCAAAGCTGAGCACGGACCCAGGACTGCATCCCTGCCTTTTGCCTCGGGGAGGCCAGGGCTAACAGCATCCCTTTCCCAGAGGAGCTGGGAATTTGCCACTTGGGCGATGGAGGAAAGGAGATATGTGTGCTTGGCTTTGATTTCAGCTGAGCAGTGGCACCTGATGGCTCAGAGGCAATTAAGAGTCTCTCTCAAACGTGACTCTTGGCTGCAACTCAGCAGCTGTTCAAAGAGTAGAACAGAGCTGAAAGAAGTGGACAAACTTACCCCTCACCTTGGGACCCATGCAGGTAAAAGCTGTAACGAGACCTTAGGTAATCTGAATACTTGATAAGTTAGACTATAAACTCTGGCTTTCTGCTGGGTTTAGCAGAGGACATAAAGGTTAAATCTCAGATCAGTACCCTAACCAAAACACCTGTTTCCTGTGGCAACAATATTTTGTTTTATAGTACCCTGATAACCAATCCTCAAGAGAACTCAACATGCCAACTTCATTCTAAAATCGATGAATCAGAGGCATTTAGCACCTTACAGGGCCTATGATTGGTAAGAAAGATTCAGACTGTCTTGTTATCATGACAGACAAGAAACTACAAATACCACAAGGAGAAAACAGACCATCAGTCATCCAATAATTATATAGCAACTGCAAGGCCATTTAGTTACTTTGGGATAAGCAATAGAATGCTTAATAATTTAACCAATTACCATTCATTATAATAGCCAAGTTGGCGTTTGATGATCCACAGGGGCCTTACCTGCATCTTCACATACCCAGCATTCAGTGTTGCCATAGTAATGTTGGTCACACCTCTCCAGTTCAATTTCTGTCATTCCTCAGTATAAATTCCTGTTTCTAGAACTAGCAATAATAGGTTAACAAAAGAAGTATAAATCATATAAGGCGCTGCCGAAGGCCACTTTTATGTCACCTTTGGATTCTGACAGGTGTGCTATTGCCTCATCCATGGGTCCAAAATTTGGTTTCAATGTGCTATACTGATTTGACTGATATATTTAAGACATAAAGATGAAGGTATAGTTCTGCTGGCCACAAGACTAAAATCTACAGCACTTACACGGTGGCGCATTAAAATGCCTGAACAAAGCCTTCATCTTGCTTTTCATTGGCTAGACTATGCATAATGAGAGTTTGCCTTGTGTTCCTTTTATTATTTGTAGTGATTACAGTCACATCTGGTGGATAAATATCCTATTGCTGTTCTCCTATAGAAAACAGCAGTTAAATAATATTTAGAAATCTCTGAGTGTACCTATCAAACCTGAAACAACATGTCAGTGTCTTGCTTTGGATTTATGAGGTTTCAGTTTTTTGCTTTTTTTTAAATTTGTGTTGGGGGATTTTGTTGGTTTGTTTTTTCTAATTATTTTTAGGTACACAGGCACAAAAGAAAGGACATGTGAAATATTTATATCCAGATTCACTGAGTCTTTCCAGTGTCTTTGATAGACTTAGTGTGGCATTTTCACTCAAGAAGAGACTCCCAAGAAATAGAAAATATTTCATTATTCTAACTTCTTATTCAAAAAGGGAAGGGCTGCCTTTCATTCCTTATAAGCATATTTACATTTTTCAAATACACTTTTCAGTCTCGTCCCTTCTGTTTTAATGATTTGAGATTAAAAAGCCTGAAATTCTGGACAACATTATTTTGGGAAAATTTGTGTCTGGCCACTGACTTATTTATCCTGGCTCAGTTTAGTTCAAAGTCTGTTATAAACCTGAAACCCAGGCCAAATGTGTGAAAAGTGTACAGAGGTTGAGTTGACCTGGTCCTAACTTTATCAAAGAAGTTGATGGGCTTCAATTCAAGCCATGTGAAAGGTGTGGAAATAAAGGAAATCATTCTTTCATTTCACTGTAACATTTTATGTAAAGTTTAAAGAAAATGGGAGTCTGTGAACCCACAGAGGATGAAACTCAAATAAGCAACCAGAAAATAAAATCACTAACATGACATGCTAAAGAGTATATTTTACTCTAATTTTTAGTTATTCTAAAGAATAGCTTTTAAGGTTATTCTCTAGTCTGTGGAGTCGCAGGAGTCAAAAGGGACAACAAAATTCTGTTAATGTGTCATGGTGAAACAAGGCACCTGCTAAATTCAGTTCATGCAATCCCTGTGGTTTCCATGCATTGCACAGTATCCTACCTACAAAATTTAGAGCAGCAACTAGTGTGGAAACTCAGGGCTGATAGTACATAAAGAGCTAAAGCTGGGGGAAAAAAGCATTTTAAAATGGGATTAGGGAATGTCAAAAGAGAGACGGGGAATAAAATCTTTAAAATATCGACAAGTGCAGGATCGCTCTCCCACAAACTTATTTTGGCTTAAGAGATGCTAGCAGGTGGCAGATATGTGACTGTGTGGTTGTCAGTCAGACCAGAACTTTTCCTAGAGTTCCTTAAATGAAGCATCTCTCAGAGGTACCATACAAAGTAATTATGGTAGGTACTTAAGCAAATGGACTGTTAATAACTAGATAGAGGTGATAAGCCTCCCAGGCCAGCTGGAGACCTGTTAGTGAAAAAGAGAAAGGAAATGAAGAGTAGAATCTGCTTTATTAGAGAAAAGAATTCTGTAAAATATTGTCTGATCTAATTTGTACAAAAATAAAATTTAAAAAGAAACACCAAAAAATCCCAACAGCTTGTCATCAACAAATTATATCATTGATGTTGAAATATGCTGTTTATCTTCAGTCTACTGCTTCTTAATTGCTGGCTGAAATAGTTTATGACTGATTTGTTTTGTTGTCCTAGAAGAATTGATTATTTTTTGAAGTTGATGAATGGCACGACTTTCAAAATTTCTTCTGTTCTGCACAGTATATCCCCAGTCTCTGAGGAATTATAAATGCTATGAAAGGATATTTACTGAATACACCTTGTGATGATCTCTCTAATGAGCCAGAAGTTTTCAGAAGAGAGTTTGAAATAGTAAATGGGGAAATACTGGGAATTTTTTCCAATGTAGTCCTAAACAGCAGTGGAGAGAAGAAATGGAAAGGACAATGAGATCCAGGTTCACAGGCAGAAACAGCAGATCTACTGCAGTGCCTGGACAACTCTAATGAACTACAAAAGGGACAAAAAAATCTCCAGAACTGGAGTACTGGATAGGAATCAAATTAATTATATCAATATAATTTCTTACTAGTATATATTGCTCTAGAAAATCGGAACAAGACTTTTGTGTCTAAGTTTCTATTAAGTCAAACTGAGAGGATCTGGTGACCAAAAAAATAACCTCTCCAACTTCAAACTGCTTCAAAATCACAACAACCAAGTCTTGTTGCAAGGTCAACAGGTCGTAAGATCTATTCTCATCCTTTCTTCCCTTCTCTTTTTTTCTTTATACATTTTCTTAAGTACTTCTTAAGTGCCATATTGCTATAGATAGCAACAACCAAAATGTCTATATACCTGCTTTCCACTGCAACCATTTTTTTCTGAAATAAACCTTACGTGTACATATATCTACAAACGCCGTCATTCAGCGTCTTTTCCCTTTAATCTGCCCCAAGGGTACATAACAGGGACCTGGGTTACTGTGACCTCTGTAGGGGCAGGTGGTAGCAGACTCTCATCTCAACTAGTTCTGCATCCATGCGTGGCAGACCTAGCAGAGCACCTCACCTAGCCAGCCTTTCCAGGTGTATAAAAAACCCCACCTAACTTGTATATTATTCAGTAATTTTTTTTTTCACTGTCTTCCTTTAAAAAGCATTAAGAAAAAAAAAGCATCTCATTTTCTAAAGAAGTGGTTTTGCCAACACCAGACAGTGTTTGTCTCATGTATCATACTTTTCTACTTTAATATTTTCAACAATATAAACGTCTAGGTTTCCAGGGAAATATTTCACGAAGAAACTTTATTCTTTTTGTTTGCATGATGAATTATGAGTGTTTTTTTTTTACTTTTCCCTCTGAGGTTAGTACAAAACCAGCATCTTCAGGGGGGCTGACGAGCAGCACAATGATACATACGTATTTTTGTCTCTCCTTCCCTCAGGATCTTGATCTAAATCAAATTGCAGCTAGAAAATATTTGAAACTGACAGGATATTAGTTGTGAAAAAAAAACTCTCATTGTTTTTGCACATCCCAAAGCAGAAATATGTAAACAGTCATATATAAATATATATGTACAGAATGGTGATTGAGGTTTAATGAATTTACTTGAGCCGAACCTGACCTGTTACATGTTATTCATTCTGTAAGAACTATTAAGAAAACTATGACTTAAGCAGGCAGTGGCAAGAAAAAGTAACAAATCGAAGGCATATAAATAACAATGTTTCAATTCTGAAGATGCTAATTCACGTGAAATTCTCATTTAAGCACTGATGTTAAAAACAATACGCCTTAGTTTAGGTTATACAAGCTTTGTCAGATTATACGAAATGCTTAAAATATATGTCCACTACTTTTCAAGATAACTGTCCTTACCAACACTTTTTTAATTAAAGGCTTTTAGTCAGATTTTTGAGTCAGACTTATGACAAAAGGAATTTAAAATTTTGAACTTTGACTGTATCACACATTTCCTATGTCTTTCTCTTTTTGCCTTTTCTAGTATGTCCTGTTTTCTAACACTTACATGGAGAAAATTTTCCAGAATTTCAAGTTATCTATCTCTGATTTTAAATCTCCAAACAACAGGCCATGGGAAAAAGAACCTGGACAAAAATTTCAGTAAATATTTTTGACTAATGTATTCATTCAAAAACTTTGTGACCTTCCTTTCCTCCTCGGGATGTATGTAGGGATAGGTATAAGCGTAAAGACAAACAGGGTTTGCTCCCACAAAGTCATCATTTTTTTACAAGCTATTTCTTCAGTTTTTGTGGTAGGCTACAATAATATATAGACTTTGCACTGCTTTAATATTTCTGGAGATCAGTGCTTCTGACACTGCCTTGGCAAATTATCTCTACCCAGTCTGTGTTTTCTCATGTAAAACCAAGTAGCTGTGTGTGGGAAAACTCACTGTCAGATGTTCTAGAATTGTTCTTCCAGAGTATTGTGGATCACTTTGTAAAGTAAAAGCCTGAAAATGCTAGATAATTTCAGAGGCTCAGCACTGGTCTGCTAATATGCCAGGAAGAATAAGCAATTATGATTTTCATCTAAGCAACATATGCTGTTTGCTGTCCTGTTCTGAACAGCTGTAGGTTAGATGCTGTTAAGATTAGGCCCCTTCTCTCCTCCATATTTCAAAATTCAAATTAAACTAAAATAACAGCACCTGCTGAACAAAAACACTATTTCAAAATGTGTACTTGCACACAATTACTATGAAGAGGCTGGCCACCATTGTTACCAGTCTATTCTTTCTGAATGGAAATGGCAGAGAAGTTTTCGATGCAGCTGCAGCTCTTCAATTGTATAACTAGTGCTGGCCCCAAGCCAACCCTCAAGAACTCAAGTGGCACCAAAAGATACTATATTGATTTGCAATCGAACATAATAGGCCATCAGCTTAATTATTACTGAAGTGACAAGGTTCTGGATATTTCATATTTATATTTCTGAGGCCTGTGAAAGATGAATGTAAATCTTTTAAATGCCTACATTTGCATATCTTCAGAAGGGTTGAGTGCTCTTACAGTATTCATAGCCTGTGAAAGACCTAAAGGACTGGCTATTCAACTCAGGTTGCTAGATCACACAGTCACTTACTTGCATAAGGAAACAGGCCTATAAAACTAAACACTTTCCTGCAGGAAAATATCCCCAGATCTCTTGTGGACACCAAAAAAAAAAAGCATGCTGATCACTAATATCATCCCCATGGACATTTTCCTGCCCCTGTTACCTTTGGAGAAAGACTACTTGGGTGAAAGGGAGTGAATTGGCAGCATCTTCTGCTGTGAGCATCTCCCAAAATACCTATTGAACAGTTATTTCTTCCCACTGACTCTCACTTTAGGCTTATGCCAGAAGGTCTGCAAACAGCACTCAGCATTTGGAAGAACTGTTTTGTTAGGGGAATGTCGGAACAGCGACAGGGTAGACAGTGAGACCAAGACACAGGACTTCAGTGCTGCCACTAATCAGCTCTGTCACCCTAGGTCATCACCTAGCAAGCTCCTAATGATAATGCTTCTGTTTGTTAGGTGTACACACTTTTTTGACCCCAAATTCTATAACTTTACATACCTAGAATAGTTTAGGGAGACTGTTTTAATTATAAAAACAATCACTTCTATTTTAATCACCCAAAAGACATTTCTTCACTAGTCCCATACCTCTCATCTTCCATGCTGGTTGCTCCATTATTAAGTCACAATTTTTACTGGGCACATATATGCACACCAAGCAGTGTTTTCTCTTATGCTCCTAGTCTCTGAATTGCAGTTGTCCTCAAAAGCATTTTCCTTCGCTTAACATTGGCACTTTTCTGTGGATTCCTCATATTCTACGTGGATAGCTGAGAAAGAAAATAAAAGTTTATCCTGTTCTTCGGAAGACAAGCAAGACATAAGCAAAAACATGGTTATAAATGCAACACTCATTTCTGTATTTGTACAGTGAAGGAAAAGATTTGTTGCCATGATTATGTCCTGCTAGTGGCATTATTCCCAAGGAGTTCATGTTTATATATGCTCAAGGATCTATGCCCTCTACTGGAGGGAGTATGATCTCCTTACGTTGAAAATCCTTCCTAGTGTTGTCCATTTGGTAACCTTTAATCAGTACTGAAAGAGAAGGCAAACAAGTTGTCACTGTAGATCTAGTGGATTCGATAAGACAATAACTTCATTAAACTTATTCGTATGAAAGATGCCCAGTACTTAATGTTTAAAAAAAACAAAAACAAAAACAAAAAAACAACCAACCAAGCAAAAAAACCCCACCAAAAAAACCCCCAAAACCCAGAACAAAAACAAACAAACAAACAAAATAAACTAAGAAAAAATAAAGGAAAGAGAAAGCTTTTTGACAAACAGAAATGGAACAAGTTTGCAGGAAAATGCTTTTCTTCATTGTCGGCTGATGTGCTGAAACACAACACTCAGCCTCCAACAAACTCCACTAACAACATTCTCCTTCCCTTGCCAAACCCCCAAACTCTAATCTGCAAACTCAACGTTTTCCAAAACAACTAAGGACTGTGTTCTTTAGGAGCTCAGTTATGACACTTTGATACTATTCTGAAAAGCAGAGCAGTTTGCACATTTCCACTTGGCTGTTAATGTAAACACAAACAATTTCAATAACTGAAATCCCATTTAAAAAAACAACAACAAACTAATAAATTGAACACTTAAGACATCAGACCAGAATTCAGCTTTGCCATGAGCAGGTGTTAACTTGTGTAAAATTCCTGGCACTATCTCTGTGATGGATTTGGGAAAACAGAATGCATTTTAGTCATATTCCTGTAGTGCAAAGTTGTCTTCCCTTTATTTTTTCCTTCCCTTTCTAGTGTATATTGCTGCTGTCTGATTGCTCCATCTTAATAGTATTACAGGAAAGGCAGCTCACACCACACCTGCAATCACCTTTCATTACCAAAATGATTTAAAGCAAAGGAAGATGAATTTTCAAGTGTGAGGCAAGCAAATATTTATATGAACCACCTTCTCTTCACAAAAAAATGTCAAACAAAACCCTCCTGTGAATGAGTGGTGAGAAAGAGTGACCCAGATACAGGATTAGTTTGGAAATTTCAAGACTTTTCCCTTGTCTAGCCCACAGAACTACAACTTAGTAAAGTACTTAGAAAAGCACCTGTCAATGCATTGCTAGGGGGAACCGACATAATTTTTTCTTACTTGTCTTGAAAGTAGAATATGATTCCCAACCAGAAAAAAATCCAGTTTTTCCTGTCATTTTCCTGTCAAAACCAGGACATTCGGGGGAAAAAAAAAACAAAAAAAAAAAAACACAAACAAACAAAAAACAAACAGCTAGATATATTGCTTTGGAATGTGAGATCTTTTGATGACCAGCTTTTAGCCATAGACATGAAAGACACTAAAAGGGAAGAAAGAACATAGAGAGGCCAGGAGAAAGGTAACACACAAGACATAGAACTAGTGAGGAAAAAAGGACTTCTCCCGTTTGGAAACGATTTCCTGTGATTTCATTTGCTCATTGTTGTACTTGCTACAGAGCTACCAAAGTAAAGTATTTGAACATTGACACCAAGAAAGCTGCAAAGAACAGACTTCAAGTGATTCAAGGGGCAGTCAGACCACTCAGGCACTGAGGATGCTCCTGGGGGATGGTAGAAGTGGTCAGCAAGGAATCAATGATTTCTGACTTCTGCCAGTGCAATTCCTGCAAAGTGTCCCTGGCTAAAACCAGACTGATAACAAATCACAGGCTTTTTAGTCATGTAAAGGGAAAAGAGCTGTACAGCAAACACCTGCACAGGCAGTTTTGAAATGAATGGATGTGAAGATGAAAATTGGGCCATTGTTACCAAGTAGCTGAGAATACAGCTGAGGTTTTTGTTGTAGTTAAAAGGAACAAAAGCTCACTTAAAATACAGAGAGGAAGTATCCAGAAACCGATAAGAAATTATCAATGTGCTTTCTATACAACAGGGCCAAAAGGTATCTGAATAATATGACATATGGCTGCTTTCTAATTGCAGAAAAATTTCTTGGAGTAGCACACAATAACTAATCTCTCTGTTTAAAACAAAGAAAAACAACCCCACCATGCTCCCTTATTAGACTTGTAAGTCTAATAAGAGGGGGTTTCTTTAAATAAATCATACCTACACAGTGTGATTACTAAGAGATTCAGATTTTCTCCATTTCCATTCAGAGTGATAGATAATAACTGATAAATACGTACAGCTCAGTGCAGAGATGCAAAAACAATGTAACCTCTAATAGAGTCAAGCACTATTGGGACATCAAAATAGCACAATCAGTTTTGGGATTTTGGATTAAAATCTTCAGATTTAGATAAAACTTAAATATAGGATTTTTTCAAAAAATTTAAAGCAAATGTTGAAAATCAGGAAAATTACTGATGAAATATTTAAATATTTCATTATAAAATCAAAAACTGAATGGACCATGTCAAAATGCTGACACCATCCCCTGTCTCCTCAAGATACAGGCTGGGTTCTGAAACACCCTCTTCATGCTGGTGAGCAGTTTCTCACAGGATTAATTTCACTAAGTCTGTGCCATTTACTTGGGACAGGGGCTCTACAGTGAACATGAAAGCTTCACAAACTGACTCTAAGTTATCCCAATAGAACCCCTGAACTACTTTAAGACAGATTCTATGTCAACCTGAGCCGCACCATGAAATCCAGGACAACAGGTTTCTTCCTGGACATCTAGATTTTATATTACAGAAATTTTTAACTAAGGTTTCTTTCTCATTGTGTGAAACAAAGGTATCTGGCAGGAGGAGAAAACATTTTAAATTCAAAAATAAAAATATTGTTCATTTACATCATATGTGCTATAGAGTTATTTATTAAATTAATTGTTACTCGTTTAAGGATAAAATTATATAATTAACAGTACACCCACTATATTTCCTCTGTGGGATTTTTCAGAAGTATTACAGAATAATCATATAAAACATTTTTGTCTGCATGAGCACATGCTACAGGCAGGAAACAAAATTTGAATCAGAGTCCTATTCATTCTAGAGGAAGACTCTACAGTCTTCCTTCCTGGATTCTCCAGGATTTATTTTCCTGACAGGTCTCCACAAAACATGGTATGTGGCTTCCTATGGCTGCTCCTCCAAAGTTTCTTCAAGTAGCACAGATTATGTAACTCCTGGCAGCATTGCATTTGCTGGGCTTTGAAAGGATAACACCGATAAAATTTTTGCTGTATTTTTTTTTCCCTGTTTTACAGAGTTGGATTAGATTGCCTAAGCGTATGGGAGGTGGTGGGAAGTGAAGATGGACACAGAGGCATCCAGCATGTTCCCATACACACAGTATTCATCCAAAATATCAGCCTGGACTCCACTTCTATCCCTACCACTGACTTCCTGAACTACTGTTTTTCCCCCTCATCTTCTAAGTTGTTTGAGGCATGTGTCCACAAAGCACTTAGCACAGCAGAAACCCAGCCACCACTGAGATTGAAGTGCAGCTGGAATGTTAATGGTGAAAAAAGGAGCAGACCACAGAGGCAAAATGACTGGGCAGCAAAACCAGCCAGGCCTAGTACTCACCAGCAAAGGAGGGATCTCCTCTGATTTTGGAGGCAGACAGGCCAAGAGACTGCATATTGCTCAGAATCAAATAGCAAAGTGCTTTGAAGCTTTCTTTTCTTTCCCGTGAGTACAAGAAATAAAGGAGTGGTACATTTACAAAATGAATAAATCTTAAAAGAGAAACTGCTGTTATTCCTTCTTTATTAGAATTATCCTCTTCTGTTTAAATTTATTAATGAAGTACATAAAATTGGTTGTCTGAATTTTCTTCCCTTCAGCACCCCAGACTTATTGATCTTAGGTTCATTCTAAAATACTGCTGACCAAAACAGGAGCTCAAAGTAAATCATTGATTAAGAAGTATGTGCTTAGAAGAATAGTGAATATTGCATATAGTGTAGCCTCTGAAATCAAAATAGCTGTAGCCACTGTTTTCCTCTGAGAACAAAAATTGGTTTTGCCCTTTAAGTTGCAATTTTTCTTCTGTCTTTACAGACTCACATGATGGCTGAGGTTGGAAGTAACCTCTGGAGGTAATTTTGTCCAGCTGCCTTGCTCAGGCAGGCTCACCTAAAATGGAATTGCTCCGGACCATATCCAGACTTTTTAATATCTGCAAGGATGAAGGAGACTCCATAAAGTTCTTGGGAATCCTAGATCAGTGTTCAGTGAGCCGTACGGTAGAAAAAATAGTTTCCTGATGTTCAGATGAAATCTCCCATATTTTAGTTGATGCCTATTACCTCTTGGCCTGTCATTGGGCACCACTGGAAAGAATCTGGCTATGCCATTTTTATACCTTTAGGTATATAAATATATATATATATATATATGCTTATATATATAAGCAGAAAATCCTTCCATTCTCTAGGCTGCATGATCCTAGCTCTCTCAGTTTTTCCTTGGATGACAGAGGTTCCAGTCCATTATTTGATTTGGCTTTGGCCATTAGGCACCAGCTCTCTTTTTTACTGGGAAGCCCAGAACTGGACATTATTCCAGGTGCAGCCTCCCCTGTATGAAGAGAGGAAGAATCACCTCTGTCGACCTGCTGGCAAGATTCCTCCTAATGCATCCCAAGACATCACTTGCCACAAGAGCACACTGCTGACTCCACATGGGGCCAGAACAGGTTAGTTTGCTCATTCCTGAACTTCTGTGCCATTCATGGTCATTTCTCCTACCCCATTTCCTTTAATTTACCTACACACCCTCTCCCTTCTTTTATAATTTAAAGTTTTGTTTACACAGAAATTTCTTCTACCTTCATGTATCAAATGCAACCACTTTCTTAGGCCCCACATTGGGGATGAGGGCAGACATAAATCTCTAAATGTATTATAGAATATGAAAATGTCTCCAGAACATAAATAAATAAATAAACAAATAAATAAATGTAAAGTATTATACCATATTATAAATTATGTAAATGTGAGTGGACAGGAATGAATACCTTGGATAAGGTTCCCTGTGATTAGGTATCTTATGTGATAACTGCCATCACTGTATAGTGGAAGCAAAACTTAGGAGCAACCCTTCCCTTAATTCTGTTGCAGAGGTATAAACTACTAAGTTGTAAAGAACTAAAAGATATAGAAAATAATGCCCTACTCACAATCATCCAAGTGAAAAGAAAAAAAAAAAAAACAACTTTGTATTTTCTGATTGCTTGTATAGGACATGATTGCTCATATAGAACATTTCAATTCTGTCCTCAAACTCTGAAGCTTCTGGAACTGGTATCAACTTTAATCAAACAGCCTTAAGAAACAAATATTATACATTCCCATACAGACCAGACATATATCTTTGGCATTTTCCCCCTTAGGATCAAAGCAAACGAAGCCCAGACCCACCTCATATGTTGAATTGAATGAACCTAAGGACAAATCTAATCAGCATTATAATATATAGGTTATCATTAAAATGAGAGAGCAACTGATTGGACATTACCTTTCCTGTTCTTTCATCCTGTGTAAACCAGGATCTTCTCAGTGAATGAAGAAAGTCAGAATATATGACATAAGAATGGAAGCAACTGCTCCTCCAGGATAAAGTGTAATTTGGCAATAGGAACTAATTTTCCACACTTTTTTATCTTTCCTGAGGGAGAAAGGGATAATAGTTTGACTGCCCTCCGAAGCATTGTACTGAAGACCAAAATTACCACTGACTCTTTCAAGTAGTACTTAATATCCTGAGAAATGCATCTACAGAGAGGTGATAATAGAGAATTATATGTACATAACTACACACACTTATTTTATATCTGGTTCCTAACACTATTAAACTTCATATAAAGTTGGTTTCTGAGTTATGACCATTGAACAAACAATGACACATGAGATCTTTTCTACTCCTAATTCAGGCAGAAAAATATACCTGAGGAGGACAGCTGAAGGAATTCATGCACAGCAGCAGAATTGCCTTTTCTTTTTTTTTTTTTTGTTTTTTTGTTTAACAAACACATGCCTTTCCACAAAAGAATAAGCAGTGCAATGATAACAGATTATTTTTCATCAACTGTGTCTATTAATGGGAGTCTTCCATTTTGATCAAACTATTCTGAATCAAAGATATATGTAGGGAAGGTGTCAGATTTCTTTTGATATTCTATGCATTCCTGCCCATCCCAATACATTAGTAGAATTTTTCAACCCATAGGACGTTTTATTTTGAATCACAGCTTCATGAAAATGTGTTGATTAAATGGGTTGCAGATTCACAGGTTTCTCAATATTCTCAAACATTTTCCTGGGGGTATGATATCCCAGAAAGACTCTGTTTGAAAATGTCTTGGATTAAATGGAGGACCAAATTGCACTGGGCCTGATGGGGTGAAATAGCACACACTGAACTCGTCCACAGATGCACCAGCTGAGTTTCTATTGCTGGAATTAAATACTTAAAATTTAGATGATGCCAACTTACCTTCTCTACAGTAAAATAAACAAGAAATATATAAAATTAAGTCTAATATGAGCACAAATATTTAGAAAGAAAGTACAACCTAAAGAAGAGACATGCTGCATGTCCTATACTCTGTTTCAAATAAAGCACTGTCTTTGTCTATCTTTTAATCCCTAAATTAGGAACATACAGACTCATTCAAAATATCCCGGAGATGGAGATTCTGTATGTGTGAAGTGCACTAGTGTTAAAAATTTGTACTATTTCATGTTACTTTTTCAACTGGTATTCCTCTACAAACTCATACTCCACATGAAAAAAAGTTGATGTATTTTGTGTTAGACAGAAACACAGAGGTGGCCCAAATAGTTTCACCAAGCCAGCCAATGGTGCCTCCCTGCCATTTAGAACACACTGACATTCCCCACTCCAGTGTTTCCAGACTTGACAGAGCTCCAGGAGAATGGGATCCCCCATCATGTGATTGAATTTACTACTGACCTACGGAAAGTTCGATTCAAGTGGCAGCCTTGACTGAAGGCAGCAGAACAAGAAAACAAGATTTCAGACTTCTGCAAGCAGAAGGTTCCTAAAGGGCAAGTGCTGTTGGAAGGAACACTGGTAAAGGTGATGGAGCAAACTTCGAATGGGCAACCTGAAATAGTGCAAGCTGGAGAACCATGGTAGCAGGGAGGAGTAGCTTTGTGTGGTGGAATGAGTCTGTCTGCCTCTAGGTCTTATGGAGGGGCTGAGTCCTCTTGCAGAAGTTTAGAGAAGGCTAATTCACTACACTTTTCATATCCTCAGCATGACTAAAACTCCTCTTCATTCACAGAGGGTCTCCTCATTTCTGTCTCCTGATGTGTATTTTTTTTTTAATCCTCACAATGTTTTTCTCTGCTGCTGTTTTTCTTATCTGCTTTTTGTTTAACAAGCTACAGAACAAATACAAAGATACCCATGTTATGACTAAAATTGCAAGCTTAGTTTTGCAGCAAACATACAAATGTTTAAGATTCAATTTGCTGAACCTTCTACAAACAATTTCATGCCTCATTTTCCAGCTCTAAGTTTCTACAATGGATACCCGTACAAAATAAATAATAATAAAAAAAGATAAGTAAAGCTCCGGTGTTGAGTATTCATTATATACACTCTCTAAATTTCTTTGACCATCACAATATTTCTTTGATGTACTAGCGTTTTTACATTTCAAAGACTAAGATAACAATGTGATTTTAAGAAGTCTGGAGGGGAATAAAAAGAGAATACACATCTACAGTGTGAAGCAAAGCAACTGCTTTTTCTAAGACAGATTCAGTCAATTGTCTTGGTTTAGCCTTGATTAATTTTGGAAGGTTTTATTGTTTTGTCTTTTAAATGGAGCAAAACAGATCATGAAAATCCCTGTTATTAGCAGTAAAGGAGCATTGTTCTTGTAAATCAACAACTGCCTTTTTATTTATTTTTAATGTTTTATTTTAAATCACTGGAATGGTGACACTCTGAAGCAATTCTCTCACTTCACTTTGAATCCTCCACAAGCACAAAGAATAAAAGGGCTCTTCTTACTCAAGGGAGCCTCCTTTTCACTATACAATTCAAAAATGGACTTTACACAGCTGGACTGAAGACCCCAAGTAAGGAAAGAAACTGCGAATTGGAACAATATGGAAATTAATATCATTCAAAGAAATACATATTTTGGCACTGTGTAGGAATGTGCTTGCATACCTGCAGCTTTTGTTGCATATTGTCTGATTTGCTTAAAAATTAGGATCTCTAAAAATAGACTTGTCAGTTTTCAGTATTCATATGCAAGTTGTTTATGTGACTATTTTCCATATAATAGTAGTGAAACAATAAATTAGAAAAACATGTGCCAAAATAAGTATATTTTCTATTGTTAACACCTTGCTACCAGCTCATTCTAATTCTACAGTCTTCCAGCTTGGAAATCTGCCAGTGCAGGAGAAAGAGTACAAAGTTTATGGAGGCATATAAAACACATTTATCCAGATACAGTGAGGCACGTGGCTCAGTTGATAAGAGATTCTATAATTTTATACCCAGAGACTTAATGCATTCTACTTTCTCCATAACTGAGAAGTCCACAGAACCGAACTTCCATGCTGGAAACTGCAGATCAGGGTCCAACATTTTTAGAATATTTTGAGCCATACAGAGATTTACTCCCTCAGATCTTGAGAAATCTGAGCTGAAGGCATCTTGCTTTGTGTGCCAGAACTACATCATAACTACTTCTTGTTGAAGCTTGTTTGTTTTAAATGTCTATTTCCATTCCCTTGCAATTAAAAAAAAAAAAGAAAATAAAAAAATAACTTTTTTCAGCTTGTCATATTTCATTTCAACAATTCTCAGTAAAGTCTCTCAGATATAAGGAGGATTTTGTTCAGTATCCTGGGGG
Source organism: Cinclus cinclus (assembly GCF_963662255.1). NCBI lineage: Eukaryota > Metazoa > Chordata > Aves > Passeriformes > Cinclidae > Cinclus > Cinclus cinclus. The sequence goes on along the minus strand of NC_085051.1, from coordinate 13,032,906 downwards.
CATGAGAGTAGGTGGCAGGATGGAGAACAAATATTCCTGTCATAACTTTTTCACCCTTTTCTGATAACCAAAATATTTAAGAATGGTTTTAAGCCCACGTCTTTTCATAATCTTATCTAATGCAGCTTTCCAAAAACAAAGCAAAACAAAACAAACCACTGGAGCCTGAACAATACATTTTGCAGAAGGAATACAGTTTTAGGCTCTTCCTTGTAGCTGTCCCCTGTTCAGAGATAAATCAAATGCTAATCTCCTCTTACTCATAAAAACATGCAGTGCATATACTTTGAAAAAAGAATGCACAAAACCATTATAGACAAAATTGCAGAGACAGTAAAATTATGAGAAACAGGGATCAAATATTTCTTATGGCTTCTGTGACAAAAATGTGTAAGTGAGAGGGACAAAAATATCAGAATTTATCAGGCCCAGAATCTTGTCTTTATTATACACAGTGTTTATAGTTATTCCTTGGGGGAATTTAAAATGCATTTAAAATCACTTAAAGTTGTTAGAAGTAGTTTTAATACTTTTTTGAGTGTATGAACATATAAAGTCTAAAATAGCTAACAAAGTATGTGTAATTTGGGAATGTTCTGCCTACAAGTCAGCATATGTTAACTGTTGCTTGATTTAAACATTTGTTGGACTTGAGGTGTACATACGTTTAATGTCAGAAATATTTTACATTTTGAGGAAAAAACCAGAAGATAAAAGTATTAACAGCATCAGAAGAGTTGATGTACAAAGTACAAGTTAAAATTTTGATCACTTAAATGAGCTACAATTGTTTACTTGGATAACTTCTATTAGGAAAATGCATGAATTAGCAAAACAGAATTTCTAGACTTCTCTCTACATCTAATTTCTCTGTGTTTCTAAGTGTATTTTACTCAGCTAGGTGGTTCTACTGGATAGATACCTGTCTGTATATTCAAAAACTTTTAATAGAGTAAAACAGTTTCTGACTTTAACCTTCCATTCAGATGACCACTTTAATAACAGATTAAAAGTTTAAAAGTCAGGAGAAATATGCAGGTGATCAATAAAAGTTTTATCAGGACAAAACAAACTTAGAACAAAAACCCTGTGGAATAAGTTTTTAACTCAAAACAATATGACAAGAGAATGGCTTATGTAAATAAAGTTGTGTTGCAATTGCAAATGATCCCTCCTTGACAAGTTTCATGACAATTTTCTATAGTAGATTAATGCCTTTCCATGTTCATTTGTTTTTGTTCATAACCACCATTGTTAAGGACAGGGGGACAATGCTGCAATCCCAGATTTCTGAACTCTGATGGCAGTAAAGAATAAAAGGAATACGAGATAACAAGGATGTGTCTATTTGTGGACTGGGTTATGCCTATTAATGAATTATATCTGATGAAAAGGACATTTTCCTCTTTTTTTATTTTTTAAAAATTTTCTGAGCCTGTTAATCTATTACCCATTGGGTTCAAAAAGCTCCCATGCTCTGTTACAGTAGAAATATGAACTCATTTGGTTCAAGTTGAGAGCTTTTTTTATTACCCTATATGACTTTTATATAAAGGGCTTGTGACCAGCTACAGCAATTTCAAGATGTGAGAAGATGAGAGAAGACTCTACTCATTAACCTTAACAGGTTTCAAGCCAAAACAAAATAAAAAGTCATGTCTTCGTATTTAAAATTTCTTGCCAGTATTGTGTTGCAATAATTTTTCTGTCTCTGGCATGTTACTCTATCTGGATTACAATTTTATATTTATTTCACATTAACTATTATTGGCTTAAAGGTTTTGTTTAACTATTACTTATGGCATTTTTCAGAATTCTCTGGTGTGGCACTACATAAAGTAATACACAGCTGATTCTTTTGGCAGTAGGTGCAAGAAAACATAGGCATACTAGGAATAAATGGTAGGAATAAACCAATAGGAGACATCCTATTGGTAATTATTCTCCCAGTTAACAGTGGACAACGGAGATTGAATAAAAATGGTATTTTTAAGCACAAAATTTACAATCCTTCAAAGCAAAACCAAACTATCCTGGCCCCCCTGAGCAACAAACTACCTTGAAAAGTTTGGTAAAAGGAACAACTTGTCTCATTTCCAACTCCAGAGAAGTATTCCACCTCCAAAGCAGTGAAGAACTACACACTTGGCCCTCTCTTCAATCCATCCCACTCCACACACTCATCCTTGCACAGAGTTGGCAGGCAATACTGAAGGCTAGAATATCTTGAACAGATTAAATGAATATTCTGAAATTAAAACCCTTTAGCCTCTACTGCTTAACCAACAAATACATCCTGTAGTTTATGGGAGTTACACTCTGAACCCCATTATTGTTGATCCTTAAGGTGACAGGTTTCTCAAAGAAGGACCAAAACTCTCAAATTTGTACCTCGAATACATAAATTCCTACAAAAGCAAATATAAAGTCTTGGCATTCTCTACTCCATGGCATATACCAGTAAGACTGGGGATTTTTTGAATGGATAATATTATTCTGTTTGACTGCAAATTCTATTTTGTTTGAAACCTTTGCCTTGCCTTGGCTAAAGCACCTACAAGAAGCTGTGTAGAGTAGATGTCAGAAGAGCTGCAAAGCAAAAACTCTATTTTATCTGCATCCATCCCAGGTTGCTGCAATTGCTGTGGCACAGGCAGGATTTCTTTGCTACTTGGAATATTTTGGAACAAACCCTGCAGGTGTTTCTGTCTTGCTGTTTCCTGTGCATTTCCATGTACAGACATTATTTAACTGACTTTGCCTATGACAATGACAGCTCAAAATGGGAATATCAGTGCTGCTCTAACAATGATTCAGGAAACTAAATCAACAGAAAGTGCTATTCCTTCATCAAAGCTCTGTATTCTCTTTGAACCTACTTGAAATTTTATGATTCAACAAGCTTGAATTTTGGCCATCAAAAGGGACAGTTCACATGAAAATTTTAAATATCCATAATTCATGTCGGCATCAAGAATCACAGTAATAGTAATGATAATGCCACATGCAAATGGACATTACAGGGATCTGTTCTGGAGCTCACGGTCTGGTTGGTGAGGTGGTTGTTCCTTTATAGTAGAAGTTGAGAGAATATTTTTACTCTGAACTGGCAATAAATATGTGTATCACCTTTTGTCTGATAAAATAGAACAAATACACAAATTTTACTGGCTACTGGTATGAACAGGAGATACTTGGGACTTCAAGATGACTACAGATTTGGAATTCTCTTCTGTCTTGCAACCGCAGGTGATCAGTTTGCAGTAGAAACACCATTGTTAAGTAGCATTTAGTGATCATTATCTTTATGAAGCATGCAAGGCTGCAATTCCCAGATATATAGCTAAACTACTGTACCTGGCAATTGGTTCTGTTCAGAAAAGGAAAATAAATAGCACGAAGCTTAACAGTTTTATCCCAGATTTCTGACAAAGATCTCCTCCCTATCTCCTCCAACATGCACAACTGATTATGATGATGTTCATAACCTTAAAACAGGATACTCTTTTAATTTCCCTCTGTCCATGTGGGCCTTATCATTCCATGTATCAACACTGTTAACAAGTTCCTTCTGTACTACATGATGGAAAAGGCTCCAGGAGACAAAATTTGAAATGTCTGAAGTTCTCTATTCATATCCCTGGCATATTATCCAAAATCAGATTGTCAACTATACTGTAAATAAGTTTTATATGATATTTTCTATATTAACAAATCTAAATGAGCGAGATTTAATAAACCTTGTGTATTTATCCTTTGGAATCTTGAGAAAGGGCCTGCACTGAGCTGTGCTGTCAGTGCTGAAATATGGGTCAGAATTATTGGTGTATTCTTAGTCTCTTTTTGTGTTTTGTGCAGAACCCACCCATGTTTCCTTCTCCTGTCCTGAAAGAAATGGTCTGTTTGATATCAACAGATAAATAGCACAAACACTTTAAAAGAAGTGTGCAATATATTGAAAATTTTAATTTGCTGACACAACCTGGAGAATTCCTCTCAGTGGAGTTTACTTCACAACTTTATAAGTGCTTTCTTTTAAATACATTCAGACACTCAAAAACAGAATTTTATTTTCTCTTCAGGAATCCAAATCTATTCTTCCAACTACACAAAATTAATTAAAATTAATATTGTTCCCATTTTTTATTAATTTGTTCAACCCATGGTTGTCCTTTCTAATTTCACTTAGGCTCTTGGTACATAAATCCATTCTAAGTGTTTTCACAGCTGCTCAGAAGGTGTTGATTCTTAGTGTCAACTCATTCACTCAACTTAGCATAATCATTCCCTTTTAATGAAACAGTTAACAGGAGACTGACAACTACCATTTTACTGATGGGGTCCAGGAGCTGGAAGAGGTGGCACTGGTGTAATTACCAGGTCTGACATACTTTGTTCACTTTTCCCCACCTTTTTAGGCAGATGAGGCAGTGCTGTGCAATGTCAACAATCAAAATGGAAATGCAGGCAGTGTGAAGACCCGGGCAAGTAATTACCAGGGTCTGCAGACCTGTGACTACTCCCAGTGTGGCAGGACTGACAAGGTGCAGATTGTTTTTTATCCCCTGGTGTGAATCTGGCTGTCTTGCTGTTGATAGATCCAGGTGGTGATATTAATTAATTCACCAGCAGGAGTTAGTTCAGCTCTTGACAATGCATTTTCCTTACTAGAGAGAAAGGAGAAGGCGGCGGTCTGTTACTGAGAACAAAAAAGTCAATCCTTTTGACTTCTTCTTATAAAGGTTGAAAAATAAAATACATCTCGAGAAGTAAGAAGTTATCAGAGGTGACTTAGTGTATTTCTGTCTTGGGGTGTTAGATGCAGGTAAGTCTGCACAGTTTAATGAAATTTCACTCAGAAATTATTCCATTTAGGTTGTTCATATAAGAAATGCTTAACTGACTATTATATGTTCGAGTACTGTATGTAGATATTAATCTTGTCCTACTTAAATTTTTTGGACCTATGAACTTTACATCATCAGCTCCTGCCATTTGACCTGCAAATAAATTCCAGGGGAAAATATTCCAATTGAATGTCAATTAACTGAAATGCAGACTCAGACTGTGAGTGTAGTTGTCACTCTGCATATCATCTAAATGTACAGTCACATCTGTCAATATTCTAATCACCTGTAAACTCTCACTGAGGCCATTACTAGACCATTTGATATTTTATCTGAAATCTGCACCTTTAATCTTTAAATCTGTATATATGTAACAACATATGCTCCACCTGGATGCCAAAGTCTTTTACCAAAGCCATTTCTTATGGCAAAAATATCCAAATCCTGTTCGCACCAGTCACTTTATTTTTCTTTTTTTTTTTTTTAAGGCGTCTTTTAAATCAAATATATTTTATGGCATAGGCACATGCAATCCCCCATGTTTAGCTGGGGTAAGTGAAGGGGGAAAAACTTGAGTTCTCAGCTATTGAACACAAACTTGTGTGTTATCTCTCTGTCCCCTCTGGTCCAACAATTGATTAGTCCTGGAAATACTCAATAACCATTTTCAGCTAATAGGACCCAAGATGACAAAATGTTATTTTTTAAGCTATTTTAAATACATTCCTTTACTTTTTACTTCAGTGAGTTGATAATGCTGGCAAGGCAATAATGATGATGATGACCCTCAGGACTATGGTTTAGGTGAAGTTAAAAAGAAAATATAGCTATGATCTTAAAAGTATAATGCTGCTTTTAAAAATAGGTCACTAACTACAAATTCCTCGAGTTCTTCTTAGAAATTTAAACTTTAAATAATAACTACTCATGTGGGCATATTTCGTTAATAACACTCATGTAGTATGAAGTACAAAATGTTAAATTCTTTTTCATAACTTGTGAATAATTCTTTGACATTCAAATTTCAATGTCCAAGTCAACAGCTTCAAAAGTATGGGGAAAAAAATCTTGGAATGTAAGTTTCAAAATATCACATGTAGATCAGTGTATATACACTCCTGAAAATGCATGCCTTAATATGGTCTTGCATAAGGACTCACAAAAAACCCCTAAAATGCATATACCAGAATGATATTATCCAAAACTTATGTACAAACTTATTGATGCCATGTCACACGTGTAAACCAAATTTTATTGCAGCAACACCCATTATTAAACTTCACCCCTCAAAATTCTGCACTCTATTGAAAGGAAATAATGTTAAAGAAAAGCAAATCCTGTGATCTTTTCACATCTGGCTGCAGATGTTATGCTATATTCAGGGGAAATATTTGCCTGCCTTCCTTCTTACTTGCTCAGATAGTTACTAGTTAGGGCTAGACACACTGCAGTCTCCTTGAATAAAATTCTCTGTTTAATTGAATGCCTGACACTTGGGATTGAACTGCTGAGACAAGCCTGCACATGCAGTAGTCAGAAAGCAATATTAAAAATAGACTCAGAAAAGCAACATAAAACAACAAAAGCTGGTAATCACTACTGGGAACTTCTGGTGATGGATATGAAAGCGTACTGGAGAAAATGCAAATGAAATCTATGCAGGAATGCAAAGAAAGAAAAATAATTTTACACCTACAGGCTGTAATATGATCTCTGATTGTTGGCATCACACCTGTAGACCTCTGAACTAGTATGGCAGAGATACAGGGGCATGACTCATTTGCTGCAATAAACAGCTTGCTGACTGATGAGAAACAAAGTAATTTGTACCTTCTATTTAAAACTTAAGTAAGAGGAAAGGCAATTAGGCACCCTCTGCTGTGAGGTGGCAGTGCAGTTCCTTCTGTGACACTGAGTGCCCGCAGCTTCATGGATTTCAATGGAAAAACTCCATCTGTATGATTATTATCAAATATATGCCTGAAATACATTTTTGTGGCATCTTGAAACAGCTAGAATGCAACTATGTTTCATCGCTGATCTTATTGACTCTAATTTGTTTCCCAAATTTAGTGTAAAAAGACACTTAGGGGGATTAATTTTCTTACGTGTTAGCAATAAGAGACGTATATTTCCACTTAGATTCCTCCCCTCTACTGATACTTTGGGCCAAATTAAATTCACACATCAGTTTTTTACAGACCTGTGAACAAATGTAACTTACTTTATAGCTTTTCAGACTTATCCCTCCTTTAGCCGTCAGGGTAAATGATAACAGGAGTAGCTGCTTTAACTTCTGTTTGAATATTCAAACTGTTGATATAACAACGACAACAACTGTGAGAAACTGATTAAACATTTTAGATGTCAGCTTTCCTGGGTGCTACTTGTGCACAGTGAGCTATGTTCAGTTATCCTCATACTGCGTCCCTAGTAAGACTTCTTAAAGAGTATGATCATTAGAAAAAGTTAATGAGTGGACTGAGTGCAAGGTTTTGCAAGGAAATGAGACTGCTCCATACCTCAGTCACTGTTCTCCTGTCCTCTGCATTCACAATAAGTGTGAAATCATTCAAGCCATGCAATCTCAAAGTGAAAGAGGCAGAGCTATTCTATAGGCACTATAGCAGTACATTAATTTAGGATACTTAATGCTTGTAAGTCCACAGAAACTTATCCTTCTGACACAACAGAGGGATAAAGATGTGAAACTAATAATATTCTACAGAATTTTTAAAATGCCATATTTATACATTTTTCTGTGGTTTTCATTCATTTTCCCTTTCCATTTTCTTTCTGTGGTTTTCACTGCCTCTTTTTTTTTCCTTTCTGTACATATATGCATACCTACTTGAAAGCCTACCTTGGCAGTACTTCCAAAGCTACTGTTTCCATGAAATGCATCCCAGAAGTGGGGAATTGCATCTTTATAAAGCCTACCAATTTTGTTTCTGTGGCTTACACCCTTCGTGGCTACTTTCATCTGCCTGGTTTATGAAGTAAAAGTCAATATGAGAAAGATAATATTTATAACAAGCAATGACTACCATTTGATTTGAAGGCTCATTTGGGGATGGTAAATGTATTTGTCTGCACCAGATGACTTATCATAAGAATTAGCTAATTTTCTTCTGAAACCAAAACAATGCATTTTGCAGCTCAGTTAAAACAGCTGCTTGTTTGGACACAGTCAAATTTTTCACTTAGTGGTTCAGCTACACATTTTCCAAATCCTAATGCTGATTTCCTCCCCCTGCACACACACAGGCAAGCACATTTGAATTCTAAATTTCTCAAAGTTTAGGTTCCATCCCATTTGTCAAATTTTCCATTATCTTTTGACCTTCAGAGTCTACTGAATGTGGAAGAGATTAACTTTGGCCAATGATAATATTTTTCAGGTGACAGAGTGAAAACATTGCTGTGGGGGTTAAGCTAAAGAAACTGGAAATGAAGTCAGAAGAGTCATTTAATTCCAAGGTTTCAGATCAAGCAAACCAGAACCACAGAGAAGAACAAATTTCCAATTCTGCCTATAATGGAAGTATTGCTTTCTTGGGAAAGGCATAAAGACATGGCTAGGCATGGTTAGGGAACTCTGCCTAAATGGCATCTAACAGACCACAGCCGTAATATTCATAATCAGAAATATCTATTCAGAGGGAAACTACAACAGTTTAGTTATTAATGATGAGAATCGAGCACTCTGAATGAAAATATTCCAGTGATCTTTGAAAAAGTTTTAAGAGATCAAGACAGCATCACTTGTTCCTGATTATACCACTGCCCCCTTGTCTTGCTTTTAAAAGCAGTTTTAGAATTAAGGTTTATGGCACTGACTGAAGAATGGGCAAGAAAGAAAAAAATCCCCATAACATTCTCAAAATTAATTCTATGAATGTCTTAATTAGAAGAAATGTATATTTGTTCTGTTTTAAAGCACAGACACTGTTTCTGTTGCCTACACTGTACACTTGGATGTAGTTTGGAGCCAGAAACAGCACCTAACCGAGGATTAAAGTAGAGCAAGTACCCTCTGAGGTTCTAATAAACCTGGACAAGATATCTAGAAAATTCATTTTCTCCTACTGCTTTTACAATAGTGATGTAATTGTGCTCCTATTTTCATATAAGCATATGATTGGTCAGATAGGTATGGGACAACAAACACTTTTTCATAAAAAACACAGAAACTGCTCTAGGACTATTATCGTCACCTGAAATGAAAGGATGGGACCACGGCTGAGCAAAGGATGATTTAATGTTCCAAAATACACCAGACTCGAGACCGTGAGATTTTGAGAAGCAAGAAGTCAGCCATAGCCAAAGTGGTCATGGGTTTCTTCATTACAAGGCCATATATAACATTTTAATCTAATAGAAGGTTGCTACAGAGTTTATTTTGCTTTTTTAACCTACTGCCTTTACTTAATTCTGCTGCATTGCCTAGACTTTTATCCAATGAATTACTGTCTCACGAACACACATATGCTTCTATTATGCTTCTATTATAACACTTAAACTCTTAGCTTGCTCTGTACAATTACATTATTACACTATAAAATTCTTTACCATCCTATCTAGTACAGTTTCTTACTTGCATAAGACAAATTCTTACAACTGTAGAGACATAAACCTGTAATTTTTCTGCTTAATGTCTGTGTACTTTTATCTTTACATCAATCCAAGCTTTTTCCAAGGCTACAAATCAAACCCTTCCGTGTCTGTGGAAGTTTCTATCTTTCTGTTTCCTACATAGGACCATTAAGTAAGAATATAATGGTTTCCTGTGCACTTTGTGTGTCCCAGCAGACTTCCTGCTCTTGGTAGCATGTGGATTTCTGAGAAGCTTCTTCAACTCAACTTTCAACTTCAACTGTGAAGTGGAGCACTGCCCTAAGCGACCAAAAGCATGGATTGAGGAACCTCAGACTGCAAAATTAATGGACCTTAAGTTATCTCTCTTTCCAGAGCAAGTGGCTTCCCTCGTTTGTCTTCTGAGTTGGTACTGAGGGCAGGTAGAACTCATTGCAGCCCTAAAAACCATTTCCAAAGCCATGAAGGAACAGTAAAATCTTTGTCTTGCTAATTCTCTACACTGTCCTTGAAAGGTTGAATGCCACTCCAATTTTTTATGCATTATATTAGGATATCTAAATCTCTAATAGAAAAAAAATGGACAAAGATAACCATTAAATTCTAGAAAGCCTTAAAGTTCAACAGACTTTAAAGACTTAAAAAAAAAAAAGACTTTAAAAAAACACTAAATGTCTAAAGCGTGGGAACATACATAATTTAGCTTATGCAAATCTTAGTTATCCAATTTTATTTTTTTTTTCTGCACCTATGAATCTGTAGGCAAGATTCTGATGCTCTCTTTGAAAACTCGGATGGTGATGCAAAATAAACCCATATTCAGCTTTGAACAGGGGACAATTTCCTTTTCACAAAACTCTTTTTGATGCATCATTTTTTGTACCAGTTATAAAACTGGTAGAAATCATGATTTATTAGAGCTCCTATGAAATCTAGATTTTCAAAAAGTCTTCCAGTCTTCAAACTGACTTTTATGATGTGTCAAGTACGGGCCACAAACATGAAAGACAAAACCAAGTTTAAAGCATTGTCTGAAAGATGGAAGAAGAAATTTTCAATGCTAAAAATATTTTGACTGCAGTTTCATTTACGTGGTCTTATATGTGCATTAATAATGCATTTTTAACAAAGGAAAAAAATCAAATTATTCATTAAGAATCAATGAGTGTGTATCACACAATTCTGTAAGACTGCAGTTAACTCATGCCTAAACAAATTAAATACTCTGCCTGGCCTAGTACAGAGATTTCACCCATACTTTATGGGTTTTCTTAAGCCCTTGTCTCCATGCTTTATGTTTCATCCACACAAAATTCTTCTGAAAAGCCATCACCATGAGATCAATATAATTTTTAAATAATCAATTAACAGTCAAAAGGGAAAAGCAAGGAGTTAATCTATGGTTAAACAGGTTCACTGTACCCACAGAATTTCTTCTCCTGCCCCGCAGTGAATTTACACAAAAAGAATATTTCTCCTCTATGTTAATTAACAGCTAAATCACTCTCTTGTGTGTTAGTACAGTCACACAATGATGAAACATCTACCTTGAATGTTTTCAGAAAAATTTTTATACTTTTAGGTATCCCTTGCCGAAGTATAATTTTCCTATAACTTAGGGTTTCATTTCTTCAAATACAACACAGAACTTCTCAGCAACATTGAGAAATCATACCTAGACTCATCCCCCTTTCTCTGCTATATTACACACCATATAAGACCAGTAACTGGAACATTATCCTGTAAGCTTGAATCACTTTTTCCTATAAAGGAAAATAACACAATGACAGTCATACACGGACACATTACTAGTCTCTTCTAATTAGATGCTAATTAATGTCTCCCTGGCTTTAATCATATCAGTCTGTTAATACTATTTATGCCACACAGAATAATGATCTACTTTATAAGAAATCAACGTGGTACATGTTGACATAGGAATGTATCCAGCCATAATTCACTCTCTGTAAATATTCCCATCCAGTTCTGAGCAATTTAGAGAAGATGTACTAACTTAGCTGATGAGCATGGAAACAGTGACAAGGGAAAGACAGGACAGAAGGAGTCAAAAAGTGAATACAAAGAAAAGTACATAATTCTTTCCCAAAATACCAACACTCTCACGCTTTATGTAACATATACCCATCAATATATTTTACATTCAAAGGATGGTAATAATGTTATAGTTCATCCATCCTAAGAGAGTTAAAAGACAACCATTCACATGTTTAATTTTCATGAAAGGTGTTCAGGTACTACAACAGGAACCTTATCTATTAGATAACTTCAAAATCATCTTCGTGTCTAGTGAGTTATCATTCTGTTGGAACGGTAATAACATTTCAAAAGGGTCACAGAGTATTTCAGCTGTACTGAGAGCCTAACAAACTCAGCATATCAGGAGAAATTACATGCATATAAAACAATTTTCACTCTGAAATACCCTCTGTGTGTCCTAGTTGAAGATCTGGGCTCCTGCTTTCTAAAAATGCCAAAATGACCCTTGATTCCTCCTTCAGCTACAGTTTCAAGGGGAAAAACATCAAATCGGGTATCAAATAAAACTATCATCTAAACCTGAAACTGCAAGCCTTTCAGAGCTCACTTTTAGTTGCTTTTTTTTTGTCTTATTTTTTTTTATTTTATCAAGATTTCTAGAATACACTCCCAATTAAATCCCTGTCTACTAAGCCTGAAAAAAAAAACCACACACACACACACAAAAAAAACTGGAACCAACAAAAATACCATGCACACAAACCAAAAAACAAGCAAGCAGCATATACTGTGTTTTTTATTGGGTTCAAACAACAGAAAATATTCCTGCCACATCTGCATCCAAGTGAGCTCTGAAGAATTAAAGTTTTTCCTCCTAAAGACATCTATGCTTTTATATAATTACAGAGAAGTACACACAGTGTTTCACATCTGCTGTTGTCAGGTCAGTTCTTATTGCATTATACTGTATAACTTAATGTGCTTTAATATACAAAGTGCACTGAGTGATACATTTTAAAACTGTCTGTAATTTTAGTTGACAGCCTACAGCAGCCTTCACAGAGAGAAAAAAAAAAAAAAAACAACAACACTTTCCTTTTCTAGTTATGGTCCTGGACAAACTGCAAACTTTGGAAGTGCCACTGCCATAAATTTTTGGCTGTTAGATACACTACTTATTTATTTTTTTCATTTGCAAAGGATCCTAGACTAGCTCCATTACCAGGAAAATTTAGTACAGAACCAATTGCCATGCAAGTGAATGGACAGTCAACCTCTCACATATAATTTGTTTCATATCCAAAAATATGTTAAGTGTTTTGTGGTTTTTCAAAATTAAAAATAATCATGAACACCTATATAAAATATACTGCACATACTGAAATATTTTAAATGCAATATTGTTAGAAAAGAGTGAAATGTGTGAGTCACTGTTTTTAATTTCCATTTCAACTGAAACAGAGAACATAACTGGAGCATAGGAACACATAATTTTAGACAGACAACTGACTTACGTAGATACACTATATACATTCCCAACAATTTTACCATGGTTAAAAGGTATTTATATTCTGATGTGGCTAAAATTGAACATGTCAACACTAATGCATTTTTCTTGGAGAACCACTACTTTCACCATAATTTCCATGGAAAATTTGTGTGCACATGCAGTAATAGATACATTTATAACATCAAAAGGATTCAATTTTCTTTTCAATCATACTACAGTATGAATAGCTTTTCCTATTGAATTTAACAATAAGGCACATTACCACAGTCTAAAGGATGGGGTACTTCTGCTTGCTCATATGAAAGTATGTCAAACAATATACATCTCACAATAGTTCTAGGTTAACTGCTCCTTTATATAGGTTTGTTATTAATATATTTGTGTCAGCATATTTTTATATTACTATTATTTAAATTTGTAAGAAGAGCAGCATTTCAAACCCTGTTTAACTCTCCACAGTATCAAGAATTTTTAAATATTATTTAAATGTGTGGAGAGATTTCTTTGTACAAAAAGAAATTACTTTTCATTACAAAATCAACTGGAAAGATATTCTTAGAATTGTAGGTTTGGATTTGTAACACATAGAGTCATTGTACTCACTCATGGGCATCGTTGTCTCTGTCCCACATGAGAGAGAAAGGAAAGGTTTTATCTGAGAACCATTGTCTCAACCCTGCATGCCTTGAGTACAACAAGAAAGAGAATAAACCCCAAAGTGAGCCCTAATACAGTTAGGGGGATTTTTGGTGTTGTTTTCTTTTCTTTTTTTTTTTTTTTTTTTTTGTCTTTTTTGATTTCACATTTATTTTGCTGTCATGAAAAAGGATTCTTTCAGAGCCTTTAAGTTAATGAAAACATTGGGGCTTGTGGGAATCCAACTCTAACACATTTTGCACAGCCAAAAGGTATTACATTGTACAATTCATGCTTTAAGAAGGAAAAAAAAAAAAAAAAACCACAAAAAAACCCAAACAAACAAATTAAAAAAACCCCCACAAATTCATAAAAGACTGAAAGTTTCTTTATTAATCAAAGATAATAACTGACACTTCTTAAAGATTCCTATTTAAGCTTATTTCTTTTCTAGCCCATATGAAAGGGAACATCTAACAGGACAGTAAATCTCTTTGGAAAAACTCCTCTTCCCACACAAGTGTTGGTCATGCCCAGAAAGAGACAAGGGTTTTCAAATTTGGGAGCCACGGAAGACACCTTACTGAAACAGAAAGTGGAGACCCACAGAGTGTCCAGGTGTGATTAGACATCACACTTCTCTCCATTTTCTGCTATTAATTTACTCACTTATGAGTAAAAAACTAACTTGTGAAATACAATGTTAGTTCCCCTCCTTTCTATAGCTGCTTTTTTCTTTATTCTTTATTTGGGCTGAGGACTACTCTAATGGGATTAAAATGAACAAACTGCCAAAAGCCCGTGGCTTTGAAAATCCCAAATTCCATTCAGTCAATTAGACAAATATTCATCTTTGTGAACCATGGGATTTTGTGATTTTTTTTCCCTTCATGTTTAAAATAATTTTTCAAAATCCTTCTTTAGTAGCTTTTTTAGACTCATGTTATTATAAAATTGCAACATTTGACACAAATTGCTTGGGCAAAACCAACCAAGTTCTCTTACTGTTAACTGAGTATTTAAGAATCTCACCGAGTTGTTTGCCTTGTGCCACAGACTCCAATTCTAGCTATAACTTCATTCTTCCAGTTTCATACATAAATGTGGATTGAGACAATGGTGAACTAAGCCTTTGTATCTGGAGCCCCACAGGACCTTAGAGATCTCTTGCAACTTCTTGTCACATAAAAAAAAAAAAACAGCAAAAACTTAACGCTGTACTTCTCTTTATTCTCCCTGAGCATTTGTTACCACCATCATGCTCTGCTGTCCTTGCAGTTCCCAGGTTACATTAGCCACCTTCCTTTATTCCTCTCTCCACATTTGTCATATTTCAGGATGCCATTACATCAAGCTTTGCACTTCCTACCACCCACCATTAGAAGGAAGCCTTGCAGTAACACGGTGTGGACACTTCTGGGAATGGTCTCTCTCAGCAGTCCATTGGCTTTTGGTCACTCACGACAGTGGCAGAAAGCTGGGACTGAGCTCTGTAAATTCATCTGAGCTCACATGAATTACTCACCTGAAGTTCCTAATTTTAATGCCTGTTCAGCTGTTTTCTGATTCGCATTAACGTTTGTTATTCAAATGAATAACTTAGATCCTGATTACATAAAAAGCAGCTGAACTTTGCAGCAGAAACGTTTTTGTGTTTGCAGTTCTGACAGTTAATTAAATTATTTAGGGAAACAAAACAAACAAACACACCCTAAAACCCCAAGAGAATAAAAGTGCATTAAATTCCATTCTGTAAACAAGGGTATGTAGCAAATATTTATTAAACTTTCAACCCTAATGCAAACATTCATGGAACAGAACATATACATAATGCTATTTTTTGTGTTCTTGGAAGATTTGCTCTCCAAAGGTTTCTGTGGGGAAGGATCTGCTTTTGAGATCACAGCACACAGATGGGAGAGCTCTCATCATGGCTGAGAGATCATCTGCCATTTCCCTGAGATTTTAGTATGTAGGGACATTAGATTCACAAACCAAGAAAGGCAACCAACAATCTACCACTACAAGTGCAAAAACTCCTAGACATGACAGGAGGCACAATTCCTAAGGGCACGGAGAGTAAAAGTGCAAAAACAGCATAGGCAAGGGACCCACAAAAGGCACATGCCCCATCCAGTTTCTGCAGCTCAGCAATCCTTCTTCCTTCCATCCAGTTACAATGAGTACCTAATACAGCCAAGAAACATTCTCAGTACCGAATGCATCAGAATTCCAGAGAAACAACTGAAGAAAAAGTTAAAGGCCACAACCTCTAATGCGAATTTTAGTCTCTTGGGTACCACAGGTTCTTCAACTTCATCAGCTGAGCCTGAATTTGTGACACATATAACTTGTGTTGGAATTATTCTTACATTCTGTGCTCCTCATTGCCAGGCTACATTAACATAATTTAGCCTTTTTTTTTTTTTTTTAATTTTTGCAAGACAGGCAGGGGAGGTAGAAGGAAAGAAGCTAAAAGCTGTGCAGTGCTTTGCATGTTTATATGGTTTTGTTTTGTTTGTTTTCCTACTCTGGTTCTCCAGAAGGTGTCTTTTTCCTCCTATAATCTTTTCTTTGTAGGCTCATCGGTTCTGATGTTTGGTATCCACAAGATCCAGCCATAATCTGGGTCTTTAAAATGAGCCACATAATAAAAATCACATGCTTAGCAAATTGTCATAGAAGCAGATTATTTTCATGTTTCTGTGACTCTTGAGTCAGATTAGAATCTGGCAACATTCAATATTCAAGCACAAGATGCAGGTGTATAATATGCGCAGCACAGAAGTTCTGAGAAAAATGAGATCAAATCTCCTTGTTAATCTTTAGGTAAATTATATTTATCACTCAAGAGTTGTGTTAATTCTTCCTTAAGCAAAAAGACATTCACTAAAATAAATATGTATTTTCATTCAATAGCAGTAGAAAATCCAAACATTCCTCCCCAGCAAACTAACACCACAAGCGTCCTACAAATTTAAGTCATGGCAGGGATATCTGTTTACCATTCAGGAAAGGTATAGAAATGCAGATCATTAAAGAAGTAAAATAAGGTGCATAGTCAAAGTAATATTGTTGACTAGCCACTGGTGAATAACCACACTCTGTTGAAAATTTGGACAAGTACATCAAGTAGGAAATAATTTAATCAAAGAAATAATGTTAAATGTGTGCACAGCAAAAGATAAACTTTGGAAAAGAAAAAAAATGGGACTCTGGATTTCACATTTCAGATACCTGTTTGGTTTTCTGATAGATTCAAGATGAGTCTATTTTCAATATTAAAAGAGAAAATGTGTATCCCAGTTATGAACTTTAGTGAGCAGCTATTACTTATAATTATCAATTTTATGACAAAGCTCTAAACAATCTCATATTTAACTCAGAGTACATGGTATTACTTTTCACAAAGGCTGAGCACCATAACGTCCTTCAAATTTCCCGGGGGACTTCAGCTTCCCAAATGTGCTACATTCCCTTGAAACAAGTACTAAACTTGGTAAATGAAACAAAGTTTACTAAACTAAACAAAGGTAAACAAAGTGTTTCACAGAAAGTGGATCTGGTACATGAACTTTAGACTTGCAGTTCAGCATCCTGACAACTGTCCTGATTGCAATGCAAATTCTTCCTTCTGAAGTCTGTTGAGACTCAAAACACAGGAAAAAATGTGCTGAAATATATATATAGCAATTTTTAATAGCAAGTTTCTCCTGCCATTTGCAAGACTAAAATTATATAATTAGTATTATTGTTGTTACATTTCTACATTTGTGATAAAAACACAATGATTAAAGGGGATGAACAACCTTCAAAATGTGGAATAAATGGTATTCAATTCTTGTAAAGGCATAGGCACCTTTGCAGATGTTCACAGATCATTGGTCAGGTAAACACCATAGCAGACAATCTATACTTTTTAAAAAAGACATTTTTCTAAAACTGTACTAAACAGACACAGTAGTTAAAGTTTTGTTAAAACTGAGAAACACAGTAGCATTTTTCTGGGCTTTTGTTCCTTTTTTTTCCAAATAATGATTATCCACATTATGGACTGAAGGACACTTTTTATTGTCTTTAAAACATTTTTTTTTTTTTACTTTTATATTGCAGACAGCAATTGAGTTTGAAAGGAAAGTTTATATTTCTCTCAGCAAGTTCAGAGAGATGGTACATGTTATGTGACTCCTTCTCTCATTTGTTGATAGAACAACCACAGCAATTATGTCATCTGCTAAAAGTTCCACCACTTTTATCCACCCTAAGTGTGGTGAGGGAGCATCAATAAGTTAAACAACCTTTATGTTGACCTGAATGATCTTCCTAAAAATGTCTTCTATTGTTTGATGAAAAGAGACCAATAAGGTGTTCTGATCATCCATGAAACACAGAATGTTCATGACTGTTGAATTCAGTAGCAAAAACAATGATATTTACATTCAAGTCCCAGTGGCAGGGTGGCAGGCTTGAGGCTTATGGTGTCTTTAGAGAGAACACTTGAAAATACTCGCTAAGTGAGCTTTTAAATAATTCAAAACATCATTGCCCAGGATGGTATTCTTTTGTTATATCACTTCATTGTACAAAATTAGGCATAAAAACAATGCTCTCAAAATCCCAAATCTGAGCTCCACTCCTTTTCATGTACAAGTCCCATTAAACAGCAAAAGAGAAAAAAAAAAAGAGAGCAATGGGGATGAGATTGGAATGCACACAGTCTATGCCCTATCTGCAAACAATTGCATTTGCTTCACATGGGATAGTTGGTGCAGTAATATTCAGGAAGTGAAAATATAAGATACTGCTAGATGAGTGCCCATTGTGCAAATCTTTAGCTCCTCTAGCTGTGACAAAAAGATGAGACTTTTAAGGAGAATCTGCATATCTGTTTCCTGACAAAGAGATAAGAGTCTAAAGCATACATATAGGGAGGCAAAGAAAAGATAGGGAGGCAAGAAAAGAACTGTTCAGTCCAGCTCCCATGGAAATGCTCACTGAAGAGCTATTTAGAAAAGAATATGCTTCAAAAATTTTGGATCCTCTAAGAAAATAGATTCAGCCTAAGGAGAATTTGTAGCAGTCAAAATGCTATAGTTTTTCTTCAGTTGAGATAAAATAGCTTCTTTTCTCAGAGAGTTAAGAAAGAACCTTATTTATCCCCAACTCAACCATTTGCTTTTTCTCCCAAAAACGCACTCTCCTGTAAGGATTACAGAGATGATGCAAGTAAAAGAAGGGATGGGGAAGGGGGAGAGGGCCAGTAGTGAAAATACATCTTTTAACTTGGATCATGCCCCACTGAAAATTGGAGCAGGGACATATTCTAGTATGTGAAGTGCTTTCTTGTTTGACTTATGTGAATGTAGAGTTATAACAAGAAATAGAATAAAATGTAAAATTTTTTCAAAATGCAAAGCACAATTTCCTTTTGCACAGGAGAGTCATCTTTTGGAAAACGAGAAGGAATTAATAAGAAAAATTACAGTTGAATGAAGCGAGTGGGTAGAGATACTTTTTAATTCATTTGGAAAGTCCCACTGCAGAGAAATCAGAAAGCTCTTTATTTTTAATTTGGAGGTTCTCACAGCCTAATCCTCGCAAAGGCTGGCTGCTCGCTGCTGACTCGGCGAGTTTCCCCTTCCTACTGCTGGTGGAGAGTGATCAATGAATTGACAAATGCCACTGACTGCTGAGTCAGCCCTGCAAAGGTTTGCCGGAGGGAAATTTGCACACTGAAGAGTCAAAGCCAGAAAAAACTGAAAAAAACCCCACCGAGACAGAGTTCTCCGTGCAGGAGGGGGCGAAGAACAGAACATGGAGGCAAGGAAGGACACAAAGGGGGCAAATGCACAGGTGGGAAAAGGCAAGGAGTTTTATTGTCTATAATTTATGGACTGTTAAAATTGTTGAAGCACATGATGGCTGGGTTCAGCACTGAGACAGAGATTAAGAGGATGAAGGGACACATCATGCTATAAAGGGAAAAACTGCTTGCTTGTGAAGTTCTCTGCACAAAGGACTGACTGTGTAAGACAAAGGATGAAACAGATGTTCCTCCTGCCAATAGCCTTTACAGGCTCATGAGGTGCTGGGAGCAAATCGGGGTTCAGACTTGCTTGACATTTAACTCAAACTCAACATTCCCTTATAATTGAGTGAAATGAGTTTAGTTTCTTCCTAGAGCTCTGTGCTGATGGACTGAAGCAAATTTGTCATTTAGGAATAAGAGATGTTTTCGTACCAAGACAACAAAGAAAGAATGATCATTAGGAATAATCCTCTTACAATTTGCAGCATACATCAACAAAATTAACAAATCTTGCCTTTTGGCCCTTCTGTAGCAAGGAACTTTTCTCCTCTTATATTTCAGTTTTGTCACATAATACTCTGGTATTCTTCTCCCACACTTCTTAAAAATGTATCCTGCCACACACTTGGCAAAAATTAAAGTACCTTTCTAGTGTTTGGCATTTGCTTTTCACCCTGTTTCTTTGCATATCTTCCTTGAAGCAGGGTTCTATAAGAATCACCTGCCCAAACTTTTATAGCCAGTACATTTCTTCGAGTTTTTACAGCAATTTGTTCTAGTGTTTTCGAGTTCTCTTTAACTTTTATATAGGAATTCACAAGTCTGAAACCTGCTTTAAAAGTTATCCATTCCATCTATGACATAAGGAAATTTTCAGACAACCTATCAAGTCCAAAAGAGCACCTCCACTACATTTTTAAAATCTTCACAAGGGAGTAGAAGCTCCTCTCTCTCCTAAAAGCTGAGTATTTTGTTCTGCTGAGAAGCAACTGAGGTAACGGTGAAGATCACAGCTCTAGATTCTGAGTCAATGGAAATTTTCCTTATAAGAGTGATCTCACATTTTCCTGAGAAGGGACAGCGCAGCAGTCAGTTGAGTTGGAAAGATACCTGCTGCAATTTTAAATAAACTTTACTTCAACCACAGAAACATAAAATGTCCTGAATTGGAAGGGATCCTAAGGAACATCAGAGTGCAACTCCTGCCCTGGAGAGGACACCCCAAGAATCACACCTTGTGAATTTTTTGAAAACTAAACCTTTGAAGCAGGGTTGGCTCTACCTTCAATTTATTATTTTTCAACAGCTGGCCTGTGTAATGCAAAGAACCTTTGCAAAGAAAATTACTGCATTGTCATTCCAAATCTTTTTTCTTCTAGGTCAAATATATTTTTAAAAATTAAATTTTAAAAACTGCTGGAAAATTCTGATTATATTTTAGATTTTAAAATATTTTAAACTCTCATGACAAATACCAAAAGAAACATCCAGATAGTTGAAACAGTATAGAAGTTTGAATATTTTTTTTATAAGATATCTTAACCATGCATCTACCTATAAAATTTAATCTGTTTCTGCCACCGTTCTAGCCAGGAAAAAGTGGAAAACAACATGACAGTGATAGACATAACAATCTGTTCATTGAAAGTACTTGGATTACAGTAAAGGAACACAGAAATTAGTAAGATTATAGCATCAAGGGTCTGTTCTGTGGTGATGTATTTGAATGGTAACATAGTCAAAGTGGTAACATACCCATCAAATTGGTAAAGTGGCGACCAATAAAGTATAAAATTAAAAAACATAATGTGATTTTGTAATGGCCTATTCTATCACCTATTTATGATAGCAGAACTTTCTGCTCTGCCTCTGCACTTTCTCCCAATGCTAGTAGTGCAGCTGAGAAACTTTTAAAGTGGTATAGCTATCAACAATTTATTAAAAAAAAAACACAAAAGCAAGTGTTTGAGGTCCAGATATTTATAACATGATTTTTGCAGAGATAAAAAAACAATGTTAAGAATTTTCCCAATGAAGAATTTAAACTCTTCCCCTTCCTATTTTTTTTCTTTAAACCTGTGATGCATGCTAAAATGATAAAACACAGTGAAATCACAAAATATAATGAATAAAATCACCTGCCTCAGAAAAATCTCAGGCTTCAAAGTATGGCTTAAAACCCAAAATCCCCAAAACTCATCAAGATTTTTCATCACATGCTTAAACCCCATATGTTCAGAGCCCATGGTTAATAGCAAGGTGACCAAGGAGCTGATTTCCTGAAGTGACTGCTCCTCATATTCTACTCCACTATGAGGAAGAGAGTTATGCCACATACTCATTTTTCATCCTTCCTTTCAGAAGAAAAGAAAGTAAAATGTTCAGAACTGGAGTACATGGAGCAAAAAAATGTAACCAGCATCTTAGTAGTTCATTATGGACTTTCATAAACATTTTTTTGTCCTCCCACAGTATTGAAGAGATTATAATGGCCACAGTTTGTGTGAAAAATGAAAATTCTAGATGTTTTATAGAAAAATCTTCATCTTTTATTGTTCACGAAAAGAAAGCTTTGGTCCTTTTCTCACAGGAGCTGGGTTATTAAAAGTCTTCTAAAATCCTTCCAATCAAGAAAAAAATGCAGAACTTATGCTGAAAATTGCACAAAGAAATATGTGTATTAAGAGGTGTCCCCAGCAATGTTGAACCATAGCACTTGATTTTATTAGTTTTCAATCTCAGGTTGATAGGTTTCTGATTAAGCATTTGTTCTGCATCACAAAACAAGTGAAGAATACCTTTCTAATGCCAATGACTTGCATCCAAGAGTTAATTACTACGTGACCTTCAAACAGGCTCTTGTTTTAGGATTAGAAGCACCTATTTTTAGTGTGAAGAAAGTTTAAAAGTGAGAGTATGTGTCTTTGAAATAATACCCATGGCATACTTTTTAGACATATCGTTTCCTACATTTAATGGTCTCATTTTAAAAACTATATCACAAAGTTCTGTCATAACTCTAACATACAAGCACGTGTCTGATTCATAAAACGTTGAGAATGTATCTAAACTCCACAGAGGTTTTTGTTGTTACAGAGAAGCCTGAGTGTAGTGGTTAAGGAAGATGGATTAAGTTTCTGCTGTATACTGTCAGGTTTTGATTTCAAATTCTGACTTCTGATAAACCAAAGTTAGTCTTAAAAAAAAATATTTTGGGGGGGAAAGGAAGGAAAATGTCCCTCATGTGCAAGGTTTCCATGGAACTCTGTCAGCACTATAGGCATCCTTCCTAGGAATACAAAACAACACTCTGAATCAAGCCAGCAGTTTCCTAAAATAAACAGCAAGGAATATTCTCAGGAAAGGCTTGTTTCTAAAGATGTTTGAATGCTCCTCTAGAACCAGGACCAGACAACAGCAAGCTGGATCAGACTTGTGGTTCCACCTGGGGTCCATTTTAAACGTTGTAAAATTCTTTCTAGTTCAAAACTGAACAAACTAAACAAATTTTTCATTGCCTCCCAGTGCAAGGCCCTTTGAAAAGCATTTCCCAGAATCTGAAATACCACAGTTGATACAATTTTTAAAACAGCTCATTCCTAATGGAACTTGAAACATAAACAGCCCTGTTTTGCAATCTGTCACAGCATTCTCTCCTGTGACTGCTGCAGCACGTTTCAGCTGATGAATACCAGAGAACATGCAGGAAACAGGGAATCTCCTCTTTGAGGATCAATGACACAAAATATAAAACACAGAGGATTTAGTAGAGCCATATTCTCATAGATACTTAGTAAATCAGCCACAGGTAACAACTCTCACTGACATTTAATAGAGTACTGAAGTAATAATGCTATCTTAACACAGATAACGGGGAAAATAATTATCAAAACAGTTTTCCTATTACTAGTCACAGTATTTGCACACTGATTTATTTTCATTCCCACTTAGTCCCTCCTGGCTTACTTCTCCATAAAGATGTTAACACTATTCACGGAGCTTTCTTGTAGCTTTAGTTGAATGTCTGTCAGCTGCAGGAGCCTCCCTTTCTTATCAGGGCACGACAAAACATTTTTAGAACCCCAGTCAACAAAACACATATATATGTGTGTGAGTGTATCATTATCACCTACCCAGCCCCATCATCACAGCTGTAGGTTCAAGAACTGGTGGAAAGGTCAGTGAGTAGAGGCCACTGGAGAAAGCAGGGAAATGCAATCAGGCAAGGGAAGTTCATTGCATCCTTTGGACTTCTGCCACCTGGATCCAGGCAAGTCTCTGCTCCAGCCTTAATCTTACTGGCACTCAGAGATTCACAGTTGGTTGCAAACTGAGGCAGTGTCACACTATTAAGCTTCAACATAGAAAAAACAAGTAAGTAAAACTAGGTTGTTTCATAGAATCATGGAATAACCAGGTTTAGCAGGGACCTTAAAGATCATCCAGTTCCAAGTCCCTGCCATGGGCAGGGACACCTTTCACCAGACCAGGTGTCTCA
Source organism: Cinclus cinclus (assembly GCF_963662255.1). Classification (NCBI taxonomy): domain Eukaryota; kingdom Metazoa; phylum Chordata; class Aves; order Passeriformes; family Cinclidae; genus Cinclus; species Cinclus cinclus. The sequence goes on along the minus strand of NC_085051.1, from coordinate 13,009,012 downwards.
GAGCCCCATCCAACCTGGCCTTGAACATTTCCAGGGTTGAATTGGAACAGCTGGGACTGGAATACAGCTTCTCTGGGCAACTTCTTCCAGTGTCTCACCACCCTCACAATAAAGATTTTTTTTTCCCCCTAATATCTAATCTAAAACTATTCTCTTTAGTTTGAAGCCATCATATCAGAAATGTCCTGTTATTACATGCTCTTGTAAATAGTATTTTTTTCCTTAATTTCTGTTGGCTCCCTTCCACTACTGGAAGGGAAAATCCTGGAAAGCTCCACAGAAGTCTGTGACCCTCCCACCCCTGGGTCATCACAGGACACTGCCTGAGATATAGCTGGAAATTCAGGCAGGGAGCTGCTCTCTAGGCAGTAGGAGCACTAAGGCTGAGGCTGTCCTGGACCAGCCCCCCTCCCACACCAGCTCCTCACCACACCCCCAGAGAGGGCACCAGGCTGCTGGGTAAAACCTACCCTGCCCCTGTGAGAAGGATTCTGTGCCTTTGCTCTGCAACTTTGTCATCGTACAGCGGGAAAGCTTGGATAATGGTGACGTGCTTAAATGGCACTTGCAGCAATTGTTTTATCTAACATGCAGAAGTTACTGACTTTTATTTAGAAACTCATTCAGAAATTAGTTTGGGTGGAGCAAGTGGTGTTAATGGAATATGTGTGATCCACTTTTTTTTCGTCTTGAAAATAAGGTCACACTTTCATTGCACCTACAAGTGCAAGCTGCTTTCCAGACAATTTGAGTGAGCATCATGCCCCTGAATTTCCCTTATCCATCAAGTACGTTCCACAATTATGGCTATTTTTCTGTTCATACTCTGCCCTACTCTGCGCTTGTTAACAGTTACTTTTTGGGGCTTTTGAGAGTTCCAAAAGCAGGTGAAAGTCCCAAAGAACAAATAATTAAAAAATGGGAGCAAGAACCATGCCACAAAGTCCACAAGTAGAACAGAACGGCAGGAACAAAATGCAATTCAAGTGTCCACTCTTCCTTATTCAAAATCACAGCTTTGACTCCCTTTGTCACTCTTGTTTGGTTCACTGTCATCATCCCTGCAAGAGTTTGGCAACCAGAATGTGACAGAAAGTGACAGTAATGCAGTCATCCTTTGCTTTTCTTACAGAGGCAGCTGTCAGAAGCTATACCACATTAAGCCAAAGTACCAGCCGTCATGAAGCTTTTCCAACATTAAAATTTAAGAATATACCTTTGGAGAGTTTAAAGTAAGTTAGGATTGTCATTTCACGATAGATACAGAGATAGATGGATAAAGGAATGGATGAGTAAGACAAATAAAAAGTGTCACAGCAGTATGTGAACAGGCCATTTTGAAAACCAAACTTGCACATTCTTGTTGTAGAAATTTCAGAAATAATAGGGATATTGAACAAAATAACATTCCAGGTACCATTGCTGACTACATTAATAATGTTAAGGAACTCCCTCACCTTAGATAACAGATGAAAAACACCGCCATTCTCTTTTAAATATTATTGCACTATTTCTTGTTCTCTGACACATTTTCTGGGATTTCTTATTTTTGGCTCATCCTGCACAGGCCAGTTTCTCTTTCAGATATAATCTGAATCTATAAACATGCCCACTTGTAGAAACACAGACCTTTTCAAAAGCTAGCCAGTCACAGGACAAGTCCACCCAAAAACAGCAACTAAAATGAAAACATTAGGAAAAATTCAATGGAAGTAAAATAAAATGTAATAAAAAATAAATGCTGTCAGGTGTGAAAAATGTTGTTTGTTATTTTTGTCTTTCAGAGAATCTAGCAGTGTTGAAGAAAATACTAACTGAATTTAATTCTAAATAATAATAAAGCACTAAATAGTAATAATACATCAATCTAAAACAAACAAACCCTGAGTGGAGTCTGCAACTCTACTAACACCACAGCAGAATCCCAATACTTCACTAAACACACAAATACGCCTCGGAAAAATCTTGTTATTTACTACCAGACACCTAATTAGAACAGAATAGGTGCCACAGAATCATGAATATAAGGGTGAGAAATGTCTGTGCCTGGGTTAATCCCCTACCCCTGCCCTGCTAAGTGCTGTAGGTGTGCTCTCCTGGAGATAATTTATTCCTGGGAGGCTGAAGATTTTTGATATTTCTGTCCTAAACTCCTGTATGTTTCCACAAATATAGATATATTTCTTTTCAAAACAGCTCTTATCATATTAGGGCTTTAAGACCAATGGTAAGGAAGTGGGAAGAGTGGAACTTGTAAAGAGGACAGAAGAGGCAGAGTCAAAACTTCCCATATCTAAAATTATTGCATAGACTAGAGGCACAAACCATTTTCCATGGTCCTTACATATGAAACAAGTGCCACTAAGTATAAATTGCAGCAAAAAGGATTGAGATTAGCCACTGGTGAAAAGCTTTCTGGCAATAGGACAAACAGAGACTGCAGGAATTGGAAACGTAAAACGTGGGGCAGGCCAGCAAATACACAGCCCAAGTGGGGTGGGCCATGCCAGCTAAGCTGAAGGGGCTCCTGAAGCCCTTCCAGCTTGGTTTTGTTCTGAATTTTTTTACTTTCCTATAGGATCACCTTGACTATAGCAATTTTAGAAGCAATTCATTCTGAAGAATGAAAATACTGTACCCCTGTATAAAAGTTTGGACCTCTGTTTTGAGAGAGGAAAGCAAGACATGCTCATGAAAAAAAAAAGGACAGTTTCACACTGAAGAAATACTCTGGTGAGAAAGAATTAGGCATCAATTTAAATAAAATTTTTGGTGAGATTAATTTGGAAAGAGTTGGAACTACATTTGAACTATTCAGAAATAATTTCTCATACATACCAATATTCCCTGTGAATGGCTCAGCTGACACTTGTAGAAACAGCTATTAGCACAATATAAATAGCACCAATTTAAGCATTTTTTACACAATGCTCTGCATTCCAGCTTCTAGAAATTTCCTACATTTTCTGGATGGCTGTCTTTGTTTCTACATACTTTCACTCTGTCTAGTCCTTGAAACCTATTACAGCAATATCTTTTAATAGAGGCAGCATAAAAGCAAAATGCATCTTTAAAAGGAGAAACTACTTCAAGCTGTATATCTATATATAGAGTTACCTGAGGTGTTTGTCTTTTAAAGAAATTTATTTTGGTGGTGGATAACCTACTTCTAAAAGCTCCACCATTTAAGCTCCAACAGAATTTCCTTTTTCCCAACCTTAGTCTGCTCTATTAAAAGTACAGTTTTGTGCTGTGGTGTACTCTACAGTATCCATGCATATCAAGAAATGGTGACAAGATACAGAGGGACAGCAAGACTATTAAATATCCATCACGCCACTCTGGATCAGGCTTAATGCAATCAGAAACACATGACTACATCAACTTATCTCCTTTGATCAAATGTGATTAAGTAAGTCATTAATTTTCAAGACAAATAAAAAATGCAAGATCATTTTATTATAAATGTAAATGCCTGTCTTCTTAAATGATTTTTCTAAAGGAAGCCCTTCTAATACAGAACTTTGTATACTTCAGAGAACAGTTGTTTTAACATTGGTTTTAATTTTAATGAAACATTATGTATTTGTATGCATGTCTTCTTTCCTTTTTTCTCACACTGCTCATGTTGTCAAGCAAAATTTGTGCATCAGCTTGATCAAGATAATTTCATTATACCATTGTTACCATTATGACTTGGGCAATTAGTAGTTTATAAGAATAAATTTATAGCAATCAGTGATTGAGGCACATTTGCAGTAGTCAGGGTGTAATAAAGCCCAATCAATTTCTTTCATTTAATATGTAGGCTGTGACCCCAGTTTTGATGAGAACTCTTAGCTATTTCATCTTTAAATAAAAAAGAATGTCTGCAAGCAATTATAGTGGTGTGTTAATTGGATATTCCTTTTTATCTTTTATACTACAGAATGCATTGCTAACGAAATCCTTGTTTTCTCTCTCATACCCTTTCTCTCTTCCTCTCTGTAATGAACTGATATTGACTTGGTGTATTTTGCTGAGACAATGAGCCAGATTTTGATTTTCAGTAGCACTGGTGTAAATCTGGAGTGACTTCTCTAAATTAGACAGAATTACAGAGATATCTACGCACACAACTGAGACCAAACCCCACTCCTCTTTTCTCAGCTCACGTTGCCAGTAACAGAGGACCTGATTCAGAGCTGAGTGCCTCTGCAAGCTCTGATCAGCCACTGTCTTGTGCCTGAGCTGAAGTATCCACTGGCATGCGGTATTCAAAGGGATGATTCCTAAGCTTAAAGCACTGGGAAGGTTTGGTCTTAGCCTAAGGTACTTTGCTGCATTAATTCCGTGCTGATTTAAGGTACGTGATGATAGATGAAAGTAATCCACACTGCAGGAAGAAATGAGACTCCAACCCATATTTAATCAGCATTGCGCAGCCCAAGCTGTACATGTTTCATGTTCCACGAAATCACCCATTGACCTGGACAGGTTCATCATTTGGGTAACAAGTTCCTGCACAGGACAAAGAGAATTTGGATAAAAGGTTTTGTGGGTGCTGTATGCACACATTGGAACAGTTAACCAAGAATTTGCTTCATACTTTTTGCCCCTGTAGCAATTTTTAAACACAACGCAAAATACCAGCATTTCCTTGTGTTTATGGTAGTATATTTAAGATTCTCCATCACAAGAGGAAAATTACTTTTTTTTTTTTAAATCTCTTCTGGGATATAACTTCTAGTATTTCTGCAAGAATTCTCCAATAATTAAATGAACCTTGCAATTTTTACTTTAGCAGGTGTATAACTTACCTTGGAAATACTTTTATATTTTATGTATCAGTAATTATGCAAGAAAGATATTTTACAAGCAAAAAAGTTACCATCCTTCAGTGGTAAATTTTCATGTACTGGGACACTTCAGGCCAAATCATTTATGTAAAATTTATCATTTGTACCAGAAGACCATCAAAACAATTACAGCCTGACCTGATGCTGTTCAGGTGTCCTCTGAGCTACTCAAATGCTTCACTCCATTTCTGAGATTTATCAATGCTTATGATAGTTTGCTCCCTGCAAGTTTTATTTCTAATGTAATTCTTGCTATTCAACTTTTTCTGAGGTTGAATCAATGAAATCCTGAAGTCTTTAGTCCTTAATCAAGCAAAAAAAATCCCACTACAGTTAAAAGCAATCTTACTTGAATGTAAACTCAGTGAAGACTTAAGGGTTATACTCTGCTTTATACTTCAGAAAATGTAGCCCCCCAAACATATTTGAACATATTATGGGGAGAAAAGTTATTGAAATGCAGAAATAGAGAGATTCTCAATACCTTAAGGAAAATAATACTAATAATGTGTCTCAGACAAATAGAGACAGCAAAAAAACAGGCAGAAATGCCTGGTCAACATATGTGTATATATAATTAAATATATATATATATATATGTACACATAGATGTGTATTTCTATATGACTGGAGATACTATGACGAATAATGTTAAGTGTCTTTAACTTACTGGTTAATTTTGTTTTGTTTCTTAGTTATTCACAGTCTTAGAAGCAAGAAGGAAAAGATCTCTTTTTAATGAAGGCAATGGACACAGCTGAGGAAGAATTTCACCTCTCAATTCTGACATGGATTTCCTCCAAGTCTTTTATAAAATTGCTTATTTGACCCAAGCCTCAGTTTCTCTTCTGCAGAGTAGCACTTGCTCAACAGACACTTAATGTCGTACTTGTTCAGAGGTTGTACTTTTTGGGACCAGAGCTTCTGGCTTTAAGATGGGCTTTAATTTCTACCTTCTTCAATTCACTGTTTAGCATTTAATTTTCTTTTTTTTTTTGTATGCCTGCAACTCTTGAATCAATAACTCCATTATGTAAGCATTGAGATCCAGACATAATAACAAACAAAAAATTCAAAGCTAAAACAATTTGAATTTTTTTATTCAGTAGGTCTTTTCAGGCAAATACCCTGGCAAGGTGTCAGGTCCTCAGCAAAGCCATTTTATCAATCCCTCACCTCAGCTGGACAGGGGAGGGCAAATATAATGAAGGGCTCATGGGCTGAGATAGAGACAGGGAGAGATCAATCACCAGTTACTGTCATGGGCAGAGCAGGCTCCACTTGGGGAAATTAATTTAATCTATTACCATTTAAATTCAGCTATGATAATGAGCAATAAAACCTCATCTTGAGAACGCCTACTCTCCACCTCTCCATTCTTCCTGGGCTTAACTTTGCTCCCAGTTTCTCCGACTCCTTCCCTCACAGCTATTCAGGGGGATGGAAATTTGGGATGCAGTAAAATTCATCACGTGTTGCCTCTGTCCCTCCTTCCAGGAGCTTCCCAAGGGGTCACAGCCTCCTTCAGGCATCCACCTGCCCTGCCTTGGAGTGCTCCATGAGCTGCAGGGGAATCTTGTCTCTGGCACCTGGAGCACCTCCTCCTCCTCATCCTCCTCTTTCTTCATTGACCTAGCTGCCTACAGGGCTGCTCCTCTCACATTTTGACACTCCTCTCTTCTCGGGCTGCAATCGCTGCTGCACAGGAACATCTTCCCCATCTTATATACATCATCCAAAGATCCAGAGGAAATCATATGTGCAATAATGTCCTCACAGACATCCCAGGAAAAATGTACATCTATAAGCATGCCAGTCTTTTCCTGACAAACAGTAGACTCGTGGAAAAATCAGCAAGAAAACGAGAGAAACTTTCCTAACGTCTCAATGTTAAGGAGGCTTATTATTTAAAAATAAATTAAAATCAGGAGCACAAACCAGTTGTTCTGTTGATTTTGATAAACTGTAAAAGATATTTTTCAACATCAGTGACACTACTAATTAATTTTGTTTAATTGAAAAACATTTAAGATATATTTGTGTGTAAGACTAGCCTAGTGAAGCATGATCACAACTATGAAGTAACTAGTCAAATAACCCAAAGGATTTACAGAATACAACAAATGCTTCAGAAGGTGTGCTGACTTTGCAGGTTTTTTGATAGCACATTCTGTTACATGGCAATACTGACAATTGAAGAAAAACATTAGTCTTTCTTTTTCCCTGTGGGTAGAACATTGCAATTTAATCATACCATTTCCTATCTCTTGCAAAAGTAAAATAAAATAAACAACAAAAATCAAACAAACAAAACCTTATGACAACAACTTTGCATCACATATACAAAAAAAAAAAAAATACTGGCAGTGAGAAGCTAAAATATTTATTGTTAACTAAAAGATATTGCTAACTCAGTGGATTATTTCTACGGAAACCAAACAAGAGAGTATGAAAATTCCTTGGTTTGAATCAGCACATGGATTTGGAAATGCGTTTTAAAATGGAGTTTAATGTCTTCTCTTGGTGTTATTCAATTGCCAGAGTTTATTGATTTGAATGATATTTGTTAGCAAGATGGGAACAAAAACAGTCTTCTTGTTGTCACAGTTGTTTTGTGTAGCTATTGATGTGATAAAACAATTTCATTTGTGGAATACTGTAAAGCAGCAGCTGCCTAATGGAAAAGAAATACTTTAAGAAATTGCATGCATAAAAGCTTCTAGGTGTTTAAACCTCTGGTCAAATGAGACAATTTATAATGTTAACAAACTTAATTCCAGAACAAGTTGTATCACAATTGGACCTGTCACCACTCTACAAGTAACTGTCCCTTATGATTCATTATGACCCTCCCTGCTTGACATGTGGACTGAGTGCAAACAGAGTGTGGAGAGTGAGTCGGGAGAGGGGAGATAACAGAGATAAATCTAAATTCATTCTGGAAGCAGTCACACTCAATGACATATTCACTGACTTCTTCAACAGCTCATTTGATAATGTTCTTTTTGCACTATTCATTTTTCTGAAAGATGAAAGCTGGCTGAAGATCTCATCTGCTCACTGATGCAGGGAAAAGATTTGAAATTAGCACAAAAATAAAAAAAGGGAGGGGTGGGGTGGGGTGAAAAGCAAGCACTTTCTGATTAACAGTTTCTTGGTCCTGACAGGGAAGGCTAAACACCCTGCCTTTTCAGGTCACCTTTAATTAGAGATGCATTATAATTCTACAATATGTCAGTGGGCTGACTCTGTCTGGCAGAATTGTGCTTAGAGAAGGGGGAATACATTAATCACAATAATTAATTGCTTGAAGAATGGAAACATTGTTTTCTGTCTCAGCTTGTAACATGATACATATTTGTATAAATTTTTTATTACTGTTCTACACGAGGCTCAATCCAGAAGGTTAATAGCCTGATTGCAAGAAGTGTGCAAAAAGGGTCAGTAATTCTTGGCCTATAATAAATTCCTGATTTGATTTTTCTTTTTTTTATTTTTTTTATTTTTTAGGTGAGGAAGTAAGGGGAGGAGGAGGCAATGCTAATTGCATTAGCTAGCCAGAATGTTATATAGTTCATTACTGGAAATGAGAATTAAAACACTAGCTAACTGCTTTTCTCCACTGGTACTGAAAATATACTACACCTGCTTCTGCTGATTTGCCCAACTTGTTAATTATCCAGAAAAATCTGGGTCAGTATTTTATGACCAAATTATTTACCAGCTAAAGATTACAACTAGCTTGCCAATAGGAAATTAAGAAGTGTCATATTAAGCGGGGACAAAAATAAAAATATGACACTTGTAGGTTATTTTGGGGATTTGTTTTTAGCAAACTCTTTAAAAGAACAGTTTGCATTAAATCTCTTTTAATTTTTCTCTGAGAATTTAAAAGGCTGTCAATATTTCAGAACTGTCAAGAGAGTTTACCAATCAGTTCAGAGAAGTCCCTGCTGCTTTGCACGAGCACTGACAGGCACACTATGTACCTGTAACCACACCAGCACTTCATCAGCACTGCTTATCTACTCCTGAATGGGGAACACAGAAACAAACTTCTGCAAGCACAGTCCTCCACTCTCTTTTACCTACTTCACTGCAAATATGTGTGTGAACATGCACATTTTTGTGCATTCAGGTCCCTTTTGACATCTGGGGCAAAAAAAAAAGTATCAGAACCACAGAGCTACATCCTGACAGATACACAGCTCCCAACTCTTGGATTAGTCAGATACTCCTTTGCTTATTCAGCACTCCACTCCAGGCCACCCTTCAGATGCTGTCTTTGCTGCCCTTATTGCTCATAGGACTCATGCATTTTCCCTGATCACATTAACAATCTTTCCTGAATTAATTAATCAATCCTTTCTCCATCCAATAATCCTTTTTATTTTCCAAACTCATAATTTCTCTTATCAAACACCCATTTTTCTCCCATCCATAGCAGATGGGGAAAGGCAGGAGATGAGAGGGGTGTCTAATCCCCAGTGAATTTTATGCCTGCATATAATGCAAAGGTGCTTGTTATTTAAATCAGGAAAGAGGAAAAACAATAAAAAAACCTACAATTATATCCACAAATCCTTTTGATGCTTCCTAAATGTGCTAAACTACATTGAAAAGTAAAAAGAGAACTTGCAAAAAATTCCAGGTACCTTTTAAGAGGCTTTCAAAACACTTATTAATTCAGCAGCCTATGTTTGTGTTCCTTTTCAAATTTAGACGGTTTTCTCTCTGAAAATATGACAGAAAATTATATAGCATAGTATCTCTAATACTAGTACTTTTCCTTTACTTGCAAAGCAAAGATCAAATAAATGGCCCAGAGAATGAGCCAAATTTAAAATAGAAGGAAATTGGTATATTAGATCTTCAGAGAGAATAAATACACAAGTAAAAAATAAAACCTTTTGTCAACCTTATTTTAGAAAAATACCATAAAACCTCAGAACCTGACCCACAAAATTCCACCCCTCCAGAAAAATAGATATTTATGTACAAAAAGAATGAAAAAATAGAGTACTTTTCTATTCAAAAAACAAGAAAATACAGTTTCAACTACTTTCTAGATAAGTCCAAAATTTCATAAAACAGCCATTCTTAGAGAAGGAAGTATGGTTATATTTTTCCCTCAAAACAAATAGAAATATTACATGAGCCCAGTACAGACTGTTAGTCAGCAATGGCTCTGTGCAAGATGTAAAGCAGACAGTGAGACTGCCAGTCACTTAGGTCTTTTTTATTGATGTAACACATTTCTAGACATATTAAATATTTTTTTCTTTTAACAAATTTCAGGCTTTCTATGTTGCCTACCACCTGATATTCTCTCATTTTACACAGCAAAAAATGAGCCTTAAATATAGTCAAATTAATTTCTCCTGTTATGCATTCATTTTTATGGAATCTTTATAAAGAACTTGCAACACAGTGGAGATTCAGAATCAGGAGTTGGCAGAAGTCGACTTCAGAAGTCATGACATATTCCAAAGGGGATCACTATGAATATTTTTAATATGTGATTATGAGACTGAATCTGCTTTAGTTCAGTCTCCTATGTGTTGCCTAGAAGGCTGTGAAAGTTTTTCTGATGTAAGAGAAGAGCAAAACATCTAAACAAGAATTCTATTGCAGCAATTATTTATTCCAGAAAGGAAAGATGTGTAAAAGTGAGAGAGGTTTCTTAAAAGGAAAGTTTGTTAAAAGGAGAAGTGAAAAGGACAACAGTTTTAAGGCTGTCAGAAAACTTATGTATTTTAGGGACCATCAGCATAAAAGTTTAAGGGAAAAATGGAGATTCATCAAAGTCTAATATCTACAGAAATTTCTGGAATGGTCAAATTTGCCAGCAAAATAGGAAAGAATGCACGTAAGCTACAATTGTTAATAGAATTATTTCAAATTCCTCTCAAACAGAATAATTTTAAATATCCTTCAAGAACCTGTAAATGAGAAGTGTAATGAGCATAAATTAAGAAATATTAGGCTGGAGCAAGAGACTGAAAGGAACTATTTGTACCAAAATGCAAAAGAAAGGAGCTGGAGAAATTGCCCTGGAGGAGCCTCTCATATGAGGGATGCATCAGAGGATTTGGCTGACACTGAAGAGCCAATCAAAGGGATAATGGGAAAAGTCATGAAATGAGCAATAGCAAACTGTCCTGAGCAGGCAGAATTCACCCAAGAGGTCTAAAGCAATACGAGGATGAATTTCACATGTTTTTGACATTAGCATAAATCAGACCAGATAAAAAAGAAATGGAAGGTAATAAGGGTGAAGTAAATCCTCCTTAAAAAGTTCCAGGAAATTCTAAGGAGCTAAAGAGCAGTAAATCTGACTTCTACAATAGACATGTTTGTGGAAATATAATAAAGAGCAGAGCAGGAAAACAAGCAGGTAAATAAGATGCAGTGGACAACAATCCAGACATTTTTGTAGACCATGTCAAGCCTCCAAGCCGCACAAATCTATGAGTTTTTTAAAAGAGTCAATGAATGTGTTGCTAGGAGTAATGCATGTAATTGATATGTGCACTCTACACCTGAACTCCTAACAACCTTCTGGCAAAGGCTCTGTTTTAAGGGTGATTCTAAAGAGGAAAATAACCAGTGGAGAGTAGGTATCCAGCAATCTGCATTTCAGAGACTGGGAAGGACAGAAATTAATGGCCAGTTTTCCCAGCGTACGAGAGTTAGCTGTGGAATCCTGTGACAACAACAGCAAAAGAAAACCATGCACACAGAAAAAAACTAAACAAAAACACACACAAAAAAAAAACAGGGGGAGAAAGAAATAATTGAGAGCAAAAAACTGCATACGTATCTCACAATATGAATTGATTGGACATTAAACTTCTTGATAATTTTTTTTTAATTCAAAGTGATACAAACAGTAGATACAAAGAGTGAAAATAAAAAAAGATCCTTATTATGTCTACCCTGTGAAGGATGCTAATTTACCTATAAACTGTCAAGAAAGAGATCTCGAAATCATTGCACATCTTGCAATGGTACTTCTATGAAAATGTCAGGTCTGCTTAGCAGCAGCTAAAAAGACGAATAGAACATTAGGAATTATTTGGAAAGCATTAAGAGCTTAGTAGAGAAAGCCTTATTGCTATTAAAGATATCCATGACATTCATGTAATTGTAGTCACTCCATCTCAAGAAGGATACAGCAGGACTGAACAGGATAGAGGAAGGATTATCAGAGACCAAAAAAAAAAAATATTTCCATTTGAAAAAAATTAAATGGACTAGCTTGCATGGAAATGGCTCAGAGGGAATACCACAGACACATGGAAGCATGAACGATATGCAGAAGGGAATTGGAAGCTATCACTCAATAAGGAAGTGAGAAGCATCCCATGGAATTTTCAGCTGCAAATTTTCAACTCAGGTTAACACCTTTTTTTAATGTAATATGTAATTAAACTGTGAAACTCATCACTGAAGGATATTGAAAAATTAAATGGTATTGAAAAGCTGTTAGAAAATTAATGACAGAAGCAATTATTAAAGGGTATCAAACTATACTGAGCTGCTCTGCCGATTGCCAGAAGCTGAGAGGGAAAAAGCAGGGAATTATTACTTCCACTTCCTTTGTCCTTATGGGCATCTATGCCAGGAGAACTTCCCCCTTCTTCATATGGATGATGCCAAAACAAGGAAGGAATGGAGAAGTTGGAAGAAAAGTCAGACTTCACACAACCACTCTTTCACTAACACATTTGCTTCCTGAAGTCATGACTGTCCACCAGAATAGCAATTTACAACAAGGCTGAAGTGTTATTTTAGGTATGTCATAAAAACCAAGGACTAATAACTGCCCATTAAACTTCATTCCTTATCTTAGCTTGTGTTGGTAAGTTATTGATGTAGTAATTAAGGCTAATACTGTCACATTATGACCTAAGTGTCTTCATGAAACCGTATGGGAGACAATGCACAAAGAAAAAATAGTCATAATTCAAAGTTGCCATATTACATTCAGATTTGTGCTAGAAAGGCTGTTGTACTGATTTTGGAATTTACCAGTTACCTGGAAGCATTACAAGTAGGAAAATGGATACAAATACCTTTTCATATACTGAGTTATAAGATTCACAGGTGAAGGGAGCTTGGGAAAACAGTGGGAGAGCAAAGACGATAGTAGTAATAGAACTATTTTATTTAAAGTAATTTTACTTAAACATTCTTAAAGTAACCTAGGATTCAAGCCTGGTCTTTAAAATTGAATTAAAACTCATTCTCTCTTCTTCCTCCATTAATTCCTATAAAAAATGATACATAGAAATATAAATCCCCATCAAATGTGTAAAGCCTTTTCTTCCATGCGTCTGGTAAACTGGATGATCCTCACTGAATGGAATGCTCAATTTTATACATATGCATTAGTTATATTTAAAGAAGTCTCCTCTTTAAAAGAAGAAGGCAAACTTTGATGTTTGTTCCATGAGGCACTGAACTATTAGTTTTGTCAGCTACAGCTGATGTGTCAAAAAATAATTCTATTCTTGTGAAGAGTCAGTCAAGCTTCACATTAGGCTTGGCATAGGATTATAAATCATAGCAGGAATTCAGGTTAACAAAGAACAATATTTCTTTATTCTCTTCTGGATGATAAGTCATTTGTACAAAACAAAGTGTAAGTAGAAAATCTGTAGTAAACTAAATAGAGAAAATATATCAGGACTACCTAGTGCTGAAAACTCATGTTTTCTTCTTGACATTATGAAACCCAGCAAACATCCTGGCTCAGAAGGCTCAAAACTACAGGAAAGCTGCTGGGTTTTTCAAACAAGAAATTTTACAATTTGTATCCATGCACCAAATCATGGTGCGTATTTTATTTTATTTTCAATCTGTGTATAACTTTTCAAATAGGTACAAGAACATAAACAGTAGGCCAAAAGTCCTTTAGTCCAGGCTCATGGATGCAGGCAGGAGCACCTCTATGGAAAAGCAGCACCTGACACAACCACACATCCACCTGACACAAAGCACACCACCCTTATAAACTCTTTCCATCTGTCTATCGTGAGTCTCCTAAAAGTTTTCTTCCCAATGCAAACAGCTGAAGCTGTATTTTAAGAAAATTAAATCATCTGCATAAGACAAATAAAGAATATTTATTCTTTAAATAGCTATTCTTCATAGATTAATCCTTCAGTACATGTCTTATTTCTTAAAATCCCTAAGGACCTCAAGGTAAATCTGTTAAGAGACTTGATGCTGTTTAGACATTTGCAGCAAGTCAGTAGGATGGACCCCAAACGCAAAACAAAATTTTAAAATGTGTCTAAGAACAGTTCTCAGGGAGCTTAAAGGAGTAGGAAACCAAAGCCCCAGTAAAAAAAGATAATTTTTAAATTGCTATTCCCTACTAAAGAAACAACCATCACCGAGGAGTATCTGCACAGGGTACTAGGACCAAACATGAAAAACAAAAGTATCTGAAAACAATTTCTCACTGGTGAACTTGTCAGCCCTCAATCTACACAGCTTCTCCTGAAACTTATGGTAAAATGTTTAGAAACTATATTTGGCTTTGAATAATATTTTCAATGTGTAATTTGTATAAAGTTCTCATGCTCTTTCACCAGGTAAGAACTTCAGAACTTTTTTTACCAACAATGAAAATTTCACTCCCTTTAAAAGAACAATGGAAATAAAAATCTGACTTAAATATTAAGAAAAATAATCAAGCCACTTCCTGCTAAATTAGAGAGAAGCAACTCTGAGACTACAATTCTTTTATTCTGATTTAAGCTTTCCTACACCAAATTCACCAGTGTGCTAGCTTAGCAATCCCTTTCAGTCTTTTCTTCATCCTGAAGATATTTCCATCATGATTCTAAGAGAATGCGTACGTGAGACTATGTAGTCACATTTTTAAGTCCTCTGCACATAACAAAAGCAAATCCTTCTTAGTCCAGAGAATTTGAAAGAAAAATCATCATAAGAGTAAATAGCAGATTTTTTCATAGGTGGTTTTTCTTATCTGTAGCATACCTCAAGTGGTGTTTGCACACAAATGACTGAAATATAAAAATCCAGTCTCAGTGCAACAGGCCTTAATTATCAGATGCTTTTGGCCAAGAGTAAAGGAATAGCCAGATAATACATGATACCAGAAGATGGACAGAGATAGTTCTGCAGTTTTCTAGTTCTGTCAGTCAAAACCAAAAATAGCTGCCATACACATTTATTAAGCCATGTATGAAGATTAAGGAAGTAGGAATGAAGTGCAAGATTTTTTTTTCTCTTACAATTTGAGAATTTTGGAAAGAAACAGCAGGTTTTAAAGATCACATTTCTGCAGTAGGTACTTTCCCCCATTTCCATACGTTTTTCCTTTCTAATCTGTGAAATACAAGAGAAAAAAAAAATCCAATTTCCATGTTGCTCAGTGCTACAGATGCTGCTGCTATGGAAACTACCCTTCATGTGCCAGAAATGAAGACATACAGTTGATGTACAGTTACTGCAATGCAAAGCAGCATTACTTTTTAATTTTTCCATTAAAAGTCTAATATAAATGCCTAAAACATTGCTTCAATGCATTATGCATTCTTCTACTTCTAGTGAACTCCTTAACACTTTTGACTACAGAATGTTGTAAGATATTTCCATGGAGCTGTCAGCTCATTGTCTGAGGCATACAAAAGAACATTGTGTAGTAGAAGTTGGAAAACACAGGACTCCATAATAACCTGCTTGTTTATAAAACTGAAATGATGACATTTGTTTAATAACAGCTCTACCTTGAATCTTTGTATCCTTGAAAAGTAAAGTAAGGAATAATAAATGCTGCTGGTTTGATCATAAACTATACCTGGCCTAGTGAGAAGCTCGGGGCAAAGAAAAAGTTACCTCTTCCCCCCCAGCTTATATTTTGAGCTTGAACTTCTCTTTTCCTCTTCTTTAAAGGCCTCTGTTCACATGTCTCCTGCAACTTTTAACCAATTTTGGTTTCATCTCTCTAATCCATACTATGATAAAATGATGAGAGTGAATGTGCCCTCATCTATCAGCCGTGTGGACGCCTCTGTGAGAAATGCTTTAATTATTTGTACTGCCCACATTTTACCACAATTTGAACTGCTTAGATCTGAAGTCATGCTTTTTTTCTGTTTCTGTGCAACATCTTCCTAAACCATTACCACAACCTACAGTTGTCTCTTCTGAATTTCTCTATTGAATTTGTACACTGAAATTCAAGAGAAATAATAATAAAAGGCAAAAGTAGTCCAAAGGACCACAGTCAGTCTTATTTATTAAGGAACTGTTGAAATGTTAAAAAACCCAAAATTATAACACAGGGACAAGAGACAAAAAGGAATTCCCATAATGACTTAAACCACAGGTATTTCTGCTTTATTTTTTTTACCATGCTCACGAAGAAAAATAATTTCTCCATTATTTTCAAAGAGTTTTAAGAAAATAGATGGAAATCTGAACTACAATAACTCATATCTTAATAAAAAATGGAAATTTTTAAAATAGTTAATGGTTCTAGAGAAGTCCAGATTCAGGCTTGTAGGTGTGTTTTTATAAACACTCAAAATTGCACCGGTGAAGGTTTGTGTGCTCCCCAGCCCTGAACAATTAGCTCAGTAAAACCAAAGGGTGATCATCCAAAAATGATGCCCAGGCACACCACTGGGGCCACAGGCTCCTCAGCGTCATGAGGTCCAGACAACAGCTTCCCCCAGAAATGGCATCATGATGAAATCCCCTGGCCTCTGAATGGCAGAGTAATTTTAACAAAGGACTAAAGGCAGGAAAAAAAGTAAGACACACAGGCTGCATTGGGAACGGTGTCATTACAAACTGCAGTCCCAGGCAGGAGCTGGAGATGGGACATCAGGGAGCGGGCGCTGTCCACAGCATGAAGTTAAATCAGCTGGGAAGGACTGAAAGAACTCAGCAGTTCTTGCTCTGAAAGCGCTGCCCCCACAGTAGCCTCCAGTAGTTTCGTGTTACTTAAATTCTCACAGTTAAAAAGGGTGAATGAGAAAAGGATTTTGCTCTGAGAGCTAAGCTGGAAAGTTGCAGAGCCTCCCGAATCCCAATCACACAAAGCTAAACCACTGCTGTGCCTGGTCTTTTGCTCTGCAGGCTAGGTTAACTTTTTTTTTTTTTCCTCTATCCTTCTCCTGAAGATATGTGGAAATGTTGAAAGTTGAACAAACCTGAATCTCTCTTTCCACTCCTCACCCGCATATTTTTTACCAGGCTTTTCTAAACTTAGACCCATTGTGCAACACATAGAAGCTCTTGAAAATTGTAGTACTTCATTCTACAGAGGTTTTGAGGAGACAGAAGCAAGGAATTTTTCAAGAGTCTCAGCAGGAATACACTGTCCTTGCACTGAAGAAAAATCCTGTTTAGAATGTGTTATCTCAGTCTCGGTCAACAACCCAAAAGGATGAAGATATCTTACCTATAGTTTAACCCATGTTAAGTAGAGTGCAAAACTTCATTAATACTCAGAGCCTTTTAAATCAATATTTGGATATTTAATTATTTTGTTCACTTTACCTGAATATATTAGAAAAGCCTGATAAAACTATTAGGGCTCCCTATGATTAACATACTTGAATCAACAAAAGGTGGCAATTAGAAGAAAATCTACTTGCTTATTTGGTCTAAAATAAAATTTGCATAATTTCTCAATTATTTTATCATTTGGGATATATACTAAAAGTGTTTTTCTGCTTTTCAATGATAGGATATGTTCTACATGTTTTAGTCATTCTTCCTTATGAATATTTTGAGTAAAATATTAAAATACTTTTGTCTGCATCAAATCTGTACATTTTTTGCTTCTTCTGTGACCCAAAGGTGCTCATGTGTCAAAGATCATTAAGTGAGACTCGTGATTTTCTAATCAGAAATGTATTTATAGATTATATTGTAAATTAGAGCCTTTGTAGGCATAATTATTTTTCTAGCAGTTCAGAAATATTTAGCTAACTTCACATTCTCTCAGATAATGAGAAGACTTTCCTCTGTATATAATTTTAGTGCTTTTTACAAAACTAAAGCCATACCAAGTAGTTCTGCTGTATAAATACAAATTATCAAAAAAGATCTCAACACATAGATATGACTGAAAGTTTACTTCAGAGGATTTTGGATCAGAACAAACCAACTTCTGTTTGAACTTTAATATCAAAATATTGAATGTACAGTCAGAAGGGTGTCCATCACAATCTCAATATAGTTACTGTCTTTATTCTCTTTCTATAAGTATTTCTTTTAGTCGAGCCTGTTTTGTTGGATTTATTGTTGAAAATATACTCTTTAATTGCCTGGATGAATAAAAAATACCTACAGGAAGTCATACAGTGGTTTCCAGGCATGCAAACACCTTTCCCTTTCAGTTTCTAAGATCCATACCGAGCTTACCGCATGGCAAAATGAGCCATTCTGTCAAGACCATCACAAAGAAGAGAGAGGAGGATAAAAGACAAAATCACTCTACCATTCCCACAAATCTGTTCATGATTTTCCAGAAATGAATGTCAGAACATACCGATTCACCGAGGTGGACACAGCAGAAAGAAAACCTGGTATTTTCAGTCCAAATCTATGTAATTTTGAATGTTGTTCCAACAGTGATGAGTTCCCTTGGTTTATATAACAGCTCCATGTACCAGAACGCCCACAAAGAAAAAGTTTCACTCACTAGTTCCACAGCTGATGGTTTAATGGCACAGGGTTTTTTATTATGCTACTGGACTAACAAACTTTGATGAACGTGACTGCATGGGCTAATGCTTAACATTTGGTCAAAAATGGGCTCTGTTATATTTTAGAGGTTCTGTCGCTTGGGGTTAAAAAAAAAAAAAAAGAAATATGCAAAATTGGACTTTTTTGCCTGCAAGGCTAGAAAAGCAATATTTGTCTGACTTGCCTATCAATAAATATCCTCAGCTGTTGAAAAGATTATTATGACAGTGCCATGGCAATATTTGGGGTCTGTATCTGTGTTTTTGGCAATGGGTTGATAATTGCTGGCTCTGCAAGAAAAGGTGACAATGTATGCATGAGACTGTACTATTAACCTGAAATGGGGTTAAATATTAATAGGAAAAGCTAAAAAAAAAAAAGAATGATAGTATAACAGATAAAAATGTGAAACTTTAATCTCATCAGGACATAATAACGTGATTCTCAAAAAGAAAGACAAATCTTCCAAGGGGTGTAGAAGGTAAACATAGAAAAAAAAATCTAGTAAATATATGATTAGATCCCAATGAAAGATCTGCTAAATTAAGTAGGACCATACAAACATTATCTGAACTCTGAGAAACCTCACTCAAAGACAGAAAGAGACCTTTTTGTTTTCATGACACTTTTATAAGGCTGGTGTATGATGGAAGCAACTCAGCTTCAAAAATGTTCTGAAAAGATACGCCCTAAACATTTCCAAGGAATAATGATACACCCACTTGTCTTTGCTGTTAGATCTAAGAGCTGTTCCAGGAGGTCAGGGAAGTAGTTCATTAATTTTAAACATAAATGAATTGTCCTTGAAATTAACATACCAGGAAAAAAGACCCTAAAACCCCAAATAACAACACTTTAAAAATACTGTGTTGTAAGGAAATCTGTTATAGTTTGGTCTTCGTGAATTTGATGTCATATTTATGTAAAATAAAGCAATTTCTGGATATGCACCACAATATTAACTGCTCAGGTAGAGATGCACACTTTCAGAGGCCACTTGTTTTAAAGAAATGAGTTTACCACACTTAAACTAGGAAACTGAGACTGAAATAGGTCATCAACTCTCCAACAGTTATCCCTGAAATCCTGCTAAATGTAATAACATGAGAATTTAAAAGCTGCTTTCTGGTTACCAAAAGTTATTAGGGTTTTGATTTTTTCTTTTTAGTTTAGTGTGGGTTGTTTGTTTTTTATTTTTCTTTTAACAAAGAAAAGAAACTACAAAAATTCTTAAGCATGTTCTGTATGCAGAGAAAAGTATAATCCTGATGATGATTAATTGATGCTATGGACGAGAAAGCATCTAAAGCTCAGAGGACTATGGTGGTGAAACTACAGTTCATTTAAAAAATAAATAAATAATGAGACTTCGTTAGCTTACACTGAAGTGGAGAAACTTAAAAGTCTTCTCTAAGTTAAAAGCTGTAACAAAGAAAGCAAAGGAAGCAAAGAAACAAAGGAGTAAAGGAAATAGAATAATGTCTTGTGAAATTAAGCAATGGGGTTTTTTTCCTTCTCCCCATCTTTCACAACGGAGGAAATCAATGAAAATGATAGACTGATGTTCAAGAAATATAACTTGATTATTCTAGCAGCAGTGAAAGGGAAATGCTGCAAATAATTCATCAGAATACCAGAGAATCAAAAAGATTTAAAAAAAAAAAAAAAAAGAAAAAGAAAAAGGAAAAAAAGAAAATAAAAAGCCCATGACAATATACTGTATATTCTGGCATGCTAAGTTTCTTCACACAGCAGAGAATTTATCCAAGCTGTATGATACATCTCATTAAAGGAGCAACCACCAAAAGTAACTTCTGATTTGCTATGTGCTGCTCAATCTATCAAAACCCAGCCCCTTCATACTTGTAGTGCTGCCACTAAAAAAAGTGTTGAAATATGTCACCTTATTTTGAAATACCTTATAGCAAAATAATATATTCTACATTACAAAGTACTTTGTTCACTGAACGGCAGCATGCTAACTACACTCAGCATAAAATGCTGCAGTAAACAGGTTATTTTCCACTGATTTTTAGTGCACAGTGATGTGTGTATGCCAGCCCAATGCTTCTTATCTGACATGGCAGATAAATTGACAAAAATCTTTAGGATGCCTGATTAAATTGATAGATTAGAAGGATTTCCACAACAGAGGAATAAGATGCAATAGTACAACCCTACTAGATTTAAGAAATGAGAGGAGAGGAGCTGTACAGATAGATTAATTATAGTATCCACTCTTTCACACAGTCCTACATTTTATTTTCTATTTCTATATTCAGAAGATGAAAGAAAAGGAAAAAATTTTCTTTACCCAATTGGTAATGTTTATTTCCTGGAAATAGAAGATGATGTGTCAAGTGAATGCTACTGAACTATGTGGCCTTACACAAATTTTGATAAAAGTTAGCACAAACCTGTTCAGTTGAAAAGTTATTTCTATTCTGAAATTCTCAGAACTGAAGATAGTCATAAAACTTATATTACCAAAATAAGAATTAAAAAATTAAAGAGCCATAACGGCATATGAGCTTATAAACAGTGTGAAACAAAAAGCTGCACATTAAAAGAGATCTCAGTGAAGCGTCCAAGCCTCAAATGTTCACAGCTAGCACGTTTAGCTTTTAAATTAAAAAAATAAGATAAAAGTCATTACCTCAGTCAAGAGTCATGGTTATGCTGCCATCAGAGATGTGACTGCTTCCTGGGAAAGCAGAGCAGCTATGCTAACTTAGCTTATTAGGGTGGCTGATAACAGCACAGCTTGCAGCCCCAGAAGCCATGGGGCTGAATGATTATTGAGGTAGTACACCTGTGGCAGGTGTTACTTTGGGTTTCAAGGTGCTTGCCATCTGAACCAAGAAGCCCACATTTACATGACCTAGGCCAGAGGTTCATAATTATATTATTTCATTTGTTTCTTCATCAATTTTTTGTCTCGTCTCTTGTGGTCTTAAAACGAGCCCCGCCACTTCGTCAAGATTTGTTACACTGTTTAAAAAGGAGCAAGACATAGATAAGATGCAATTTAGGAAGAAATTTTTAATAACCTCTCAGCTGTTAATTACTGCTTCCCAAAAGAGACCAGAGACAAGAGTGTGTGTGTATGAATGTTCCTCCTCCCCTCCATTCCCAGGAAAAAGCTGACACACGTCCCAGCTGGTTAGTTGCCATTGCCAAGAACATCAAAGAGGAAATGCACTTGCACAAACAGCTTAGATGACACCAGACAGCTGGGGTTTGGCTCTTCCTTTTCCTTCCATTTCTGGTAGCTGTGCTTACCTCCAAGGAACAGAACTCAGAAGGAGAGCTACAGTTGAGTTTTGTTTCATTCAGTCTCTTAGCCTCAATCCTCATCCCTGACATTCCCAAAAGGCAGCTTGGGTTAGGCAGGTATCTTCCACCTACTGTTTGTTCCTGACAAAATCCTGTTGACTTGGCAAGCTAAAAAAAGGCTAAAGACATAATTAAATGCTTCTCTGATTGCATAAACCATGCTTTTTACTGGAGCAGATTTTTTTTTAAGTTATGTTGCAATATTGAATTTTAGGTTAGATTTAGATTGCAATTTGTTGCATTTAGAAAATTAAGCCTCCCAACAAGAAATCCATTCTTCCCTTCCAGCCATGTTTCTTGTGATAAAGATGAGGGACCTGTCCTCTTTTAAAATAAACTTGTACTCCTGTAACTGCTGCCATTTCTCCTTCTCCCGCCAGACTTTTCTTTCACCAAATAATTAGTTCACAATAGCTAAATGTTTCTCTTCCCCAGTTTTGGTCTTTTTCATATTTTAGTCTTTTTCATGTAGTTGGACCTATTCTTATCTCTGATAACCAGCCCACAGTCAAAATTCATCAGAGTTTTGATTTGCCAGACATCCTCTAGTAGCTTTATGATTTACTTTGAACAAAAGAATTCTAGAAGTATATGTCATGAAGACATCACACATGCAGAACAGGTAGCTTTTGACCACAATTCTGTTTCAGGCAAAATTTCAAAGGAAAAGGCTCAGCATATCCAAGGGGACTCTTAATCCTCCCCATAAGCATTTTTCAATATATCCTCCATGGATCACTGTGATCACTGCAGACAGCCAGGATACATCTCCACTTTCACATTTCTGTAGATCCACCTCAATAACTAATGCCTAAATATTGCATGTTCTTTTTCTACTGCACCATGAAGAAAGTAATCTCTAATCCATCCTTTCAGGTAAAATGATTGTTTTCATTGGTCTTGACTGCAAGGATATGACTTCCAAAAATTTGGCTGCTATGCTTTTTAGTGTCTTAAACAAAAAGCTTTTTCTTCCTTCATCAAGGGAGCTCAAGAAGTGGCTACAAATATTATGCTGGTATATCTGTTCTTAAATTAGATCATCTTCAGCATCTTCCATTTTGCTACCAATTTGCCCTTCTATGTCAAAGACGAGCTATTTATTCTCGTACTCATAAAGACACCATTGCCATCACTGATTGAGTACAAGGCTGACTATTCTCTCGTTACCTCCCATCACTTAAATCTTTAAAGTATCTTTATCCTTTTCTGGATTAGAATAGCAGCAACACTTTAAACTGTGACAGTCATTTCTAGAGTGCTCATCTGAAATGCAGGCAGATGTCCCAGAGAACATATTTTCAAAATGATTAGCTCTGGAAGATTTGAGCTGCAAAAATGTCTGGTATATGATTTGGAACTCTCTACATTACAGAGACAGCCAAAACTCTGGGATCAAACAATGTCATAGAGACAGTGGGTAAAAAAAAAAAGGGGGGGAGAGGTTAGTTTAGTTCTGAAACTTGAAAAACATCAATAAACAATGGAAAACAATTCAAAGTTACCAACGTAGCATACATTTCAGAAGCAGCAGCTGGTAGTAAAGTTGATAAAGTACAGAAATGAAGACGTGAGAGATTCATGAAAACTCATGAACAGGGTTAAAGAATAAGAGGTAACTAAGACAGTGAGGGCAAAAATGGGCTAAAGTACAAAAGGACATTGCTAATATGTGCCAAAGCAGTGTGAAATACTGGAAAGGAGAAGCCAGATAGAAAAAAAAACCCAGCAAGAACAACGCCAAGTAGGAAATCAGTTCAGGAAAATAAGGCATGCTTTAGAAAAACAAGAGTAGCAGGCAGACTGACAATCACAGTCAGAGGAATCATATGAAACCTTTTGAAAGAGCATGAGGAACCAAAGAGTGATGATTTGAAGGAGTTAGGGAGGAGGAAAATTAGAAAAGTACTTGACAGTGATAGAAGCGCACCATCCATTAATAAATGCTTTTAAAATTTCACAAATGAATATTCTTTCCTTCCTTTTAAGGTCCCACCATTTCTCTGCAGATAGAAAATAAATATCCTGGAGCCAAGCAGGTGTGATTGCTGTGCTGCTCTGTGCCAAAGAGTCCAATGATCCCACAAGGAAACTTGATCCTCCATAGGCAAGGGTTCTTGCCTGACACGAATAGAGTTTCATAAAGACAAATGGTATCACTAAGTCAGACTGTCAAATTGTCTGAAAACTGAAACAGACCTTTTCTTTTACTATATGTTTGTAGACTGAAATTCTAAGAACTTTACTACTAAACAGCTTGTGCTTCTGTGCTTCAAAATTGTCTTAATTTTCTTAAACAAAACAGCAACTTCAATTGCATTTTCCTGATAAACTGATCTGTAACCAAAAAAGAATTTTGTATAAAGGAGTAAACCATGTAACTACACCAAGAATATGACACTTGTTATATTTAACTCACAATATATAACACAGCTTATTTTTAGGAAGCGGTATCTTTAAATCATAACCTTTATTACAGCATAAAGTAGTCTTTACAAATTTTTATTTAAAAATAAGGAAGAAGACTAGATGATATTACACCATTAAAAACAAAAATTGCACAGGGAAGGTGAGAATTATATTGTCATTAATAAGTGTAGCAAAGCTACCCATTTAATGGAATCACCCAGGCTGGAAAAGTCCTCCAAGACCATCAGGTCCAGGTTTCAGTGACAATCAAGACCACTGGCTAAAATCCAGTTTGTAAGTTTGTAACGCTAAGATATTTAGCTAGTTACAACTCCAGCTTAAAAGAGGAAAAAAAAATAAATAAAAAAGAGAGAAAGAGACAGATAGAGAAAGAAATTTGTCTTCAACTGAAATCCTTTTTTTCCAGGAACCCCATGGGACCAAGATAGTGCATTGTTTCTTAGAACATGGCTTTTAAAACCCACTATGACTGCTGTATATTATGATTGGCTGAGGCATTTGAGCCAGCAGACAATGAATATAGTTGTAATTTTTGCAGTCACAGAGCAATGAATGTTCCATGTTATTTTGCTTGTTGCCTATATGTAGAGAGCAATTTGTGTGGAGAACATTACTGTATCTGTCATATTCCATCTGAAAGCACTGATGCAGAACTGCTTGGAGACAGCAGCACCGTAGTATTGATGCTCATGGCAGAAGAGATTTAGATACCATGAAAAGCTAATGGTGTTAACTAAAGAATTCCTCAATGCACTTCAGCAGAAAGGAAACATTTAAAGGAGGATTAGTTTTAGGATAAATGACAAAAATTCAACACATTGAAATTGTGCAAAGTGCATATTGTAGCAATTATGGAGACTTTTTGATACAGTACTGACGAGCTAAATTATGGCAGTGCTGTATATTACTCTACAGCGTAGACAACTGCTTTTACATGGGACAACTTCTTATTTCAAGGGCTGCTATAAAATTACCTTTGTGCTTTAAACAAACATTCTGCAATTGTGCACAGAAATAAGCACCTGGAAAAATTCACAGTTCCTTTTTTAGCCTATGCACTTCTAACTCATCCTAAAAGATTTATCTTCTCAATTTCTCCTCTGAGGTGGGCAACAGGGGTAAAACCGAATTAATTTTGCTGCCTTTTGTTTGAGCTAGAGAGATGTGGCTGCAATAAGGAGTGACAATTCTGCTATGGTGAAGCCTGTACAGGATCTGGGCAAGCAGTTATGTTCACCATGTGCTGGAGGAGAAGGTCTGAAGCTCTGAAGCAGTCTACAAAAAAAAAAAAAAAAAAGTGTTTCAAAAGATGATTAAAAAAAAGACTGACCTTGGATGGACAGTGAGGGCCAGTTAGGAGAGAAGGGAACACACCCAGGCACCCAGGACTGGCCCTGTTATGTCACAGTGACCTGGATTCTCTCAACACATCAGCCCTGGGAAGGAAAGAAGTTTTGTCTCTGTGCTGAGTAGGACTGTCATCAATCCACAAATAGGTGCATGAGGTTAATTAAGGACTTGGAACTGAAATATCCTGTCTCTTAACTAAGCCATCTTAGAATGGTATTCCTTTTCTGCTTTTATTTTAAAGGATAATAAAATTTGACATGCATTTATGATGATATGTATGTGTATGCATGTAGACATGAACATATACATAAATTTAGTCAAACTCCAGAATATCAGGACAAACAGAAGAAGAAAATAAAGAACAGTAACTTACCATGAGATCACTCTCTCTCAGTCCTACATTTCTAATACTGCTGAGGATATTTTCTCCCAGCTATATAAACTATTTCCCATTAAAGCTATTCTCTTTCAAATATCATCACGGGGTTATATGTGTCTGCTACTCACAGATCAAATTTGCTCAGTTTACAAGTGAGAAACATGTCTCCTGCTATGATTTGGCAGCAGCAAGTCTCAAGCTGGGACTCCAAAACCAATCTACACTTTCTTCAGTTGTAATTGTATTCCTTCAAATTCTTCTCTTCTTTTTGTAACATTCACCTTTAAGACAGTGAAAAATTATTCACATGTTGTACTAGGACCAGGATTTTTATTTATACAGTGTAATTCTCAGGCTATTATTCAATATACTCTATGAAGAACAACAATATACTCACACAAATAAATTAGATGTGGTTTAGATGTTTCCTATTGTTGCAATTACTATCTCAAGTACTTGCACATGAGAATAGGTGCCTAGTTTTTACTGCTTGTTTATCTTCTACAGCTCCTATATTTATTACAGGATTCCCAGTAGGACACCTAAAAACTATCTGTCTCCAAAATTTTGTTTTACTTTTCTTCAAAATACGTGGTAAAACTGCAACATCTTTGGAGAGACGTTATCATTTTTTTATGTCTAAATAAACCTAACACAAAGGAACTGTGATCTTTGTTTGAAGCATGCGAACAACAAGGCAACAGAAAAGAAATGCAAGTATAGCTAGAGGATTTCGTGTTTTTGGCAAAAAAAAAAGATGGAGAAAAATAATGTGCAAA
Organism: Cinclus cinclus; assembly: GCF_963662255.1. Lineage (NCBI taxonomy): Eukaryota > Metazoa > Chordata > Aves > Passeriformes > Cinclidae > Cinclus > Cinclus cinclus. The sequence goes on along the minus strand of NC_085051.1, from coordinate 12,982,160 downwards.
TGTGCTGTGCTGCAGTTGCTTCAAGTAATTAGATGATTCTGTGAACGGTGGCTTTGAATAAAAACAAACAAGAATTTTTCATATCATCTGTCTGATTCTTGCGACAAATTATCTCCTTGCAAACATTTTTGAGTATTTATTTGGGGTGCTCTGTGTTGATTAATATTTTTCATTCCATTTTTGTAAAAATATCAGTTAATATTTCATACTTTCTTCTGCTTTTTTACTTCTTTGAACTTATTTTTAGATATTTGCCTATTCTCTCACGTCTCTTATCAAATAATTGCATTCAGAAATCAAACCTTGTGAACTTCAGCAGAAAACTATGCTCAACCCAATTATACTTTCTGTAAAATCACTCCTTTCTGAAAAGGTTTTTTGCAGGTTATTTTAACCACAAAACACCACCAATGATTGCAGTCTGCTACTGCCAGCTACAATGACATGAAAGAATTCCAAGAAGAGTCAGTATTAAACCAATTTAAGGAAGGCACTCAGGAGAGTGCAAAAGGCACCCACCAGGGGTTGACTAGCACTTTAGGTACTGCAGTTGAGTAGGGAGCATTTAAATCTATTTTCTTTTGACCTATAAAAACTTCTAAGTGAAGAAACAAAAGCTTTTCAACAGGTACAATCTATATACATTAATTTTCTGATGCATCAAGTCTTTCCAGGAGACATCAGAGCAAATGTTTCAAGTTAATGGAGGGTATACTGTGGTAATTTGTACCATCTGACACACACTGAGGACAAGTAGCCGTAGGATAACATTTCCTAGAACCTAGTCTAGTTAGGCAAAAATATTCAATTTACTTTTGAAACTCTTTTGAAATCCATCACAAAGACGCACAACATAGATAAATAACCAGGCTAAAAGACAAGCCAGCACAGAAACATCAGTACAGAAAACTGTTCCATTTAATAGTAATTTGTTGAGATAATTGTGTTAAAAGTGGTATAACCACAGATGAAGTCAATATTAAAAATACTTCATTCTTTTTTATCAGAGTATTAGCAGGCCATAGACACTTATTACTTTCATTTCAGAGGTGGAAGAGAACATTTCTGTTTTGTCCTGTCCTAACTTAACATTCCCCTTTTAAAAAAAATGATAAAAACTATCAAATACAGTGCTCAGAATTCTTTAAAAGAAAAAATGGATTATTTAGGCTAACGTAGAGGAGACATCAAAAAACAAAAAATTCCATCAAGTTAAAAGCCTATCCAAATAAAGAAAACACTCCAGGTTTATTTATCAACCTCTGAGAGCAGGTTTGGGAAACATCAGGGGCATGCCTGGAACTTCCAGCAGGTAAAATCCCAGGAAGGATTGTTGGTAGGTGCAGTAACAGCACTGTTCAATGAGAATTGGCAGCTGCTCCCAGTGACCCTTGCCAGGGAGAATCCCTGGGAATGCTCTCCAGATCCCTTGGCATCATTTACCAGGAGCCAGACTGAGCACACCTCACTTCAACATGATCTAACCTCTAGGACTTGTCCCCTGCACTTCAGCATTTTACTGTATCAATAATTTGATTTAATTTAATAGCAAGATGCATTTCAGTGTTTCATCTTAAATGGGACCAGAAACAAAGAAACCGGTGATTTTTTTCTAAGTGTTTGCTTGCACTAAACGTGATTTTTTTTTCCAGTGTATAATTAAAATTTTACAGCTACAAGTTTCATAGCAAACAGTTCTCACAGCCTGTACTGAAATGTAAATCACATCTAATAATTAAGTCTGAATTTTGCAGTAAAAAAACTCTACATCCTTCTGAAACTGAATTACTCAAAAGCTAGTATCAGGCCATTACCAGTACATTTTTAAGAAAATCATTAACGTCTGCAGTGCATGTACTGATGCTCAAACTTTGTGATTGCTGTGTGCATTTATTAGACTGTAAATTTAATTCCTCATAGCATAAAAATTATGGGGAGGGTTTTGTAAACTTGTAGGACCTATGTCTGTTTCTGTGATGGCTGTATGATTCTAATTTTTTTTTTCTTTCTATTCCATAATTTCCTTATCATTTCAGCTAATGATACTAGAAGCAGAGGAGTTAGGAGAAGGGAGAGATGCAGGGCAATAAGGAAGATATTAAAAAATCATTTTAAGGGGAAATATTAGGTTGGTCAGACAATATTGTCCCATACTGACTACTGGCAATTGTGCTAACAAGAGCTGCTGTGTCTGCTTGGCCCTGCAATGCCTTTTCCAGGAGTCTTCAAGGTGGCAGAATTAAACTGGATGGAGTACAGGGATACAACTAGTGGAAAACAGCCCTGCCAGGGAAAAGGATGTAAAGGGTGTCTTGCATTTTTCTAATCAAATTATTATGAATAAGCAGTGTGTCCTCTCTAGAGAAGCTCCTGGTGCATGCATTGAAAAGCTTCACTGAAGGTTTTCTACATCTGCAGATAAATCATGCTGACATATTTCTCATATTTTTCTGTTACCTTTATCCAGATGTATTACCAGACAGAGGTGAGTAATGTATCTCTTAGTAAATATTCATTCTGGCATAAAACACAAAAGCTCTCACAAACACTCATGATAAAATAATGCTGGTGAGTGCCAACTTTTTACTTCAAGGGACCTCTGCATTCTACAGCAGGACATTCAAAGCGGTACTTGGTCACCAAAAAAAAAAAAAAAAAAAGGTGCCACTTAGGTAAGTTGGAAAAAAGTAGCTAAACTTTACAATGACTTCAGCAGAAAGTTTACCTTGCCTTTCTGTTGCTGAAATGTGACCTAATGAATATGGTTAACCTGTGTTCTTCATCACACACACACACAAGACAGAAAACCCCCAAACTGTTACAATTACAGCAGAAAAGCAGCACAAGTAGAGCCCTGTCTGGGTAGTGCAGGTCTGGAGAAGCCTTGCTCTGGCTCTTGCCCTGCCCTGCTGCAGACTGACATGTGCCAAGCCTGTCACTCAACACCTCTGCACAAACAGCTCCCCAGCTCAAACCCTCCCCAAAAGGCTGTCTGAAAGAAATGGAAACCCAAACTAACTCTGGGACCAGACGAACCTGAAGAGCCCAGCTCAAGAGCACAAACAGGGAAAAAAAAGGAATTGCCAGATTTTCTGAATAATAGCAAATTGAAAGTGCCTTGGGTACATCCAAGCACAGCTGCAATAGCTAACTTATTAATGTCTTTTCATTGGCAGCCACATCTAAACAATCTGCAAAAGAAACCTTAACAGCTTCTCTTGTCATAAATGATTCAGCTGAAAGATATACAACCTTGTAAGCCAGGTGGTGAGATGTAAAAGAGGTTAGATCCTGCATAGGATATTTGGGGGATTTTTTCTGTTTGTTTTTTTTTCAGGGTATACAGAGAAGCCCCTATCATTGGTCGATGTAAATAACTCCTAAGGGCCTTGAAGGTATGTATATTAATATCAGGAATTTTATTTGTTTCAGACTCACTTGCAGAACTTCTGTTAAGGAACTACCCATAGGATTAAAAGTGTCAGAGAATTTTGGTGAATGTGAGTGAAATTAATATTTACGTAGGTGAATTATTAAACCCATATGGAAAAGACACCTGATGTCCAACAAGAGCTTTGAAGATATGAAAAATTGCATTATTGAAATTATAATCGCACCCTTCTTTCAGCATACAGGTCCAAAAACACAAGTCAATGATTCTTTATCTCTTTTTCTCCCGTTAATTTAGCCAAAATTACAATGAGACAGAGAAAGGTATAAATGAGGTAACAGCACCACTGCAGTTAAAATCATAGCCACTGACATAAACAACACAAGAATAATTAGTACCTGATTGCAATTTTAGTTATTATCAGCCTTGCTGACTCTTAGATCCTATTGTTCAAAACTATTTTATGTTTTGCAGGCTATCCAAATAAGACACCATTTTTCAGTGGCCAGCATGGCTGTCTCAGGCTTTCCTTCTTGTCCCCTTTCTTAGTATCTGTAGTGTCTTCCAGATTCATCCTGGCACATCAGATGAGACAAGACAAGCTACTGGCCAGTCCTTCCTCCTTGGTGGGCAATGCCAAGGTCATGACTGAAGTGAAGTGTCTGGGAATAAACTAGCCTGGACTTGTCACATTTTTATTCTTCTCTAAATGAACACTACCTTTATTATTAAAGGGCTGAAAAAGACAGTTAGAAAAAAAACCCCAGTAATCAAGTCACTTGCAAAACAAAACAAAGACAAAGCGACTCGCAAAACCAACGTTCTATAAAATTCTAAGGTATAGGGAGAAGCAAGGATCAGCATGACTGCTTTGCCTTCCTGTTCTTGGTATAATGCAAAATTGAACAGAAATAAGGGTTTAATCATGGCTTGGCAATATTTACTCATACTTTTAGCACATATATAGGTGATTATAATATCTATAAGTAAATGAAATATCACGTTGTTACTTTATAATTGAACTAGAAGAAAAGCAATGGTATGAAATTTTGTTCCTTCTGTTTTTTTCCCTGCATTTGGTAGAGAAGTCTCTGCCCATTAATCTTACTGTACTGGGTTTACACTGGGTGTGGGGAAGGTGTTTTTCAGAATTTACTTCTCATTATCCTGCCCTGATTTTGTCACCAATGAATTCATTTAATGTCTCCAATTTGAGTCTGTTTTGCTGGTGATGGTATTTGGTGAGTCATCTCTCCGAGACCTTAACCTCATGAATTTTGATCATATTTTCTCTCCCCTGTCCAGCTGGGGGGTGATAGAGTGGCTTTGGTGGGTGTGTGGCATCCAACCAAGGCCAGCCCACTAAACTTACTCATGCTGAGTGACAGCTATCCATATTTTGGACTCTGGGACATGCTGCCTGACTGCCTTAGAGTCTCTCCATGTGCTTAGAAGCAGCACAGTGTGGGCTCTCTGTGGCTGCATCCAGCCTCCAGTGCAAAGATCTACAAAATCCCAGGGGGATTGTGAAGCTCATGGGAACCTTTCCCTGTTCACACATTTTTTCCTCCAGAGGGGACCAAACCACTGCAGAAACTGATCTTCCCCAGGTTCCTTCTGCGAACACCGGCCTCATTCAGAAAAAGATGTGCAAGGAAATATTGGAAAACACTAGAACTTTCATAGATGAGAAAGAATCAGAGCAGCCATTCGTGTACGCTACCGTTTTTTTTCCTACAAATTATTTTATATTTTCAAGTCTTTTCATCTTAAAGCAAATACACACGTGACATTAAAGACTGGTTTGCTTTGGCTAAGTTTTAACTAAGGTCTTAACATATAGAGTAATAAAATTCATGGTTTGTTTTCCAGTGGTATATGCAGGGCAAGAACACATTTTGTAATACATCACAGGCACCTTAAATCAACGCGACACATTTAAGTTAATTCAGCTCCTTCTATCAGCACAATATCACTAGCTCTAGGTTGCTCTTATTAGCCATTTCCCTATTTCCCACTCTTGATCCCCAGGGAAAAATTAACAAACCAGTTTATTTAAACTCTTCTTGAAATATTAGTTCTCCTGTTAACCCAAGTGACTCTGAAAATTCATTTGGAAAATAGAAAACATAATGTACATCTGGATGGCTGTACACTATTGTAACACATACATATTAGCAACTCCTTCTGTATTGCTTGAGGGACCAAGAATACATTTATCTTTCATGGAAAATTCTACCTAGCACGAGAAGTAGCAAAAAATAAATACACTGAACATCATGTAATTCCCAAGGCAAACATTAATCAGTTATGAGAAATATTATGATACAGGTATTTCAGCTCTCTTTTCCTTGCGGGACTCATAAGGTGAATAATCTAAGCCATTGGATTGATTGTAGAAAGCATTTAAACCTATGATGTCAAGGTATTTATGATTTGTGCAGCCAGATATTAATTTGCCAATACTTTTAACTCATGTGATTAGCTTTTTGCTATCTACACAGAGGCAGAAATGATGGTACCTTTTAAAGCTGATACTATTTCAGTGAATAATGTAGAAATGGTTTTCTACTGACTGAGTTGCACCAGGACTGTAACTTATCCACAGCCAGAAAGTACTATTTTCTTAGTTTATGCAGACATTTCAAACATTTTTCTACAGAGAACATTCCAAAGAGACCATCTATTGATACCGTAAGCATCCAAATATAAATTACTTTTGTCCTAATTACGTCCTGAAAGCTTCAGTCAGGAAATTCCACTAATGCCAACTAAAGCTTTTTTCCCCAATAACATTTTTACAGGTTTTGACTTAGATTTATTTTCCTATATAATTAAGTGATCTTTCCCAGGGGAAATGTTTTATTTGTCTATATTAAAAAAAAAAAAAAAATTTGACATTTAGAAAGGTTTAGTCTGAAATATCTAAGCATATGCTATCATGTCAAACTTTTTTCATTTATCTTGGAAACTTTATACCCATAAAGATTAATCATACTCAAAATTTTCCAGTGCACCACAAGATGCAGAAATCTAAATAGCAGGGATGTTTCAAATAGCATTCAATGAAAAGCAGCTGTCTTTAAATGAGCTATATGTAAATAAAGCAAAATAATTTAATATTTTGATTCTTTCTATATGGTGTAAAATATTGTAGGCATAATAAAAGTTAGGCACAACTGAAAAATATACACAGAGGGGAAAATTTCATTTTCAGAAAAGAAGCCTTTCTTCTACATGATATCCTTATATAATGAAAAGTTCTGAAACATTAAATGTTTAATTTGGTTTTGCTCCAAATCAGAAAAAAAAAAAAAAAAATTAAAATGTTTTGTAATGCAAAATAGACATCTCTAGCTTTTATCCACTCCACTCATTAACTTTTGTCAAATCAGTGCTATTCATTATGGGTGAGTGTCTTTGTGAAACAGAAAATAAAACTAAAAAGTCCATAACTCCAATCCTCAAGTTGTTCAATTGCTCAATTTTGTGAAGAACCATTACTTTTTTTCTTTTTTTTTTACTTCTGGTTTTGTTCTTATCTTAGTTTTGGACATCTGGCTGGTTTCTGTTTCCCAGTGGGCATTTTCTTCAATGGTTGGTGTTTACAACACAGAAAAGAGACTTCACCAAATATCCAAGCGCCAGCATTAGGTGTGATTAACTCCTATTCAAACACATCATCTTAACTCATAGTTAATTTTGGGGAAAAAAAAAAAAAAAAAGGTGGGTTTTGTTCCTGGAGACCATTCCCTATTTCTACTCTCTTACCCTGCACTTTTTGGACACCATTTTAATACCTGAAAGAGGAGGTCATTTTGATAATCATCCACTTCAACAGCTGACTCACTTGGAGTGACCTGCTTGGGTACATCTCCCTATTTAAAACACTTTTCACCTTTCCTTTTCCCAATTTGGATCCAACTTGCATGAGAGATTTTATCCCATATGTAGCATGACATTAAAGTTCTATTTGAAATCTATAAAATGAACATGAAGTTAAGTCAGAACAGCTCTGTATTTACAGAATTTTAATACATCTGAACAGGACACATTTAGCAATAAAAGGTGAAAAACAAAATTTGATTACGGACAATGTAAGATGAACCTTATTCTACTTACTCAACTAGAAAAATTATAAGATTAACCAAAACTAAATTTAGTTCACAAAGATGCTTGGTTTTGTAATGTTTTAATTTTAACTGTTCATATTGATTTTATAAACCCCAAGAGATTTAAATGACATTCACACACTTCCATCTTTGTTCACATGGAAATCATATGCAGAAGGACAAGAGCCCATGAGTGTACAGCTAAAATGCATAATATAGATTTCAAGTATTTTTTTCCTTCAGGAACTGCAAAGAGTGGTGTATTAAATCTATAATTAAGATATATAATTTTCAAAGGCAACAAGTATTCTCAGAGTCCGTGCGCTCTCTTCACATGCTTGTACAAAGCCAATTTAACAGCAAAGATCTAAATTTCAGGTGATGACACCATCCAAGTGTTACCAAACTTTGTCACTGAACCGTGACCCACACTGGATAAGCGAGGCAGCAAGAAAAAGGTGTGGAGTAAAAACGCCTTTTTGTGGAGTAATATTTGAAATCTGTGTTTCCCACTTGTCCCAAACCACAGACCTTTAGTTTTCTGATTATGGATCCAATTTGCTGTATTCCTTTCTATTGGGCTGCTAGGAGTATTAAAATCCTAATGAATATGCATTAATTAAAATATTGAATGAACTATAAAAATAAATCTTGGGCAATCACTGCCCAAAGGGTCAATATTGCTACTTCAGGCAATTATTACCTTATAATAGGGTCTCCTGTTTCCTAAGTGTGACTAATATACCTGAATTCCTAGACATGAGACCTTGTGTTCAGCTCTGTTAAACACACACACAGGCCAAATGAACTCTCTTAGCTGGAGTGCTCAGACTAGATTGTAAAGCAGATTTATCTGTGCTATGATTTAATATTCCATTTCATTCAGCTGCCAACTTCACAAAAATTTTTTTTCATCTAGTCCTTGATACAAACCAAGAAAAAGGGGTTCACCTTTTCCCCATAGGAAACAAATTTAAACAATAATAATCTATCCTTGGATTTTTCAGACCTCCTAGACAGTCTGCATCTATTTAAGACTTCCTGAACTCTAAACAAACAAACAAACAAGAAGGTTTAATATGCTTTTCAGAATGTTGTGCTGTAATATTTTATTAGGAATAATATTGCCTCCCACTGTCTAATATTAATTAAATTAGATAATTTTTAATTACATTCTGACTGAACCCCAAATGCCCAAGTGCAATACCAAGCTAATGTGTTAATTGATATCTATTTAATTTTATCTCAACAGTTCCAGTTTCACTATTACCTGAATAGCATCTTTTTACATCTTGGCTCTTTCTTACACACTTTTTTACTTTTTCTTCCCCTGAGTTTCCCTAATACTTCTTCACTGCATATATTTCATTCATCTGGATTGAAACAGCCATTTTAGTCTCTCATAGACTTCACATTGATTTTATTCTTGCTGTTTCAAAAAAGCAAACCTCTGGCACTGACAGGATGTTAATAGACCACAAACAAAAAGAGTTTTTATATTAAAAAAAAATCTACAGTTACTGAAGTCCAGTTCTTAAAGCAATGTTTCTGCCTGCACTTCAACTCTTGTCAGTGGTGAGACCAAAGTAACACCAGTGTATCAATAAAGGAGGCAATCTTTGAAAAAAAAAAAGTAGTGGAAAAGTAGAATTGCACTAGCAATAGGCCTGGAGTTTGTAATGTCTGCTCTTATGTTTTTATTAAAACTTTGGACTTATGGGTTTGGGGATTTTTTAACATAAATTCCTTTGTGTACCCTGAAGGGAATTAGAGAAACAGTAGTAATATCTGAGTAAGCAATGTGACCAAAATTTAAAAATTAAGATCCAATTTCCAGTGTTTTCCTCTTTAACACAATTCCTTATTTAAAAAAAAAAAAAAGGAAGAAAAAGAAAAGAAAACAAGAAACTAAAACCAACCAAACAAAAAAAAACCCAGCAAAGAACCTTATCTCAGAACTTCAAGCAAGGAAAAGCCTTCAGCACTATATTCTAAAACTTTATCTATCTTATTTTGATCGCTTCCTGTCAATTACTCTTATTTTCATAAAGAAGATCTAATCACCCAAAAACAAAAACAAAACAAGAAAAAAGGGAAACAAATGTAAAAACAATTAAAAACCAAAGCACACCAACTAGCAGCAGTTCAAACTTCACAAAGATCTTTACTCTGAGGGTGGTGATCTTTACTGGCAGAGGTTGCCCAGAGAAGTTCTGGATGCCCCATCCCTAGAAATGTTTAAGGCCAGATTGGATGGAGCTCTGAGCCTAGTCTAGTGAAAGCTGTCCCTGCCCATGGACATTAAAATTAAAATAATTAAAATAATCTTTAAGGTGCCCTCCACCCAGGCCATTCTATGATTCTATGATCATGCAGACTGACAAAACCAACCAACACTGGAAACCTGGGCTGCCAAAGAAAAGTCTCGGACAAGAAAAATTTCAAACTGGTGCTATTAAATACAAAAAAAAGAACCTGAAACAAATCCCTAAAAGAGACTGAAAACCTAAGTCCCATAAATACTACAACAATGTTAAATTTCACACCGATTATCTTTGGTTGGCCAGTAAATCAAAGAGAAATAAAACATTTTACAACAAAATAATTATTAAAAATAGTTATTATGTTTGATTATCTGAGGATTCTGTGTTTTCTGTTACAAAAATACCTACGAAACAGATACGGAAGGTCCATTTAAGTCATAAGGACTAGAGAGATTAAACAAGTGTAGAACTGGACTGAGTGATTGTAATTACTTTGTGAAGCAGAAATGAATTTGAAGCAGCTTCCTGAAAGCCATATTATATGTCAGTTATCAAAATTAATAAAAATTCTGTATTTTTACAAAGATAGATGAACTCTAATGTAAAGGTAGGAGTGATAAGAAACTCACCCTGTGCCTTGGGATAGAATGAAGTTGCTGATATTACCTTTTACTCTTTATGCTGTTAAATATATTAAGTCAGGGAATTCATATTGTTCATTGGAAGTCTAATTGTATTGTTTTAAAAACCAATCCGTCCACACTCAATAAGAAAAAGTACTACAAGTTATGATATCAAACCAGGGCCTGATCCTGTATTAGACATAAAGAAGAGGAAAAGTAAAACATATCACTAAATAGCAATCCTGCTTTTCTTGGTGCCGCTAAAATGAACCTCAAAGTTTTTTTGTTTTAACTGCTACATGAAAGAAAATCTTTCTACTCAACTGACCACTGTACACCTCAAATTTATGTTTTGACAGAGAGATTATAAAATAGAGGTAAAGTAAGATGTTCAGCAACCACAGGTGTTTATCAAACTTTTTGGATTGAAGCTCCTTTCTAAGGCAGAGCACTGTGAATATTCCTTATATTTCTTCTGCAGCCAGCCATAAAGAAATCAATCTCTTACACACATCTTATCTTCTGATGATCTCGTTCTTCAGTTTACTTTAGAGATACTTTTGAACCCACAATTTGCTAGCTGGTTCGAAATTTTCCATAATGAGTTCTCTGCCCCTAGTTCAAAGTAAACCCAGCACTCGGGATTAGGGAGGGAATGATTTGACTACTGTGTGCACAAGTTAATTATTTCCTTTCTAAAAGTTTAACCTTGTTCTTTCAATTTAATGTTATTTAGACTAAATCATCAGCTTCACATATATGGATATCACAACTGGCCAAAACATGCAGAATATAGCCCCAGCACTGAAAAAATCCTGCTGTATTTTATCAGTCTTCTAGATGCTCGGGTCTGCTGTGTGACAGCAGAGGCTCTTTGACATTATACAAGGGCTTCAGGACCTTTATCAAGAGCAACTACAAAATTATGGGAAAGCATTGCAGTGCTCTGCCACTGGAGAGTATTAAGACAATGGGGCACCTGGGTCATACATAATGCTCTGGGGTGGCCATTCAGAGAGGAATAATGCAAAGTTTGTAAAAACTGAGCGTTTGCTTCACCTGCGGGCTTCTCTCACATCAGCTGACACGCTGTAAGATAATGTAATCAAATGCACACAAAATGCCTTTTCTCAGCACCAGCCTGGTGCAGGGAGAGCATTCTGAGCTCTACAGCACGTTCAGGTTCAAAAGTGGGGTGGAAAGACTAGTAAGGTAGGTAGAACCAGCTGCCTGCTTATTCCTGAGGCACAATAGGAGGCCAGCATTTCTTCCGTGATAAAATATCAATGAGCCATGTAATTCTGCATATGGAGTCAGATAAAACATTGTAACTACTTTTTAGGTGGTAGTCACTGAAACCTAAAGAATAATTCATTTCAGATAAGCTCATGCTGCTTTTGTGTTCCCTCCCCTTAATCATTAGAGTGATTTTCCCTAATTTAAACAGGACACCACAGGAAAATGTTAAGAGTCTTGAATGCTTGTGTATCTGCATGTCACTGTACATGAAAGGGAACTTAAGGGAGGAAAAATTCCTCATTAATAACCCAGAACAGAGGTAAATTAAAAGAATCATGCCAAGATCTGACTTCACAGTAGTAAGACAATACATCTCATCATTTAATGAAAACAAAATGTAGGAATATTGAACTCTTCAGCCAACTCATGTTTTGAAGTTTAGGAAAACTTGGGAGAGATTTCCAGGGCAAGAAGCATATCAGCCACAAGTGGTAGACTTTCATATTAGTCCCAATTTTAATTCTTAAAATTATATGCCAATTCTTCCTACTACTGCTTTCTACTTGTGAAATATTGTTTTATGCAGAAGAACTTAGGTTCTGTTCAATACAGGGGTGACAGCTATTACAGTCAGTGAGAGGCAATATGGGCAGCTCAAAGCAATGCAGAGTGGAAAGTATCTGGAACCTGGTCCAGCATCCTTGCAGACACCACCAGAGGGGTAGGGAGTATGGCTGACCAGCAGCACCATTTTAATGAGAATATTTGAATATATGTCCTGTTGCTGTCATAGAGTACATCATACTTCACCCTCAGGTAAATTTGGAATATGCAAAGCAACAGGTCCAAGCTCACTAATCACTTTGAGTAATGCTGTCTCCAAGTTTAAGAAACTGTCCACTTGTGATGACATTTCATTGATATTAATTTGACCATGATCTGGCATCCATTACTAAAGGGTGCCACAGACAGACAAACAAGTGAGCAAATGACTGAAAATCTGCAGAATTGTTTTCATAATATTAACGCTGCCTCAAAATATAATACTGAGCTCAGATAATTGATCAACTCAGAAAAAAAATTGTTTAGCTTAATTGAAATGGCAAATTCTATTCTAATATCAAACAACTACCGCTCAACTCTCAAGGAAAAGGAAGGACACAAGACATGAAAAAACAACTTGCTTTCCAACATTGACACAGTCTGAAATTCTATAAGTTTACCTGCTCAGTTAGAAATGGTCACTCATGATTTTAAATGGAATTGTGAGAGTCCTTCAGGTTTCCACTGTGGCAGAAATTATGATACTGAACCTGCAAGATGTACACATTACTTAGCTAAAGTATAAACTTAAGCACAGTATATAAATCTCTGCTGACTCAAAAGACAGCATACTGTATTCCATGGCATTCCCAATTCCACAGAGACTACAGAATTAGCTCTTCTCATCAGCAGCTGCTGTCAGTTGTAAGCAACACAGAGAGCATGCAGTAATGAAAGAAAGAAGAGACTATGGTCTTCCTTTAGGTTATTGCATTAATAAAATTGTCTGTTTAAATACTGGATTGTAGCAAAGTCAAAGCAAGAAGCTATTCTGAATACAGAGCAAGTTTGTATGGCTTGTAGCCACTCTGCTGCCTAATTTTATAGGAGAGTTATCTGTTATCTACATGGCAGAGACTGTGCTGTGGTAGTTTTATGCCACCCATATTCCAAGCCTCCCTTGGTGTTTCTAGCCAGCACTTCCAACTCAAGCGCTGTTCCACGTGATGAACACAATGTAAATGCTCAGTAATCTGCTCCCAGTTCCATAAAATACTCAAGCAAGAGCTTAGACCTTCCCAGAAATATTGTCTCATAAGCTAAGCCTTTATTTGTGCCCAGAGTTGCACCTTCAGATGAACCCTGAAAGATAAGTGATTTCAATGTTCTCAAACCGTAAAGCTGAGTTGACAGTCTCATCAGTCCCAAAACATCTTTTTTCTCTTTTTACTTGGTACATCCCTGAATAGAGCTTCATTTAATCACAGAAGGAGGAACTGGCAAAATTTCAAGTTTTCCTGGTACAGCTTAAATTTTTCCAGGTTGTTTTCTGTTTTCCTGTTGTTTTGGGTTTTTTCTGAGGATTATTTTGCTCTTATACGTACTACTTAAACTTTGGTAAATCAGAGTATAAACAACAATTAAAAAAATACTACTAAAAACCTGACAGTATATTTTGTTGCAAAAGGTATGAATGTAAATTATTTGGGTTTTTAATTACTCTGATCTCAGTTGTCTCCCGTGAAGTTAATTTTGCTACTATCAGGTTTATTGTTACCTTCAGCACGGCAAAAACATGCTCCTTTCTGTGTAAGTGATACCAACGAGGTTTGCCATCACAGGATCACACAAAAAAACCACTTGTAGAACACATTAAATAATGCAGTAGTAACACTATCATATATTGATTTGGGCTAAAGAATTTTTTTTGGGGGGGGCAGAAAAGACTATCATAAAAGATGCAATTAAACTAGAAAAACAGTATGATATGCATTCTAAAATTATATACTTTTCCATTCAATTTTCTAAATGTAAGCCCACATGTTTTGTCTTCCTGCTTAATTTTAGCTCCATTCTACTGCAGGTAAGTCTTCTTCAAATTCTAGCCTGAGGGTATACTTTTTTTCCTTTGTGTTTAATGCTGTTTGAAGCTGGTGAGTGGAACTTGTGAAATTCCCAGCATCACAAGAGAGGTTTGTGTTTTCCATTTAACCCCTGAGTTCTAACTTCTGTTCACAAATTATCTGAGCAATATGCTACATGCTGTACTTTCCACATGCTGATACAGATGCTGGGCTCCATTCACATGAAAGCAGAACATGTTTATTTAAATATTGACTCCACTTAGACATCAATCTTTTTGCTATGAAAGCTGCATCTGAATATTGTGGGGAGTGAGGAGGATCTAGATAAAACTCAGAGTACTTTTCTTTTCAGTAAGAACATAAGTTCAATGTGAGTAAGAAAACAGACCAACAAAGAATGCACCAACAATCATAGGAAGGAAGGATTTCAATTACATGGGTAGTTATGTAGTAAAGACTACAGTGGTTTATTTTTATAGACAAAGTAAAAGCCTTATATAAACAGAGGAAGAACTGAATGTACTAGCTTTAAGGCTTTATTCAAAGAACTTACACCTGAAGTTAATATATTTTTAGAACTGATAAAACAAATGTAATTTAGAGTGCTCAGTGTGCTAAATCTACTTGGCATGCTCTACAGCTTCCTCTTTGCTGCTGTAAGATTCGCTGCCTATAGCTTTTGGCAGTCCCAACAGAGCCAGCTCTTTCCACTAACAAAATACAAAATGCAAAATTAATAAAAGGACCCTTTGAAACTGACAAAAGTGCCTCAGGCAAACTATCTGCCCAGCAGCTGGTTAAAATTTAATCAGTTATTTTTTTCCAGTCCTGTATATCTTTTGTATGGAGCTCCCCAGACCGAGTGTGGTCAAAGTTTGTTAAAAAGGAAGAATAGATAAGTCTCTCTCTTTCAATAAATTAGCAGCAAAGCTTGTTCATTTCTGGTTTTTATTGACAAATTGAGCCAATTGTTTTAGTTTCCCCAAAAGCATCTAAAAGATCTATTGACAGATTTTATCTAAATATAAGAAAATGAATGCACAAAGCCTGATTTGGATAGTGGTGAAGCTGCAATGCTTTTTACCATCACTATTGCTTTAAATCTTTAAATAATTGTTGTGGAGGTGGGTTTAGAAGTCATGCTGATTTTAAGCATTGACACTATCTGTTACAGATGAAAAATATGGATTCACTGAGTAGTCAGATGCAAAATACAGGGTTGCTCTTCAGTTCATTTAGTTTTCATACTTAAAAACAGTTTCCAAGCATTGAAGTGAAAAGGAGGCATTTTCATGAGCCACAGAGTACTTTAAAGTGGACTTGCATACGTAGATCAGGTTCCTTTCTAGTATCAGTCTCATCTTTGAAATCTTAGGTTAAACCTTCAAAAGTAACTACATGCAAAAAGGGTTTCTCATAGCTTAGGTAAACTTTAATTCCAGGCATATATTTCCATGCACTAGACTGAGCATATAAAAATTTACCTCTGATTGAATATAGCTTTCAGCTGCAAAAATTGTAGCAGATGGCATTTTTTAAGAACTCCCAATAAGCTCACACACTCTATTAGCATATGCTTTATCATAGCACCCAGGAACTGTAGGCTTAGGAAAGGACTCCACTGCATTTCATTTATTATGGTCACACCATCAGAGTGTGGAAGCTTCCCCAGAATGCCTGAAGTAGAAAGACAGAAAAGCTGTTCAAAGAAGCAAATAAGTGAGCATGAGAAGCATTTGTTATATGTATTTACTTGTTAGCAATAGGATGAATTTTAAAAATTAACTTTGGATATGAGAGAGTGGTTGTTTTTTGGTTTTTTTTGTTTGTTTTTTTTTTTTTTAAATTCAGTACCATTAACACATATAACCAGCTAGATGTAGGACAAAAGCTGCATCTTTCTAATTTAATACATCTTTACTTGAATTACAATTTCAAGTCTACACAAAACAGAGATTTCATGGTAATTTTACTTTGGTACACTACCTGCTGGCAAAGCATGCATGGACTTTTATTAACAGTATGTAGAATCATGGTGGTGTCAAGTCATATTTACAGAGCAGGGTAAGGCAGTTCATCGTGATTTATAGTGCTAGTGTAAAATTGATTCCATGAAATCTAATGTCCAACAGCCTCTGCATTATCTGTGTGGTGACATCCCTCTGCATCCCTGCTGGCCTCCCTTGGTGCCCACACCTGGGTGCAAAGTACAGTCCAATGATTTTCTGCTGCCAGGATCAGTCACTTCAGACTAGTAGGCTGAATGAATTTGCATTCTGCAGTGCCGTATTTTTCCCAAAATTTTCTTTTGCAGAAAGGAAATGTGCATAAGAACACTCAAGTCCTTCAAAATAGCTGAACAACTTGGTGTTCAGTAAATTAATGGTACAGACAGCTCCCTTATTAAAGTCCCCTCACTGGTATATGTTTATCCTAATGTTCTTGCAGTGGTAACTAATGAGTTGCTGCAGTAACATTGTGCTATGTAAGACACTGCCTCAGGCTCTACAAGGAGCCCTGAAGGCCCAAGGCAGGCCCCAGCTACACCACATAAACAGATTCAGCTGCAGGTGGAAAGGCTTTCAAGCTATTTACCTTGAGCAGATCATATGTCTTTCCCTAAATAACCAAGATAATATGACCAATAAAACCTCCAAGCAGAGCCTGCTTACAGGCTAGGATTTTGACAGATGATTTTCTTCATAATCTTAATGTCTATTCTTTATTGATATGGCTCTCTACTTACTTTTAATAAAACCAAATGTCATTAATTTCAAATTGCAAAGTTTTCTCTTCATTCTTTAAATCTAACAATGTGAAAACAGGGATGTGAATACTAAAGCATTGTACGTAGAGTTATATAAATCTCTGTTTAACAGGCAGAAACAAACCAAAATTGCAAACTCTACATTTAATTGAATATTCACAGGGAGAAATAAATTCCTATAATCACAACAATTCAGTTATGTTTATCCATACTGGTACATTCTGTGGGGTATTTTTAATACTCTGATGTTACTCACTCTTTCACTACTATCCTATTATTAATAAAACAAAATTGTGTTGCATTACCAGCCAGCATCCACCTCTGTAATGTATAACTTCTAATGCTCATGAAGGCTTGACAATATCTAATTGAGGAGAAACTTCGTGCCTTCTGTGCTGCTACAAAGGGATGCCCAGAATTTGTACCCTGTTTGTGCTCAGCTCAGAGCTGGCAGCCCTGATACGAACCTCTACTCCACCTCTGCTCAGGTTCAGTCACAGCACTGCTATTTTATGTACCCTACAGACTGAGGGGCTGCTCACAGCAAATTTTCCTTGCAGCTTCTGTAGCTCAGCCAGGTGTATTATGGAACAATCACAACCAAAAAGTGCATAAGAAAATCTACAGCTTTGAGGTAAACATGAGATGAGTGGGCATTTATATACAGAGTTACTCTAGGATAAATTCCATCCTTTGACATCTCGAGAAATCCACAGCCTAAAAGTGGTCTCATCAGCATACAGAAAGAGCAGCTGAAAAAATTATTCTTAGGAGATAGCAAAAGGGACATTCTCCTTATAGATCAGCATTTGGAAAATTCATCTGACATGCAAAGTATCCTAGTTCAAATGCTTCTGCAGGTTCTGAGGACACTTGTCTGGACAGCCATTAGGAGATGAAAGAAATAAGTTCATTTCCCTCTCTATATAATTATGTGAAGTATAACAAGTTATAAAGCAATGAATAGGAGAATTCCCAACTAGAAATCCTGTTTCAGATTAACTGCTAGTGTGAGATCTTGCACAGGGAGTGCTCTTGAGATAAAAGGGAAGAAGCATCATATTCTTCTCATATTTGCACTGTGCGAGCCCCAGGTCTATACGAGCCTTGAATAAATCCTTACCTTAATTGGACCCCTCAGGAAAGACAGGTAGAGGATCCCTTTACTGTGAATTGTAATAGGATATGTGAAAATATCTATAAGAGATGTTGGCAGTCTTTATGTGTTCTTGATGGCCCACAGAGACCTAGCTAAGTATTGCAGTTCAGCATTCTATACTTCCACCAAAGAATGCCTCACCTGCCAAATTGTCTCCCCTACTGCACTCAAGAGCGTCCAGAGTGGATTCCATTTTTTCTATACATTACTAATACTTAGGACATGCCTAGAGGTTTTGTAACTTTGCTTGAAAAAAACCCTTTACAAACCTTTACAAACAGATAGCTATCTGTTCAGACATCTCAAGAGTTAGATAAGTTTTTGCATCACCCAAAATCATACGTGGCAGGAAGAGGAACTACCTTTGCTGTTTTTCCAAAGACCTATGCTCCAACTTCAACACTTCTGTAAAATACACCTGTCATGTGATGTCTTCTGTACTTACTATAGGAAATGCTAAATCCTAAATATCTTTCAGGACAAGAGCAGGGTTGCTGAAATGAGCTGCAGTGAAACGAGCAAAGACCACAGCTTCATCTCTATGAGTAACACGATCCTAAACTTATATGAGTAGTTCTAACCAATAAGAAGATAGTGAAGAAGACATCAGATATTCTGCTCAGAAGTAGAAAAATACATTCACCCTCTAAAATGTCATTTCTCTTTCTTTAAACATTGGAGGGAGGACTGAAAAGGGACTCTGTGCATTGCACGAGAATCAAAACAAGGAATCCACTTCTGATTATTACCAAAGTATTGTCACTAAGTCTTACAAAAGCTGTGGGAAACCTTCCAAAGTAACAAAGCCTTGATAATTATTTGGCACACATTTGACATACCTCTTTAAACTAATGAATAGTATCTATATGAAAAGTAAAGTAAATAATAAAGACATATAGAAAAACAGCACTAATACATACCAATAGGAGCATAACTCAGCCACATATCAAGACAGTAAAAAAAGTCCAGTTTTACCCACTATCCATTTTATTCCTCATCCAAGGACATCAGGCCTGGGAGTTTAAAGATATAATATTCATCCCTGCGCTGAATAGACTGAGGAAAATGTATTAAAATCCTTAAAATTATAGCAGTAGCCTTGATAACTGAATTACTCTGCAACATACAAGAAATCTGGTGGCAAACTTTCTCTCAGATCACTAGGTTTAATGGTAATTAAGATAAAGAGTTCGATTACCAAGTACAATTAATCTGATCTGTGATTAATTTGAGGAAGGTGGAGGTTTGAGTGACACACATGAAACACACAAAATGAGTGTCTGATTAGGAAGAGAAATGTGTAATAAAGTACTTTCAGAAGAACAGAACCAAAGATGTAATATAGGCATAATGTTCTAGAAGAAATTTCTCTTTGCTGGAGGATCAATTACAAGTTAGATCAAAACTGAAAACTTAATTCTGATCCTTTAGTTCTCTGGAGAGTGAGAGGAGCACAGGCTCAGACTCAGTCTACAATCCTGAATTCAGTAATCCCTACTTGTTACACTTGGTGATGGAATACCCTGAACTCAGATTTTCCTATGCACTTTTACAGGAACAGCTAGTAAAAAGACTGTAATCCTCATATCTTTGGCATCTGTTAGTCTTTATGCAAATTAATTTCTCATTTACAGAGGGTCAGGTTCTATCACCATTAACATAGAGCTGAAACTGCTTTCTCAGTAGTGCTAATAAAAGTAGTAGGGAGGTATGTAAGGAACAGTAGTCACTGTGGATTTAAGTGACAACATCTGAAATGATGGGGAGAGAGAATTTCAGGCTCTCATTAGCCATCACCATTAATTAATTCTGTAAAGATATGTCTAAACTCAGTTCATAATCTAAACACTTAGCAAATCCTTTTGAGTCCTGTGAACAAACAGTGCATGTTCCAGAGATATAGAATCATACATCCTCTTTGCTATCTTACTTGGTTTCACATTGTATGCATAAATAGCTGAGACACATGTATTAATACATCAGATACAATTAGCAATACAGTAATTTAAATGCAGGGAACATTTAAAAAAAATATCAAAGAATATAAAATAGCCTTAGTCTTCATGCTGTAGCAGCTTTATCCAAGCTTGCCTCAGTAAGCATCATGACATTGCCTAACAGTTGCATAGAACCCACACAGCAAACTACTGGAGCTTTTATTTGCCAGAAACCACAGACATTTGTTTTTATTAGCATATCTGAGGTATACTAACTTTGTTCCTGTAGTGTGAAAAAGACAGGTATTTAAGTAACCATCTAAAAGTATAATTACGAACAATTTGCATATCTTTCATGGTTCTGTCTTTTGTAAAATGGTGCAGCAACAGTGATTGCATGAATTTCTATCCATTGCTCTGCTTTCTGATACTAGGTTTTAAATAATCAAATTGAAAGTGGACATTTGGGTCTATCAATAATATTCAGAGACAAAAAAAAGAGGATCAGGGCAGTTTGGTTCTATGTATAGCTTATATCCAACTAACATGTCTAAAAGAGCTTCATTCACAAAGGTGAACTCACTCCTGTAATTTGTGTGGAGAAATACATCCCTGCCCCCCCCCACCCCCCAAATTCCACCAATTTTCCACTTCTGTACACATTTCCTGCCTGCCCCCTAAATTGATCTGGTCTATTATGACGCCTTGATTAAACCTATTATGAAACCTTGATTAAATTTGATAAAATTGAACTATAGGCAGTGAAATGTAGGGAGCACAGTGGCCTCCACAGAATACTGGCTTGTGGCTCAGTCTGTTGTGTTTGTTGAAGGTACAGATTGCTAAGAGAAACAATCTGTATCTACTTCTACATGTAGCCAAATGTCAGGATGAATAATTTTCCTTTCAAGAATTCCAAAGGCAGTGTCTAGGCATTGGGAATGACTACAGGACCTGGACCTGTGGTACATATTCTACCATGATTTTAAATGAGTGTCCTACACATAACAGTTTGAGAATAAGAAAGTACACATTTGAGACCATAAAAGAGGAGTTTTAAAAAATGCCAAATATATTCAACATCAGCTTGTCAATCACATCAGAAAAACATCCACATAAAATTTTAAAAGTGCATTATAGCATTAACAGACCACTAGCTGACAGTGTAAGACGAACAATTTTCTTGCCTGAAAAATTGCACTTAAAAATCTGCTTAAATATATTATTTTTAAACCACATTTCAAAATCAATATTTTGGTGCAGAAATAATGGAAAAGGAAAAAAATAAAATAAGTTTTGATCTACGGTTGAGTGGCAGCAAATTTCAAAATAAACATTAATGTAACTGCAAGGTATTAAGTCAGAAATTAAAGCCAATTGAAAGATATTGAAATGGGGATGGTATGAGAATTTAACATTGAAAATGCTAGATGTATATTTCTCTAAACTGTAATTTTCCCCTTCCTTTTATTTTTTTTTTTAGTTGGCTCTTATGCCTGCTGTTATGTTTTGGATTTTTTCCCTTGTGGTTTTTTTCAATGACTGAACCAGTATTTTTCACTGGAATGCATTTGATACCTAATGTGAGTGTCTTCCAAAGCATTTCATGCTTTCTACAGCACATCTTGAGCTTCTTGGTGCGTTATTATTATGCAATTTGGATTTTTTTAGCTTTATCTGCAAGACTAAGTGTTATTGGTCCAAACAGATGTGTTTGAGTTGATTATTTTCTCCATTTATCTTTTTCTCTAGATGCTCATCAAAATCTAGATTTGAGCTAAAGTTTTAAAATGGAATTCAGTATATATAAATGTAAGAGGATTTGATGGAGCGCTTACAGTTCTTCACGACTAGACATTTATTTTGTCTTACCTGGTTCATGCTGCTTTTCATGACTTAAAGGCAAAAAATCACCTTTTTGATTACAAAGCTTAAGACAAGGTCATGGGTCAAGTTTCAGAGCCAAAATCTTCCCCAGATGGATAATCTCGTTACTGTCTATCAGATAATGAATAGGGAAGAGTAAAGGGCCTCTCAACTTGAACTAGATATCAAATACCTCCTCTGTAATTTATCTGATGTTTCTATAACTGAGATTCTTGGCACCGAAAAAAAAAAACAAACTAACAAACAAAAAAAATCTTAAATTAGGAAACTCTCTGTCACCAGAGGAATCATAGACCCTACAGGTGCACATGCTGACAACTGCCCTAATGAAGTTTGGCTTTTCTTTTCTTTCATAGATGATAAATCAACAAATACAACTCAAACTCAATTGGTCAGAAGTTTTAACTATACTGTTTGAGAGGCTTTTAAAGAAAGAGGTGTTGCTGCAGTACACACACAAAGATGTTCTGATCTCCTTATGCATTCGTCCACTGATTCTGGCATTACAAACCAGTTTTAACACCACCATGAGATGAAAGCAGGCAATATCACAGTGAGTCTCAAAACAGACACCTCTTCTTCCACTTAAAATTAGTGGAGCACGAGAATGGTTATCAGAAATAATCTAGCCTTCCTCCGGACCCCCAAACCTTAGTCAGCTGCCTGTCCAAACCAGGCAGCACATGTTCCAATCTCCAGGAATTGATCACCCACACATAAGCACCTAAACAAACTGATGTTTGAGTGAAAAGGTGAAAACATTTGAAAATTCATTTTGGTCTTCCAGTTTAGACTACCTGAGTCTCAGACGCTGATGACTGAGCCATAACCTACCTTATTAGCCTCCATTTCAGAAAATATACAGCTACAGTGGCTGTGCTCGGCAGATCTGCTATATTTTGACTCACAGACGAGAAATTCTGGAAACCTCAAAGCTCAAGAAAACCTTGTTTCCTTGAAGAGGATTTTTACGGCTTAAAATGACTACTTTGTGTCAACTAAAAGATTGTTTAAATTTCACTCAAATTATCAGAAATATTTGGTGAGTCCTATGAAAAGCAACGAGTTTCTAAAATGCAGAGTCAAGAAGAAATCAGTGCTATGCAGCTTTAGATAAAACATTCTCTGGTAGGATTGGAGCTACAGTAAAAGATTTCTGCCCACAGTCTAATGTTACTAAGTGTAAGAAAGGGCATAACAAAAACTTATTAT
This sequence comes from Cinclus cinclus, assembly GCF_963662255.1. Lineage (NCBI taxonomy): Eukaryota > Metazoa > Chordata > Aves > Passeriformes > Cinclidae > Cinclus > Cinclus cinclus. The sequence continues at coordinate 12,958,942 of NC_085051.1, read as the reverse complement.
GTTTCACTCAACTTTTTAAAAGTCAGGCACCAGTTTTACAGATTATTATACTGAGATACTGTAAGAACAAGTGTCAAGTGTAGCAGAGAAGGATATACTAAAAGGAGAGGTCATTAGAATACAGTAGACATTTAACCATATGAGCTTCTTCAGAAGTCAGTTCTGACATGTAACACCTGAAGATTTTACTCTGTATTTATGTCTGTAAACTGCATGATTATTTGTTCATTTAGAAAGCCAAAGAAGGCATACAAATGTACATTAGACTGCACTTAGACCAAATAAGGAACAACACAGTGGATATGGCTAGCTTTCCCAAGAAAATAGCAAGTGGCTATGACCTCCCATGGTATGGCTGCAATATTTTAAACTTTTTTTTGTTTTAAAAATAAAACCTAATCTCTCCTGATCAAAACAAGTATATGTTTTATATTGTATATGCACATTTACAATATTTAAAACAATCATATTTATATTAACGAAGGCACTTTACAAAATGTAAGCATCATTTTTAATAGATTTCAGTGGTTTGTAAGCCTCAGTTTCACTATGGGTACTTTCCTATGGGATCTCGTGTTTTTCCTCTAGTCTTGAATCTTTTAAAGCCCCTCTCATTATTTTTGTTGTCTGAAGTTGGGCAATAATGTTACTGTGATTAATTAAGCAAAAAGACATGGAAATGGGGGTGTGGTAATCATCAGATAATAAAGCCCTCTGGGTCTCGCAATGCATGAGGTGCAGCCAGGACCCTTTATCCCCAGAGGTCTGATTATCTCCAGGAAAGCTACACCTCCCTGTACTTGCTGTATGGCTATTATGAAATATCTTTACATTTTATAGATAAAGTAAATTACTTTAATCACTGAAAATTGCCAGTGTTGTGAGGTTTCAGCTGTGAGGTTCACAGAGCTTAATCTGCCCATTTCAAGTCTGAAATAACCAATAATTGTTCTAATAAAAGCATCAGTAAATCATTATTTAAATGCTGGGATCATCCCCTCAGAGTGGCAAAGGCACCTTCTGTATGTTTGATGACATGAGGTGCTCGTTTAACCATAACCCTGGAAGTGCAAGCCATAAAGGAAATACTCTACCAGGGCTATTTAGTGTGTGTAATCAATGCTTTGTTAGAGCATCAAATTATTTTCTGTCATTCTGCAAAGTCCTAGGTCAGCAAACAATAACATCTGCCCAACATCTGAAAATCTCTTTGGAAAAATTCCAAACGTCTTCAATTTGTCACACTTCCAATCAAGCATTTTTCAGAAAATCTTCAGTGGCTTTTGTTCAAAGGCAAAATATATTTTCCCATTCCTAAATCACTGGAACGCACAAGAAGCATGTTTACTAATTGCAAATATGATGGGCATGTCAGTGACAACTCTATCCTGCCCTCCACATGCTCTGGAATTGTGAACACAGGGCTCTGGCAGACGCCAGAGTCAATCAAAAGATGTACCCTCCTTCCTGCTGCCATCCCTGGGATCATGACAGGCTCACATTTCCTTTCCACGGAGGAGCACAGAAGTAGAAATTTCAGAATTACATCCCAACTGACGAAAGAATCATTGACTGACAAAAACATCACCTCTCAGGAAGAGAATTTCCAAAACAAAAATTACTTACACTGATATATTATCCTTACCTGCCACATTACAGTAATATATTTAAAATACACTATTTGGAAAGATTTGCAAGCACTTAACACAGGGCTATGGATTTCTACCTCCAGGAGGCTTTCAGTGACCTAATGCACTGCAAGGAAGGCACTACAAGATACAGACATAGAGCTAAAAGGCACTCCTGATAACATGACTATCCAGAAAGATGATCTATGTCTGAAATGCATAAACAGATGAATTAAAAGCAATCCAAGGCCTTTTTGCAATGCAATGTTCACATACACATACAAGCTGAAGACCAGTCACCCAGGAAAGCAACTAGTTATATTTATTGGACTAATGTATGACAGTTTCCACTGGCATGTCAAACTGGAGATATTTTACCTAGAAACAGAAAAAATATCCTTAGGAGAGATGAAAAAACAGAACTAGGAGGCAGAGGAATAGTGGTCCTAATGCTATTTATCCTACTTTTTTAAAATAAGTGCTAAAAAAGTTGACACATTTCTCATGACAGGAAAGTAATTTTATTTCAGAAGGAAAATGTGTGCTATCAGTAATTCTCCAGAGAAATCTGAGATTATTGTGCCAGAGGCAATTAACCCTGAGTAATAAAAACTTCTAGCAGCCTCAAATGACAACCTGATAGAAGAGCAGATATTTCCAAGGAAAAATAGTGACTTGCAAACAAGATATCTTTTTCTTCTCTTCTGGCTTTCAACCCAAGCTTTTAAGCTTCCTGCAGTAATTTGTTTACCAAGTTGACTAATGAGAAGAATTAATCAGAAGACTTTTCATAGGAGAAATATGACCAGTAATATGAGCAAGAATCGTATGATACCGAAGACCAATGTCATCTGCTTCTGGGAAAATTCCAAATTGAAAGATTGAATCTGGTTACAAGATACAGTGTAGGAGGTAGGAGATGAGGAGGAATGCCCTGTGGAAGCTGCATTTTAAAAAAACAAAACAAAAACAACAACAACAACAAAAAAAAAACCTAATTGGTAAAAAAAAAAATCAATGAGACTATCAGTCCTAGGAATGAAGAGGAGATCAAATTTAAGGCTAGACTTGTTCATTCCTTAAGTATAACAGGTAAAACATATAAAGAAGGAGCTGGTTAAGTCACTGAAAGGACTGATATGAGAAAATCACATGAAAATGAGGAAAATTGAAAGATTCTGCCTTCTGGTAACTAATTCGTTGGTGTTGAAAATCTACTGCATTTTTGAAATTCAAAGATAAACATTAAAAAGCCCAGTACTGTGTCCCTGTTTCATCTGGGACAGTTACTTTTCTTTCCCAGTAGCTGGTACAGCTGAGTTTTGGATTTAGGATAACAATAAGGTTGACAACACTAAGGTTTGAGTTGTTGCTTACGCTAAGGCTTTTCAGCACATGCCAGTGAGGAGGATGAGGGGCACAAATTGCTGGGAGGGGACACATCTGGGACAGCCAAGCTGGCCAAAGGGATGCTCCATATGGTGTCATAGCCAGTGTATGTCCCCGGAGGAAAGCTGGCCAGGGATTGCTCAGGGACTGCTCAGGGACTGGCAGGTGGGTGGTGAGAAATTGCACAGTGCATCGCTTGGGTTTGATATTCTAATCAAATCCAGTACACTTCCAAATAAAATAGACAAAGTAGCTCCAAATTTTTTTAGCTACATCAAGTTCATGATGTAGCCCATCAGTTAGTGCAGTTTCAAAAACTAAATTATATCTTATAATTCAGGAACACAGAGTGAACAAAAGATAACAAAACAACTATATTGAGAATAAATAAGGTGGGCTCTTAGGAGCTTTTCACTGAAGTACTTCTTATTTAATTTTAAAGCAGGAATCAACTAAAGTTTTGGTTCAGTATACCTCTTACAAAAAAAGGCACAATGCTCTCCGAAATTATCTATGCCAGAACTGTGTTTTATGTGGTACATTGTGCATCCAGTGATTTTCTTATGCAAACAAAGCAAAAACACAGAGTCACATTCACCATGCCTCTGTACTTCTCAAGGTATTTCTCCTGAATTTTCTTCTGAACAAGCAAATAAATCCAAGTTAAAAAAAAATTGAGAACATGCTCAAAGGAGGAATAGGAAACTGGCATGCAACATGGCATTTGTAACAAACACCTGCTCTGTGAACGAAGCATAACCAAAGCAGTTCATGAGTATGTTGGTCAGTATGTTCTGCTACTCACAGCACCAGAGCTTAAAGCTCATGTACACTTGAAAAAACTTCCAAACAGTTCCAGACACACTGTATACCTAAAATGAAAAAAGCTACAACCATAAAAATTCTTGATTATTTAGAAATGGAAACACTACCACCTCTGACCCCAGAGTCTTGGGGTCCAACTCTGCAACTTGTTCAAAGTGAGCAAACTGGGATAGCTCCCAGGAGCAGCTCCCTCTTGCCTGGGGTTGCTGAGGAGAAGGGCAATGCTTAGGTTTAATAATTATGTTAGAAAAGGATTCACATAGACACTCAATATCAGGTAAGCTCCTCTTCTAATACGGAAATTGAACTCATGTAACATTCATGCAGAAATATTTTACGTAGCTACAGTAAATATGATCAAAGCCTTTAATTGTAAAACAGGCTGAAGCTTCTTGTGAAGAATTTTGGGTAATAAGCAAATATGAAAGCCAACTTGGGGGTTACCTAAAAGGGTGAACAGCCTTTGAGGTACCAAACTTAAAGCCTCTTGTGCATCAAAATCTATAATATTTAGAAATAAAACAGAGATCTTTGAAGGGATGAAAATCCTGAGGCTTCAAGAATATCTTATTTAGGCTGAAGAATATATTACATAAAATGGGAGAGGGCATTATGAACACAGCCTAACAAGGAACACGGAGTAATGTCTCAACATGCTTTTTGTTCAAACTTTATAGGAAATTAGATTAATAATGCATGAGTTGCTTTATGCTAAGGTTACTGGCTCACCCGCCCCCTCATTTATTTTCCTTTGGAAAGCATTCTACTTTTACATACAAAATTAGATTTTTCCTGTTTTATTCAAAATGGATAGAGCAGACACAGAGCTCTCAAAAGCTCTGAGATAAAGTCACATTTATTGAGCTATGCAGAGCTCTTCTGTTCATGTGGGTATTCTTTTTCTTATTGCAAAAAGTAGACGACCTAAAGAGTAGCACAAGTATATTATATAACTTTTTACAGCATTTCCAGTTCTTTTGATGATGTTGTTAAAGTAACTTATGGTAACTTGTGATATTTACCAGACCTAGGGGAAGCCAGCACATGTTTGGAAACAAACCTCATGGTATCAGTGGGGAGAGAGCACAAGATGTGAGTTAGAGAACATTTCCATCATTCTCCCACTCTTTGTGGAAAGAGGGTCAAGCTTATATTAGGATCAGTATTTCAGCTAAGATTTAGGCAGGAAAAACTTCACCCTGTTTTCATTCTGAAGAGAAACAGGTGGCAATAACACAGGCTGTCCTTGAAGCCACTATACCTCCACCGACTCCTCTTGTCAATGAGAAGATTAAACTCTATGCAGTCCATATGTCTTGTCCCATGAAACACAAGGCATTTTTGGCATTTCTTCCCTTCAAGGGCAATTAGAGGTAGTAGATGAGATAAAGCCAATTACTGCTAGCAAATTACACCTGTGTGTGCTACGATGACTTCTTGATAACAGTGAGACATGGAATATCAGAAAACCAAACACACACTGTGGTATTCCTTTAAATGACAAATCATCATCAAAAGAAAGCTGTGAAATTGTTGCCATCAGCTTCACAATATGAATAGGGGAGAAGAGAGCAAAAGAAAGATTTCTCCTACAGAATCACAAACCTTGTTAACAGAACAAGAACAGAAAACCTTTTTGTTGATGAATTCCTGCAATTCTAAAGTCAAACAGTTGCAGGGATGAAAAGGAGCTCAGTAGATCGCTTTGTCTAAGACCATGGCCTGAGTCAGAGCCAACTGTACTTAAATAAAAATTTACCAGAGAAAGCTAAGAGTTCTTTAAAATCTTCAGTTACATTTTTTCCTTTTGGAAAACTGTTCTTTAGCTGCTCAGATACCAGCACAGTGAGATTTTTTTTTTTTTTTTTCCCCTGAATGGAGATATACTCCTTCCACAAACTAAGCCAATTTCCTCTTGTCCTTCACCTGACAGTTACAGGGAGCAATTCAGGATACTCCTGATAACAGTTTAGGCACTGAAATGCTACTGTCAAGTCTCCTCTGCTTTTCAAAAGCAGAAAGCTAAAACAGCTTCTTCAGCTGTTGATTAAAGTTTTACATTTGGTGTGTTACCAAAAGACTGTGCTTTGTCATCAAAAGACTCAAAGCAGGTAAATATAGTATAAATTAATATATCCTGAATGAAGTTTTATATATTTATATATATGTGTGTGTGTGTGTGTGTATATATAATTATAGTCAAAGGACTTTTTACTTTGTCATTACAACCACTGTGAGTTTTTTTGCTGCCCTCACTAGGAATGGCATTATCTAAATAAAAAAAACAGAGTACAAATCCAGTATGATCTTTATGAATAACAGCACATCATTCTGGGAAAATTCTGGACAAATGTATTTTTGCAAGGCACACCCTTTCCTTAACTTCAGAGAGAAGTTGCGTGTAGGAGATAAGTAGGATTTGACTGTAAAATAAGTCAATAACCATGTACAGTAATATTTTAAGAGGCCATCATCTGGAACACAGGCAATATTAATAAAAATATACATAATTCAGTTTTCCTTTGCTTGTAACTAATAATTTCATTGCCAAAGTTTTCCCAAATTGAGAGAGCCAGCAACAAGAATCATTTTCTGTAGATTATAAAAATTAATTTCCAATACATTATGTATATCATTCTTTAAATGTCACATCCAAATGCATTTTTAGTGACTGATCTTAATTTTGCATATGCTTTTAAAGTCGTATTCATTAAAAAGTAATCTCAGTAAATTGATGTCAGGACCATATTTCATTTCGTCAATCAAATTCCTGAAATGTTTTGAGACAAATTCTTGCACATCACTAAGTGTACCTGGGAAATGATTGTTTCACTCTCACTTAAACTACACCCTGAAACATCAAAAAAAGATTAGGAACTTGCTAGGGAAGAGATCTTTCACTTAAAGTAAAATGGAGAATTATGCTGCCCAGCAAGGAGTTTTTCAAGCTGCTTTTTCCAGAAATTCCAGGTGAAGCTCCTCATGAGCTGGGGACAGCCACAACAGCCCACACCCAGGGGCAGGACCAGGTTTTCTGCACTGTCCTTTGTGAGCTACCAAAACCATATGGCCTTTTCTGCATACACATAAACACTTGTAATTCATTTCTGATTTCAAATTAGATTAAAAAACCAATGAAGAGCAGGTTTTGCTTTAATTTACTGTGAATATCATAATGTAATAACATCAGAGGAGTTAATGTACAGCTCTATTAATTGCAAGTAGAGCTTCAGGGGTTGGTGGAGCCCTTTGGTTCTTTTCCTCATTTCTTTGTAGAGAATGAACTTTGAATTTTATATTTTCAGGTCCTGTAGATTTGTGACAAAAAACATTTTTCCTCATTCTTGTCGTGATTAGGGAAAAAAATGCCTTTTTTTTTTTAGCTTTTTTTTTTTTTTGTTTTGTTTTTTTACATCTAATGACTCAGATCAGCTAGTCAGTCTGACTATCCTTACAATGTCACAGCTTTCAGGCTGACATTTATCTTCATTTCAATATTTCCTTCTGGCTAATAAAGAAAATCTGCAAATAAAATACTCATATAAAAAGTGTATCTGAGCAGTTGGTTGTGTGGGGAGATATGAAAAAGCAAAATGCTTGAAAAAGGGGAAAAAAAACCAAAACTAAATCACATTTTTAACAGTTTCCCAAACAAGATTTGGAGGAATCCTGGCAATATTTTTTAAATAGATCCAGTGATACTAAAGGTCATTTTCCTTACCTAGTGTAGTATCTTGGTAAATGAAGAGAGATAAGTGGCAATTCTTTGTTCTGTGTATCACAATAACTCATACAAAGAGGTGGGACTAAAAAGCACTATATATAACATCATAAAGAAGAATAATCTATATTTTACTGAGATATACAGACCAGTCTTGATTGCACTGTGAAGGATTCTCAGTGGCTGGATCGCAATAAAGCCTACCATACTTCAGTCTTCAAGCTCAGTCTATTTTTTTTCCCTTAAAATTAAGATGTTCCCTAAGTCAGGAGAGGAATTCAGGTTCCCTCTCTCTCAAAAAAAAAAAAAAAAAAAAAAAAAAAAAAAAAAAAAAAAAAAAAATAAACACACACAAATTAGCTTTGTCCCTCCACCCTACAAATACACAGATACCCTGTCCTACAGAAACATCTAAAAATTTATATAAACTCTCAGAATTTGCATAAAATCTCTCCATGTCTTTTCCTCTAAGTACAGAGGAGGGTCATGAAATCTGGCTGCTAAAATTTCTACCTACCATACCGACAGAAGAAAGAGAAAGCAACATACTGGCCATAGGGTAAAACTAGGATACTTTACTCCTGTATTCCAAATTTTACAAGAGGGTTCTACAGACATAAAACTCTCTCGAAGTTTTCCATATAATTATTTGGCCTCGTTTAAATCACAGAAAAGTCTGATAGTGGGACTTGGTGTTTTGGGCTCTTTTGCCCCAGCCACTTTCTGGGACAAACATTGCAACATACCGGAAAACTTCAGGAGATTTTAATTTTCCTCTGAGCAGGAAAGCATCCATCTCTACCAACCTACCTAACTACATTCTGTACCAAAGATATATGACTCTTCAGGAAATCCTCCTGGCAGAGGCAGAAAAAGAATACTCTAAAAATTAGATTTGTTGTCTGTTAACACCCTATTTTATATTCAATTTTCTTTTGTCACATTCCAAGAAAGCAATTATTTTTGCATGTACAGACACAATGTTCTTTCTGAAAGGTACAGTTTCATATCTTTGTCCATCCCTTTTGATTTATTGCCTCAGTGTCAATATACGATGTCTGTGCCAACATTTTGAAACTCAAAAAGAAGTATTTGCTCCACAGAATACAAATGCTAGTTCAAAGAAAATCCTTGCCTGCATTTACACTTTGAGAAAACAGATTTTAAAATCCTGGAAACTTGTTTAAATTTGGTTTATTGGCAGTATCTGCCCAGTTATGACATTTACCTCCTGAAGGGCAGCAACACAGAAAAACCACCATCATATTCTGCTAATTAGTAACAAGTGAATCTTAAAAACAACCAAACCAACAACAAAATAAACAGAATTTTTTTAATTTGATAGGTAATTTTAAGTACTAAAAACTGATGCAAAGTCCCAGGTACTGGAGCCCACTCAAAGTGCCCAGATCTTTCTGTTCTGGCTGGAATTTACAGAAATGTTTTTGGCAGGTGCATACAGAAATACAGTGAGAATATTTTCACAACTCAACTTTTTTTTTGTCTCACCAACTGTTATTAACTTTTACTGAGACAGAGCCACAGACTATTTTTAACTACTGGAGTGGTAATCTGCTATGAGCAGCACAGTTCCCCTCATTAGCTTTGTTTGCTCAAGATGTTTATGTTTTTTTGTTTGCAAACACAGCAATGTTAATGGAATTTTCCCATATTCTGTGCCTAGCTTTTGAAACTAGAAAGAGCTGTTCTACGAGCATGGAGAAGAACACTTTTTCCTCTGTTCTATGAGACCACAATTTCTTCACATTGGCTACACTAAGAAATTTGAAAGAAATACTTCTACTCTCATCTGAAATCCACTATTACTGCATATAATAAATTTTCTGAACTAAAAAAAAAGAAAAAAATCATTAATAACATAAGATGAATTACTGCAGACTGACAAGTGCTCTTTACCTCTTCACAAAGAACAACAGCTGTGAATATCAAGCAGAACTCGCTCATTGAAAATGCCCCACAGTTTACAGAGTTTTCAGTAAAAAAGTGCTGGGAAAGGGATGTGCAGGGGCAGGGGGAGACCACGTGAACATTGACCAAATCCAAAAAGTGTTTTTAGCTTGCTGCAGCATCCTTGAATTCTGTTTATATCAACACCTTTAAGAAAGGCTTTGTTTGAAAGGCTTCAGCAGTGAACATTCTGGGTTAGTGTTTTTTTAGTTTTACCATGTGAATAACAGGTCCCTGCATCATCACACACCCCTGCAAAGTACCCGTGCTGAAAACACACAGGATTTGTGTTCTTAACCCTGTGATTTGAGAACAATAACTGTTAATGCAACTCAGTTAACTGTATTGCTTTTAATTGAAGATTATCTTGATTACAGCCAAAGGGCACTATTAATACTCTGAATAAATGACTAAGACTTTAGCATTTGAATGTTGTAGAAAAAAAATAGAACTAATTAGCACTAATTTAATTCTAAGATAAAAGAAAATTCTTTTTTTTAATTTTTAATTTAAGATAAACTATTTTACTCAGAACAAAGAAAGAATAATAAGTACTTTTTCCAACTGAAAGGCATTTTTTACTTTTGCATTATTTCATTAATATGGGAATATGGGAATCATGACCCCATTAAAGATCAAATAATAAGCATTTAATTATTGACAGCAAATAAATTTTTAATAAAGATACAAGGGTTTTGCTGTATAAAAGAAAGAAAACAAAGTACCTCTGACCCAGAAATTCTTAGAGGATCTCACACCACTATATAATCTATAACCTAATTTTAAAAGGATAGGTTCACAAAGGGACATGTCATTTTTCTTTCTTCTGTACCACAGAAAGAGGTACTGTAAGTATAACATCTGTGAAAATGCTCCCCAGAAGTACCCCAGTTCTATCTTAATCATGCACTTAAACTAAATAATACATTGAATATGTCATAACCAGGAGGACAGTCATGATAAAAAGTGATTTAACCCCTTTTTACTCTACAAAATAATACTTTATTTTCTTTACCTTGGGATTAGTTGTCATTTATAATTTCTGACCAAGGGAAACATAATGGATTTACAATGAAACCCTGATGCTTTCCCAAGGAACTTGAAGATGCAGAAAATAAGCACCCCTTACATTAGCAGACAAAAAGTTGTTTTTATTGGATCTCTGAGCCTCATCCTGATGCTGGCAAATAAATGTTTGTAGGTTCTGAAAGCATACTTTCTGGCTAATCACATTTCTACAAGGTAAAAAGAAAATGAACTTTTTCTGAACCTTCTGATTCATCACATAACTAAAAGATTCAACATGATTTTTTTCAGCTTTGCATTCATATTCAGAAAGGGCCCAAATTCAAGAGCCCCAGTCCAACCAGTCATCACCAAATATTCAGATTAGTTTCCTAAAATGAATAGAAGTACGTACATGACAAATAAAAGGAAGAAAAAACCAGAAAGATGGATTTGGGAAGTCATTACTGTAAGGAACTCTAACTCTTTTCCCAATTTACTTCTTTTGCCACCTCTAACTCTCATCCAAATATCACATCAAGGAAGGGGAAAAAAATTCTTAAAAATGTAAAGAGTAGAAGAAAAAGAGGAGCTGTCAAAAGACAAAATATTTACTAAATTATGGAATCTATTTAGTCTTTTCATAGTTTAAATGAAATAGCATATTCTTGACAGATGAGAAAATTTCAAAAGATTCTGTGTTGAGATTCATGTACTAGCTGAGTTTCACGATTTTGCAGAAGTGGGTTGAAGTTCTCCCATGCACTGCTTTTCCTCAGATTCCCCAGACTTCCAGAAGCAACATAATACATAAATAGGGAGAAGTGAATCACATGAACATTTGAAAAAATACTTGCTCCACAATTCAGTCTAAGTTAGTTTATGGAGATTCTGATCTGAGATGTTAGGAAGAAATCCCTTCCTTTGAGGATGGTAAGACACTGGCACAGGTCGCTCAGGAAGACTGTGGAGCTCCCATTTCTGGGAGTGTTCAGGGCCAGGTTGGATGGGCCTCTGAGCAATCTGGTCCAGTGGAAGGTGTCTCTGTTCATGGCAGGGTTTAGAACGAGAGGAACTTTATGTTTCCTTCCAACCCAGGCCATTCCATGATTCTGTGATCTAGGAACTCCCTTAGTTGTCCCATCCCCTCAGCCCTGGTAGGAATTTGGCAGCAGTCACACGCATGTAGCAGCCATGGAAGTACTCTGCATTTTGTGTCTAGCAGCAGTAGGAAACAGGAGCCCTCATCACTCTGCCTTTCACAAAGTAAAAATTCTGCAATGGCAAGTGCTTTTTTCACAAAGCATTTCTCATACAAGTTCCTTCTGCACCTACACTGGTCAGGTTTACAACAGCATGGCCTGCACTGACTTGCTCTCAGCATCATCAACACCAGAAGGGTGGAACCACCAAGACCATTTTCAGGGATATCCAGAACATTCATGAGTAAAAGCGAACATTTTGGAAAGAATTTGACTGACTGCTTGAAAAAAGAAAACAGACAGAAACCTGGAAACAGTTTATCCTCAGTCTCCCTGTTGTAAAATTATGTCCCAGTTTTTGTGAAACATCTGGTGCAGGCCACTGCAGGCTGCTCAAGGACAGGGTAATTTCTACTCTCTGATTTGGACCAAGCCTGAAGGACCATTTAAAGATAATTTTTAGGGTGAGTTTTCCCAATCTCCTAGACCAGGAAAACGGCAAGTTAGCATCATATGCTTTACTGGGAACAAAATTAAGCTCCTAGTAGTCATCTTTGAAAATGGTTTTGCAATGAAAATTTCAAACGAGCCTTGTTATCAACTACCAATGTTGCAAAATAACTACTTTGATTTTCATGTTTCTTCTAATACAATATGGATTTTTATACTGTGAAACACAGTGTGTGATGCCTGTGGCTGGTTTGTCTTTGATGCAAATGCAGTCTGTGCATATTTACATCAATGAGATTGTTTTGCAGGCAGCTCCTCAGCCTGTATGCCAGGGAACACATGTTGGGAAAGCACCTCCCCTACTAAGGCTTCTCAGTAATGTTACAATTAAGATAAAACATGGACCCAAAGTAAAGCAGCATTAAACATCACCTGTGAATGACTTCAGGCTGCTTAAAGCAAGTATTCAAAGACAATGTATTTGTATACTGTTCTATGAGCATGGAGAAGAAAACTTCTTCCCCTGTTTCTATGGGACTAGAATTTCTTCACATTAGTTACACTAAGAAGTCAAAATTTACCCAGACGTGCGTGTGGAGTACAACAAAAATTTTCACCTGGAAAACATTATAAGAAACTTTCATTAATTTTGTATTAACACAGATGGGAAGCACCACTGCCTGAAACCTCTTCAGAACATGACTTGTCTGCTGCCAAAAACGAAAGAGAAAAATAAGGGTCAATAAACAGTTCTAAGAGCCTCACAGTGGTGAGATATTTCACATACAGACCCCATCAAGTTAAAATGCATGGTTTATAGGCATAATGGAAAACAAAGAGGTGCCATGTTTGATAACAAGCCAGCAACCTTACCAATAAAGGTACCAACTTGGAGAACTCAATTTTTTGAAATAGCCATGGCAAATATTTTAGCATGAATGGCACATTTAAGATTCTTTTTCCCCAAAAGGATGTGAACACTCAGAAATACTGACCCAAAGTCATCTCTACTGCTAACCAGTGGAAGACTTCAGCCTGCAGTAAATCAGATAGCATTTATTCTAAAAATAATGACTAAAGAGTCTTCAGTTGTAGAGGCAGACAGAAACATTTGTCTACCCTAGTATTTGACAAAAAAAAAAAAAGAAGACATGTTTATTTCTTATAAGTGGGGCAAAATTCAGTGAAGCAAAAAATACCAAGGTATTTTGGTCCAAGGTATATTTGATTTCTCCTCTCAGGTCTATGTAGATTCTTGTCTCCTAGTCACATTTTGCCTGCTACATTCATTTCTCAAACTCATTTACTGAATCTAGAATAATTTTAAACACAAATAAAGCCCGCATTTGCATAGCTGTGAAAGTTTCTCAAAAATGTAAGAGGTCATCTAGAAAACATAGTTGGCAAATTTATCACCAGTTGTATGTAACGTTCCATCCATTTACAGCAAGTACTTACCAATATCAACAAGAACAGTCCATTCCTCAGACACTTCTACATCACAGCTTTTGGGGATGAACAGGGCTTATCTAACTGGTCAGTTCAGGCTCATCTGAATTTCCCAACTTGATGGAGAAGGCAGGAGACATCAAAAAACATCTCTTGTGGGATGAGAGAAAAGCAGTGTGCCCTCTCTGCCCTTCACCAGCTTCTAACACAGGCCTTTCCAGTGAAGCTTTGTTATTAAGTAATCTGACTAAAAATCAAGGTTTTGTCAAGAGCTAGATGAACTTTGAATGAAAACAGAAACTTTGAAAGTGATATTATCAGCAAGTTTTGAATATTTCTTAAGGTTAACCTCTATTTAAAAAAAATAATCTTATTAACTTCTGCAATACAGTGGCACCTTTTATCAAGGAAATCTGCCAGGGAACAGAGTTGAAAATGTATATATATATATTTTTTTTTTTTTTTCAGTTTTGAGTTTGCATTCTTTCCAGTCTGCTGAGTACTTTCTTTTTTTAGTATTAAGAAAAAGAATGAGTAGTTTTCCTGATCTACCTTCTTTATAACTTTCATCTCTTCTGATACCTTTATCATCTCTTCTTATTCATTCTGCTCTGAAATAAAAAGGCTTAGTATTTTCCATCTCTTCATATTACTCTTGTTCCATAACTCCAATTATTCTTATTTTCCCCTTCAACAACCTGCTTATTTCTTCTATATCTTTTTGAAGCTACAGTGCAAGAATAAATATTCAGTCCTACTTGGAAAAAAAAAAAAAACAAACATCCAGATTTTTACTCATAAGTATTAGACTAGGGGGTTTTTTTATCACCATCCTCTTCTTTATACAAACTAATGTACTCTGTTCCTTGGTGAGCAAAATTCTTCAACAAGTCCACTGCCTTCCAATACTGCCATTCAAGAAAACATATAAACCAATTTTTTCTTGCACTCCAAGCCTTCTTCATTTGAAATGACCATAATGGCAGAGTGAGAAGTCAACCGAAGGAAAAAGCTTGACCAACATTCTCATCAATCAATCAATTTCTATTTGTTTGTAGGCTAAATTTGAAAGTATTGAAACTGAACTTTCATCATAGTCCTATAAATAACTTCAGGGTGCTGTTTAATCAGTATTTTGTGGAGTCTGTCAGTGTCAGCCATAAATAAACTTAGCTTTTTCAGGTAGGCTGATGTCTAGCTGGTTTGGGGCAGGGTAGAAGACTCTCACAAAGTTTTCTTTATTAAACAAAAGAATGACTATTTAAGAATGTTAATTTAACAACATGCTGCATCCCTTACTTCTGCCTGATGGTTTAATTATTAGAAACTCAGTTCAGTTCATTAGGGACCTATTGTGCTGCTGTTGGCAAAACAGAAATGTCACTGCATGTTAAATAATTAAAAGCAGTAAAACAAACATTATCTTTTGAATCCTGGATTTATAAATTGCCATTAAGCACGTAACCCTTTAATCAATAACTACTTATCTGTTTTGTTTTAGCAAATAATGACTACAAACTCTTTCCTTCCCCTGTAATTATTATTTGATGACTTCCCAATTCTTCTTACTATAGCCACAGATATTTTGTTTCACTTTGGTTTTACTACAGAGTATGAGCAACAGTTTGTGCATCCAACAAGTTATGGAGCAGTACTAGGCTATGTTTCCCCAAGCCAATCACTGCTTATTTTTTCCCCCCTTTACTGGGGTGCCAAGTAATTCTGTGTCACCAAAACCTGCATTCCTTAATCAGCAGATTTGTGTGTGCCATGTATTTGTCCTACAGCACAGGAACTGGTTCAGATTCAGTCCCAAGCAAATTAGAAACTTGGAAAGTTTCAGGGAGAAGATGCAGTGAAAAGTTATTGAACTTATATTGCTTATGTGAAATAGAATAATGGCCATGCTGGGCCTAAGAATTTTGAGAGGATTTAATTGCTGCTCATAAGAACTGGGATTCCAGTGATAAAGTAACTCTGTGCATTCAGTCTTTAGTTCCTTCCGCCCAAATTGTTGCACCAGAGACCATGTATTTTATCAGCAACAATTACCATTATTGAGCTCTGGTACAATGAAGACTGAACAAAGGTACAGTCTGACTCAGAAAACCTTGCTAACAGGCAGATTTTTTTGAAATGATCATAGGAGAGATTATTTTGTAACTGAATATTGTCATTCTTATTTTTCATCTTTTTGGTTCTATTACACTATGGCAGTCCTGTCAACAAGTTTTGCCAGCCTCAGTCAGAAACAGAGAGAGAGCATAATGCAAAATAAAAGGCAGAGTAGATCTAGCTTTTACAAATATTTATTGCTGACATGAAAGGAATGCCAAGTGGAGAATAATGCTTCTGCATCTGACTTTGTCACAACTTGGGAGAAACTTTAAGAACCATTTACAGAGTCATTTTCATACTATAATTTCAAAGCTGAGCTGGGCATGTGTAGGCTGGATTTGGAAAGGAAGCAAACCATTAAATCATCATGTATAATTTAGGTATTTCTATTGCCATATTGGCAACGATCACCTCTTAATGCCAGAGCTGAAGTATCACCCACTATTTCCTTCACAACTGCCTCTCACCAAGTCACAGGCAGAAAGCTACCATCCAACAGCTAATGCCCATGCAGAACAACTACTCAAATCCTTGGAAAGAGGATACTTACATCAGCCTGAGGAGCAGCTCTTTAGAATTCAGTTCCCTTTCAGCAAAGGGCAGGTAAACTGTGGTAAGAAAAGGCAGCTGTGATCACAGGGGCACAGCAGCATAAGCATAGGAAGAGAAAAAGGCATTTCAGACACTAACATGAGGGCTAGCAAGTGCCTGACCTGACTTGAACAGCCCTCTCCAGGACAGCTTATTGGAAGAGGACAACAAAGAAAACCAGAAAAATGTAAGACCTGTAGAGGAAAATACAGTCAGACTGCATTTATTAGTTTGAAAACAAAGTAATTTAATACATCAGAGTGACAAAAATTGTTTCTTTATACCCCAAATAACCCATTGGAAGCTGGTCTTCACAGCTACTTTGTGCTTCTTTTCTTTTTCGTCTAGTAGGTCTCTTACAACCATGATTTCTGAGTATCTATTTTCTGTCCAGCAGAAACAAAGCACTCTCTACCTCAAAGGACAGCTGTATGTGACAAAAACAGGTGATTACAAACTCCCCACTCCTGGCCTTAGCTAACCACCTGTTACAGTACCTTTAGTTGGGCAGTATCTCAGACTAACCAGTTTTGCATTTTCTGTAACCTCAGTCTAGTCTGTGCCTCATGATTATGTGTTTAACCATTGCAGCAAGTGGACATAGGAAGACAAATGTTTAATACTAAAAGGGAAAAACTCAAGTGCAGCCTAAAACAAAATGCCAGTAGGTATATTTGTTTTTTTCTAGAAAAGAAAATAAGGTCATCAAGGAGCCAAAGGAAAACAACCAAACATGCACTAAAGAGCCCATCAAATTTGAGAGAGTGCTGGCACTTCCACAGCATGCATGGCAATAGCACAGGTCCCTAACTGCGGCAGAGAAAAACTCATTTCAAACGCCTGGTTTTCAACATGCGGCCAAGACTGACAGATCTCCCTTTTCCATTTTACATAACCATTCAGTAGATGATAAACCCACTCCCAGGCACTTTGTTTTCAAGGCAAAGCTTGCTTTTTGTTTGTTTACTTCCATGTAGGTACACAGGCTCAGAGCATAGAGAGCCAAAGCCCACAAACACTACAAGGAAACAAACTGGTAGACGTTTCAAAAACAACAGGAAATGAGAAACAAGAAACACCGTGGGGAAGAGACAGAAGAAATGGGATCCCTCATGCAGGACTCTGAATGAAAATGAGCAGTGGCTTACACAGGTGGGAAACAGGCAAAGGGGAGGGAACAATGAGACTGAAATTTTGTGTCAGCTCCCAAAATGTCACCAAGCAGTAATTGAAACGTTAGCAGAGAACAAATTATGGAGGGGGAGAGAAGAAAAAGGAAAGTGTTGCATAGGCTTTTCATAATTTCTTCAACATCTTGATCTCATATGTTCTTCTGGGCTGGTGCAATCTGCATATTTGCAATCTTAAAGAGCTATTTTTAGATGACCAACCGGGTTGCTATCTGCAGAGTAAACATCAGTTGGGGTCCAAGATCTAAACCAAAGCAATTCATTCACTGCTCACTTGACAGAACACCATAATGCCAACAGGAGAATCTTTTCCTATTTGTCAAGTAGTAGCTTTCAGGTTTTTTAGGCAATCTTCTCTTTTATATGCTCCAGCTGGTAGTTCATTCCTTCCTTGTCCCCTCCACTCCCTAGACACAGCCACACTGCCCCCACAAATTCCTCTTTTTGCTTTTGCTGATCATAATGGATCCTTGAGCAAATTGGTTCTGCAATTGTAGATATTTGCATTTTCAACATGTTGGGTTTAGTGATGAAATAAGAAAAGAGCAATAGAATAAACAAGAGAAGAGAATCTGAAACAAGACAGGAATTAACTTCTCAGCATGAATAAAACCAATTACAGATCCAAATGCATTTTCAGACTTAAGGTTTTTTTTCAAAGGAAAGTTAAAGGAGATTCATATTTGGGGAATTTTATCCATATGTGTGTATATATGTACATATTCATACATAGGCACATATTACTAAGTCTAGAAAATTCGAAGTATAAAACAATATTTGAAATCCTTTCAAGTTTAAGAAATTAAACTCACTGCTCAGGTACCTAAGAAACTCAAATTCTGTCTCCTTAACAAAAAACAACCAAACAGATTTGAAAAGAACCTCATAGGCACACAATAAAAGACCAAATTAGAGTGATTTTTTAAAAATCACTCTGCTTTGGAATAATTTATACACACTCTTACTCAAATATTTCACTTCCAGATTTTACTTAATGAAAGATGATTATTATAACACCCCTTCCTCTTTATTTAGTGATGTCATTCTAGGTATAATTGAGACTCCACAGCTGTATTTCCTAAATATGCACAGCTTTAAATGTTTCTGGAAGTATCTGGGACACAGAACATACCTACAGACAATAAAGAGTTCCCATTTAATTAAGGAATTATTCTTGATGTAAGACACAGTCAAATCACCTTATGCATCTTACAGAAACAGTGTTCACACCTGTTTTTTAACCCCACTCTTCATCAGGCCTTAGCTAAAAACATACTTTAGATATAGAGAACAAGAAAGCAAAAGTCTCAAGAGCAAAGCAAATCTCACTGAATATCTCTTCATGGGCAGATAATCCGAGCTAGTAACAGTAATGAACCAGTGAACAACATCACAAACGGGTACAAGTAAAGCAGCATGAATGTATAATATTTTTTAATATATAAGTCAGATAAATGCAGTTTATCATCTGAGACAGATGTTTTATAAAAAGTTGTTTCTAGCAATAGAGGACTGACAAAATAAAACAATTGCCATTTAAAAAAAAATTTCAAACTCTATTCTAAGAGGAATTCAAACAATTTATTAAGTAAGACACAAAACACCTACCTAATGTGTCAGATCTTTTCTTCTAATTGGGATTTGAGATAATCCAGAAAGACTTCTGTGTGCTCCGTTCAACCTTAGGTGAGCACATTGTCACTGGATTGTTTCACTTATTGGTTGACTGTAGGGAGAACTGGTTTTCTATGCTGGGAAAATGTTTTCCTAAATGTTTTCAAAGGGATCTAATAACTTCTAGAGCAACTAGGTGCAAGATACAATCCATAGAAGGGATCCTGCATGTACAGCTCATGCACAAGAACCTTCCAAGCATTGATTAGATTTAAATCTGGAGGCAAACTCCTTCATTCTGATTCCTCTCCATCCATCAGTCAGCTTTCTGATGCAGCTGTAGCAAAATACAGATGCCAAAATATTATCTATCAGTTATTGAAGAATGCCTAATGATTGAGAACCAGAGTAAAGCTTTTTAAGCCAAAAGAGATTAAAAAAAAAAAAACCTTTTCTGGTTCTGTCAGAGTACACAGCACTTGGACAGGAACCACATATTACATGCAGACATAATGTGCAGAAGGAAAACAAATATACTGAGTTATACTCACCTGAGCCAGGAACTTCTTAATGTCAGAATTTTTCACCTTCCCAGAGGCAATGGATTCTTGGCTCATCCAAAATACCTGAGACAATTATCACTCACAATGCATGTCCCTGAAGGTTTTTCTTTAGCAAGAAGCAGCTTGTGCAACCAAGTCGCTTTTTACTTCTGTAGTAAATAATAGGAATAGAAGTAATGCTTCACACCTTAGCAAAAACATGGGATAATCGTTATAACAGGGCTATTGGCAGGGGCCCAGGCTCTCCTTGGATTGCCTTTATAATCTCTAACCAATGTCTTTAACCCCTCTTTCTCTCTCTCTTTATTTTCTTTTCTGTGCTGTGTTAGCTATTTGCAACTGCAAACTTCTAAAGTCAGTTATAGGTTTGTATTGTGAGATGGTCTAAATGCATGAGGACCTAACCATAGGCTCAGCTGCAAAATAAAATAGTGGTAAACAGCATTTAGTGAGAGTAATCAAGCTGTGAAATGTGAACAGTACTCTCCAGCTTGTGACATTAAGGTCAAAATAACATTTCTCTATTCAAAAGTTGACATCAGGGAGCTCACTATTACAAATGAATGGATATGAGGATTGCAGTGACCTAGGCTTCATTACCAATCATCCTTAAAAAGGAAAAAAGGAAAAAAATTGGAGCACTTTGTAAACTTAGAAAAATTCTCATTTAGAGAAGACCTAAATTCACTCTGAATGTGATGGAATTACTTCAGCTTTTCAGTTGTGTGATCAAAAGAAAATTATGAACTGCAGTTCAGCCTATTTCTAAACTTGCTCAGCCTGATATCCCCATCCATCAGCAAAACATGCAGCCATGTCTATTATATTCCACGACTTCATTAACATTAATAAATTCAATCAATACTTCACTAAATAAGGAAAGTCAATCATGTTTCTTATTCATGGCCTCTGAAGGAACTCAGTACTCTACTGGCAAAGGCCTCACAGCTTTAGGAAGAAGTCTCTAAAGTTGTTATTTGCAGACAAACCGGACAATTTTTTAGGTTTTTTTTTTTTTTTTTAATGAGGCGGTTCCTGAGATAGTAAGCCATTTATGAGCCAGAGAACTCTCATGACAACTTTAATATGTACTTTGTTTCTTGGGCTGAACTCAGGAGCACTGTGCCTGCCTATGCATCCACCAACACTGCTGAAATTACATCTCCTTGCCACAGGGTTGAATTGGAGCTCATGTACTCATGATAAGATAAACATTGCTAAAAAGTCAGGCTGCTCACAAGGGGAAGAAGACATCCCTATGTTAAGACATAGATCTTCCACAGTGTATTTATCATTAACAAAAAGTGCTTTATAGCACTGCATAGAGGTTGCCATAAAACAACGTTTTAAGGCTCTCTCAACCATATTTCAGCCATAAATGTCCTATAGATACAGGAAGGAAAACTACCAAGGTTCAATATTATCATCTTTATTACAGATGACCTCACTATTGTGCTCCCCATAAAGAAAAAATATTAAACCATTAAAATAGTCTGAATCCTAAATTAATACAGGTTTACTACTCATATCTAGATCTAAATGGCTTTACTTGCAGAGTAATTATTTTTCTAAGAAAATTTTGTTGACAGCCTCATTAACAGTGATAAGACCAGAATAAATGTTACCTCTTCTACTAAAAATGTGACTTCCCTGGCAGAGTATCCCATATATTAGTACAGATCCATCAGCAATTCAGTTGTCAGTGAAGTTTTATAACGAATGCCACATTAAAAACCAAGACACAAATTAATGAAAATTCAGTCATTGCACTATGTGTTACAAACCCTAAACAGATGAAAGAGCTATCCTGTTCAATACAGAGATTTCTATTCCCCTTTTACACTGCTTCTCACTAGTCCTATTTGTCAGTACGGTTCCATAACACAAAAATATTATTACAAGCTGTACTATTGCAGCTCATAACAACTCTTACAAAAATCCAAAGGAGGCAATAGAAAAAAATAACATTACTTATTGTTTCATTATTTTTTAAAATCAGATGCATATGTTTGATGTCAAAATGTGTTTCTGCTTAATTCATAGCTCTGTACATCCTAAATCTGAAAAACCCCAAGGCAATTTCTAATGTCTTGTGTCAGAGTATGGCAAAAGCAACAGTTCCCATTTCTGAGCCTGTTCTACTGCATTATTGTACTGGAACTTCACAGAATTTGTCCAACTTACTGCAGTATTCTCAGATAAATAGCACATGACTTATGAACATGGTCAGTTTTACTTGAACACCCCAGATTTAAATCATCAAACTTCATGTCTTGTGTTGGAAAAATTCTGTCTACAAAAGTCATATTTCACAAGAAAGCACTTTTGGTCTGAATATGGTTTCCCATCATAGAGTGCCACAGAAAGAATTCTCTTATATTTTCTGTAGAAAGCACATTTTTCCCAGTTTAGATAATAATGTTTGCAGCAAATAAAAAAAAAATGCTAACTGGGGGCTTTTCTTTTAAAACTGTTAAAACATCATCTTACTCATTTAATTCTTTCTTCCAATATTTTTTTCTTTTTTTTTTTCTTTTTCTAGTCCTCTGGAAGATGCACATAGAATTTCTCCTTCGAGTTTTAGCTATAAAGTACTGCTGGAGAAGGCACGTGGCTGCAGTCATTGTGTGGTTACACCACAGCAGAACTGTGAACACTGTTCTGCAGACAGCAACACATCCCTGCTTATCTTGGCAATCAGCTTGCAGGAATTTGCCTAAAAAACAGAACAACTCTAGGTCTCACTGCTGTAACAGTTACAGGTTACTATTTCCTCTTCTTTTGGCTGTTACTTTTTCTCAGATGGGTAATAGAAAAAATCAATTACAGAAAGTTTCATTCTTGGGCATGGAAGAGGGCTTAGTGATATGCAAGCTCTGGTGACAGTACACTCCTATTATTCACCTTGATACAGCTTTTGTACATTGTGCTCATCACAGTTCAATGGTACCTGACAAAACTAATGCCAGTTTTCATCCAGCACCAGCTTGTGATGTTAAATAAGAAACTTTGTGTGTGAATGTGCTTTTAAGCACTACAGTGCACCAAAGAATGAGCTGTTTTCAGCTAACATTGAGCCACTAATGATTTTAATGAGAGTGCCTTCTGGATTCATATTTTTTTCATAAAATACATCACACTAAAACAAAATCAATGAGAAACATTAATTAGGGCCTTTTTAGACGCCTTCTGTGGTGTTGTTTTTCTTTTGAGAAGCACCAGATGAAGAATGCTGTGCTTTATTTAAGCTAAGTTGTTTGACATTTAGATGAGAGAAAAAAGAGAAAAATACTAACAAACACAGGAACAATTTTTGACAGCTCTTTGTCATGCAAGAGAGAAAAAAGGGGACCGACTGTGAGATACTACTTTGAAGCCCTGGAAATTTGTAATGAAAAATTTAAGATACAAGAGAGGAAGAAAGATGAGCTATTCATTTGGTTCTGCATATATTAACACTTGTAATTCAAACTAAAGGTTTGCTATGTGTTTTCATAATTTTGACTCTAATAAATATCTTGGAGAATTGCTTTGATATTCTAAGATCATGCATGTAGCTTGCATCCATTAAGAAAAATGGGGAACAATCATCATCAGCCCTCTTGGCGCTAATGAGAAGGTCATTGCTCTTTAATTATCACAGACATGAAACTGAAATATTTCAAAGGGTCTGTGGAATACAGTGGCTATGGGCAAAGCTGTGTATCTGTTTATGAGTCTGTCTGTCCCAGAGAGTAGAACGAGCATCTTCCGTTCTGTAGCCTTTCTGCTTTTGTGTATATTAAATTTGCAAGTTTGTATCACTGTTTCTTGCACATCAGATTAATCTGGGAAATTTAGACCAGCTATTAGCAGGGATGAGTAGGAGGGAGAAGGGCAGGGAGAGGCGGAGAAAAAGGGGTAGAGACGTGAGAATAGTAAAATGTTCCTCATCAGGAGGTATTGTGAAATAAGTACCAGTGTGTTGTGTGACCTTATTTCCCACAGTAGGGGTGTTATGAAGAAATAGCAAGGGTGAGGTGCTGCAGGAAAATATTACTGAATTAAAATTTTGTGTCTGGCATTGGTTGTGATCTCACTCATATTTCCACCCTTGCAGAGGAAGTGATTACAAGGGGAACAGATAGAGCTGAGGCAAACCAGAAGGTGAAATCTAAAATAAAAAAAAAAATTAAATAAAAAAAAAGTAAAAATAAACAAGAATTTTTTTTTTTTTCCTCGTTGGTTGTGAATTACTCAAACAATTTCCTCCTACTCCGGTACAGAACTAAAACAAATCGTTCCCTCACTCCTAATGCTTTTACACTAAATATATCCTATTGATCCATTAGTAAAATTATGCTTATTTCAGGATGAAATAGACCATTTTAACTTCAGTAATAGGTGAGCAATCTTGTCCTTCATGGGAGGAAAAGACTGAAGAGCAGAAAGAGAATCTCTCTGTGAAGGAGAGAGGGAAGAGGAAGATCCTTTTTTGCATACAATTTCCATTTTGTTTTATACTATTTGCTGAACAGCTAGCTTCTCTCTTTTTGCTTGGTTTTCACCTTTGGGAGCAGTCACATTCCCAAAGGCACTGTCGAAATATGTGTGGGAAGGGGAGGGGTGGGAAGAGAAAGCATTCATAATACCAGCAATCAAAAATTGGTCTCCTCTGGACGCTTTGTTTTAATAAAGAGCTACGGCAAAAATGCAAATTTAGCTTCTAAATCTAAAATTCACAAATATTTCTCATAATTAAGAGACTTTCCATTTGCCAGCTTTGGAAGATTGATACTAAATTTACAGTACAGACTGACGTACAGAGTTTGGATCTCTAAATATTCATTGCTGGAATTTGATGTGAACATTTCAGCAGAGTAATACAGCAGTAAATCTTTATGACAGATGAAAAGTTTACCTTCCTGCAGCAACCTTCATCTTGAAAGGCAGCTTAGGTAGAATTACATTAGGCAAGGAGGAAATTATTTTCCAAATTATTTCCGATAGAGATTCCAGCTAATTCTCTTCATAGATTTTCACCTTTCTGAGGAAATACAAATACCCTTTCCTCCAGCTGCCAGATATCAAGCCAGCAAAAACTTCTGGGGAATTCCAGTGAAATTCCAAGAGGAAAAAACACCACTGTATTTTTTTAATTTTTTATAATACTTTACATGGGTAAGGAAAGAGAGGAACTCAAGTCCAAAAGGACCATGTGCTAAGCCAGTATAGAGTGGCAGCTATTCAAATTTTATCTGTTCATCTCATAATCCAAACACAAAACATCTAAAACTGGTTAATACCCTGAAACCAGGTAAAGTGGCTTAATCCCCAAAGGAGGCAAGTCACTAAGTAAGTGATTCTGACTAGAAAAGTAGGATTGCCCCATTAAAAACCAATGTAAACATTTTCCTAGGACCTTTCCCTTGAGATCTACATACA
The DNA here is from genome assembly GCF_963662255.1 of Cinclus cinclus. Taxonomy (NCBI): domain Eukaryota; kingdom Metazoa; phylum Chordata; class Aves; order Passeriformes; family Cinclidae; genus Cinclus; species Cinclus cinclus. The sequence goes on along the minus strand of NC_085051.1, from coordinate 12,933,805 downwards.
TAACTCTGTAAAAAAGATCAGAGTGCCTTTTTTTCAAAGAAGGGCTTGAGTAATCATTTCCAGAGTAACTAAAGTGACTTGATGTGGTTGAAGCCAAAGCACAGCTGATGTCTGAACTGAGATATGCATCTGAATGCCCAGATCAGGAAATGTTTCCTGACCTTTCTTCTTCCCTCTCTCCTAAGAGCCTGCTTCCCACAGTAATTTGTTGCACCAGCCAGATGGTCACCAGAGTGCACCTCCCACAAGCACTTCAGATGCAGCCAAGGTTCCCCTCTGACCAGACTTCACCGCGCCAGAAACACGGAGTTAAACAGAAGCTGTGCTGGCACTGCCAGCTCACTCCCACAGCTGGACACCAGCTGATCTGGTGATTGCAGTGACCCCTTCATTAGCCTGGAGAGCCCAGGGCTTTCTCTTTTCCCCATTACCATCAAACTCTCAGTTCAAGAGGAACACAGAATGTGTGGCATCTAATCAGAGAGTGTCATTATCTGGTACTCCCATGACCGGTATTTACAACTCTGTTAATTCTCACCTGCCCTCCTAACCGGGCCATTTTTAAAAGAACCAGAGTCAAAAACCACCATTTAGTCAGTGGGTAAAATCATCATTGTTACGTCAGAAAAGAGCCTGACCCTCTATACATAGGAGTACTGGCTGTGAGAGGCACTCAGAGGAGATCATTTCCTAATGATCTAGTTCATGAGGAAAGAAGGACATTAGCTGGATTTCAGCATTCAGTGAGAAATCTACTCTCCACACCAGACTGACAGAAACACTGTGTTGGGCTTTACTTGGTCTCTCTATTACTCTGAAGAGAGTGGGGAAACTTGCAAGTATGGTCAGGGAAGGCAAGCCCAAGACCAGAATCTTCTAAATGCATTAGAAATAGGAAAAAAATATGAAAAAAAAAAAAAAAAGAAGTAAAAAGCAAATAATTTAGCTCTCATAATCCTTGGACTCTCTCTCTCTTTTGCACAGGCTTAGGGAGAATGGCAGCATGCAGGTTCAAGCTGCTATCACAAAACATGTAAATAGGAAGTGCTCACACCTGGATAGAGCCAATTTTCATCTGTAAATCAAGCAGCACAAAAAGCACCAGGGAGCAAGTTTCCTGTTTCAAAGCATTATGCTGTTAGAAATATTTAGCATGTTCCCAAATACTTCTCATTTACAGTATTTTCTATCCTTAAAACACAAAGCAAAGGCATAACTTCACATTATTACATTTTGTCTATATATTTCTCTATCTTTATACGGCTCAATATCCAGAAATATAGCTACAGAAGTACGAATTCATTTTTTGTTCAAATAATTCTTAATTAAACTGCCTCCTTTCTTTATTTTTATTTTATCTCTGACATGTTAAAAAAAGCATTTGGCAAAGAATTTATCTTGATCATTACTACTTAAAATAAATTGAATTAGTCCTAAAACTGTTCCTTGTGGCACTTCTTTTTTTCCCCATCTCCTTGTATCCTGAAATGATTTATTTCACAATTACTTTTTTGCATTTGGTATCAAAGAGCTTAGAAAAAAAAGTCACCAGTTCATGTAGCAGATCCCTTCACAATATTTACAAAACTTGCACGCAATTAGAAAAGCCCTTTGTGCAGAACTGCATCAAAACACAGAAAGGAAATGAAACTAGAAGAATGCTAACAACATTTCAGAATGAAAGATTATACAGCAATTTTTAACAGGGGAATCTGCATGAGCTTTTGACAGCTGGTGGGGTAGGAATTTGTTATTATTTCAATCTCTTAACAATGGAAATGCCACACACTGAAAAAATGGCTTCTTACTCAAGGTTTTTATGGCCTTAAAGCACCTCTCTCCTTCTGCCACGCATTGCCAGCCCTTCTTTCTTCTTCTTCTTCTTCACACCCATATCACACACAAACCTGAAAGCAACAACTACCATGGAAAAGAATACTTTACCTCCTAAGCACTTGCCTTTTTTTTTTTTTTTTTTTCTTGTAGAATCTCCATTTCATTGTTCTTAAGAGCACAGAGGATGAAACTGGGAGCTGGCTGCTCAGTTCATCTCCACTGCACTCACAAGAGCCAAGTATCTTGGTAGAGACATTCATGGGAGGCACAGAGTGCTTCTAGAACTGAGCTAGTAGGAGAGGAAATCAGACAGAAAAATATCACAGGTACAGAGAAACTGAAACAACCTGGAAGCACACAGAACTGCACAGAAAAGGTACAGAGCCTTTAACAGGACTCTGATTAAGTGCATCTGAAAATCCAGGCAATGAGATCCAATCTGCCCTCTGGGAATAGCTTTACATATAGAAGGCAGAGGTGGTTCTGTAGTCACCCAGTCTCAGGGTTAACTGGTGTCTGAAGTAGACAAACACACTAGTTAAAGAAATTCAGCTCCTATTCCATAGGTATACTGAAAAAACCTGCACACACTTATTTAGAAATAGTTCATGAAAGTTCACGAAATAAGAGTGCTGGAGCTGTAAGGCAATGGAAAACCTGAGCATGAGGCAATGAATTCCTAGGCCAGTGGGGGCCTAAGGGGCCAAACCCCAAACTCTACACCTATTAATTTCATGCCATTGGCTTCAGTAGGGCCATATACAATAATGATGAGTGATACTCCTGCTGAGGTTGTTTTTATGTTGTGTTAATACAGTGTTAAGCCAGTTGTTTAAAACTGCTTTGCAGTAATTAAGTAATGGCAGTTACTTTTACATGTGTTTATTAGTGAAAAATAGTAAAGGACTATTACTTTTCTGTTCTTTATATGTGGCCTTAGGGACTCTACCTTTTGTAGTCCCCAAAGTCCCCTCTCATTACTGGACTAAACTTGCCAATAAAATTGGGGATAAAGGAGGGGGTTTTTGGTTTTTTTTTTTCTTGTTTTTTTTTTTTTTTCTTTTTGTTGTTGTTTTTTTTTTTTTTTTTTCAGTGAGGTGGGAATTCAGCTGAACCTGAACATCACCAGAACAGTAGTTGCTGATTTCTTGGAATGGGAGAAGCAGTCCTGTACAGAAGACACAAGAAGTGTGTGCCTAGGTGCTGCAGTTTTCCTCTTGCTTTGTTTCTCTTCAAGAACATTAAAGAGGGCTGGAGTCAGCTGTGATTTATCAAATAAAGTGTCAGAAGTCTGTAACATAAAAATCATGGGGCTGTCCTAAGGCAACACTCACAAGAATTCACAAAGGTCGCAAAACCAAAATCCAAATCCACTTTCATGCAAAACAAGCCTGATTTTCCACTACCACACACTTACATATATTTCCTTAACTGAAATGTGAGGTTGGCAACATGAAAATGCTCTACATTCACCACTGTGATATTTGCTCACCAGACAGAGAAAGTATGGAGGATCTGCCTGAAACCCAAACATATGGAGGATCTGCCTGAAATCCCAGGTGAATGGAATGATGGCTGCTCAAAGCACTTCTTATGTCAAGTGCATCATAAAAAACAGGAACCACAGCTTATGCTCCACAAAGGATAACTATATAGATTGCCCTGAAACATTCAAGTATCTGTGAATTAAATGGCTCCATTTTTCACTTAAGAACATTTTTTACTTTTTTCCAACTTCTTCCAGCTACCGAGCAGTATTAAGCTGAACTTCTACCCCAGGTATAACTCAGATAACATGATCAGTACAAGTATCCCATGTCAAAAGGAAGGTTCCTTAGACTTACATATGTATTCCACATCATCTTTTAGTTTACATATAAATATCTCTATCACTCCTGCTTTGACATATCTTGCCACAAGGAGAACTTCAGCAATTTTGGAATAAGTCTGTCAAAGATGAGATTTGCCTAAAGGTAGCCTTTTCAGCAAGCTGAGTAACAGGCCATAGTCACAAGACACTGAGATGATTTATCTGGTCATGACCAGCTTTCACCAAATTATTGATCCATAATACTAGGGTACCAGTATTTTAAGGCATTTGCCATGCGTTTTAGCTGAAATGCTGCAAGTAAATCCAGTGCTTGTCTGACTTTAAAATTTCAGGAGGAAATAGTCTTGAAGATTCTTGTTAAACTGTTTTCTTTCTTCTCAACTCCTTATTTGAAGCATATTTTTAATTATGCATCATTGCCCACACATAAATTCATTTATGTATATTAATTTTTGCTCCACTTAGCAGAGTGGTCACTTAATTAAATGTCTTCAGTTGTTTTAATGAAAAGAAAAAAAAGAAGGATTTAACAGAATGTGTAACACTGTACATTTAAACATACTATTTGTTGCCTTTATTTCAGTCCATTTGTAACACTGATACTAGGACATTTGTGGAGCTGATATTAAAAAGTAATATACTTTTCTAAAGCCCCCAGACTGTTTAGCAGATTTTTAAATTGAAATCAAAATTATACAGATTTTTCATTCTGATAATTTTACCAATTCACTAATTCTTTAATCTTTACAGGTCATTGAACAGCTTCACATTAATGAGATGTAGTTAAGAACAAATTTTACAGTTTTTTCTCTCTTTTTTTTTGAAAAATGTTGCATATCGTTTGCAAATTAGAAAGAACTTGTTCCATTTATGGTACATTTATTTAAAATAATCGAATGCATGAGAGCCAGCTGAACATTGTGTGCAATGATGCTTTAAAACAAATTACCATTTATTTATAAGGAAGAAATAGACTTTTAAAAAGCTCACAGACTGCATTTCATTATTAATGGTGTCCTCCATGCAAAACTGATTTCTTTCAATAAGATACAGAAACAGGAGAAAACTCAAAGAAAAAGCAGGAAAGAAAGCTTTTTTGGGGGACATGCACACTTTACACATTAGGAATTTCTAAAATATAACCAAAAAATTGATGGTACCTGAGGTGCACGCTTCAGAAATTTCAGTGGCTACTTCTCTGCAGCTGCTAGACAGCCTCAACACAGTAGATAATGTATTTAGGAAGTCAGATTAGTCCATATAAGCATGCAAAAAACTTCACTTTCTTCCAGCGAGCCCAATGCATTCAAGAAACACTTCTAACATCAGATGCCTGAAAGGATCAATATTTCAAAAATTATTGTAGACTGTAATTTCATGCTGCGGAAACAGCGTAAGGTAATTACTGCAGCTCAAGTATGTTAAATTACTATTATTGTCTTCTAAATTGAATAGACTCTTTATCTTTTTAAACAGCAAGTTAACCACCGTGTGTTTCTGGGCCAGGTTTGATCCACAGACACACGTGCACAGCACTCATGAAAGTCAGCACTCCGTGCTGGCTGAGAGGTCCATTGTTATTCTTTCCAGAAAAATCAACTTCCTGAAGATTAAAGCCTCATGTCTTAGCTGAATATTCTGAATGCTGTTCAACCATTCTCTAGGCTTGCTCTTAAAAGCCTGAAAATTGTGCATTTGACTCCCTGTGGAAGCTGAATGAAAAGCTTTTCAGGCTGTTCATAAACAACTATTTCGTTGCAGAAGATCAGCAACCAGAAAACAAAAAAAAAAGATATTTTGAGGGGTAGGTAGCAAGGTTCATCTTCTTTTTTAAAAAAAGAATGAAAACTTTAAAAAAGTTGAAAACTTGAATTCCGTAAGTCTCTCTTATAATAATATCAACTTGTTCATCCACTTGCACTTTAGTTCCCTCTTTCATGTCTTACGAGCTAGAATCTGACCTGTAGCTTCATAGCTCAAGATAAAGGAGTACCACAATTTCTTAGTCAATTTTAACAGTAGTACAGATGGGACTATTAAAAAGAAAAAAAAAAAAGTCTCTTAGATCAGTTTTTGAAAGAGCTCAGAAAATATTTTCATTTCAAAAATATATGAACTGTTTGACAATAATGACTATGCACCTGATAATTCCAGAAATCTTCTTTATATAGGGCGATGACACACGTAAAGCCTAGAACTACTGCTACTAATGAGATTGCTGTTAACAGGCAGCAATATGAACGCCTGACTGCAAATTCCTATCTGGCCAGTGATCTGACAACAATTCCAAATGACTCATTAGTGATCTTCACTTCAGGAGGTGCTTTGTAAAAACCTGAGCTAATTCCTCTTCTTTCATTGAACCAGCTATTTGCATGAATCCTGAAATGCAAAAATTGAAGTTTCTCTGTAGCTGCCAGCTATTGTCATTGATGATATTTGAAGGTTTTTAATAAGCTTCCTCACAAAACTTCTCAGCAAAGAAAACCACAAAGAATGTTACAGCTCCTGGGGCTTGTTTCCAGCTCTGCAATCAGTCCTGATGACCTTGCTTTCCAGCTATTCTAATTTTTGCCCCTCGCAGCCTTGGGGAATGACACAGTCTCTGCATAAGTCTACTTATTTTAACATAGTCTTCCAACAGTAAAGAGCCACTGAGATGGGGTCCCTTTTCTGCCCCTTTATTCTCTGTCTTACTCCCAATGGAGCAAGGAGGAGGTGCACAGGGTTAATTTGTTGGCCTCAAATTCTTGCTGGCCAGGCTCCAGGTCAAACGTTGACATAGTAGTGTGCAATGAAGAGCTGCTCTGAGATAAGGAGCTCAGGACACAAACTAAACCACCAGGAACAATATCCATCCTTCCCTTTATTGCTCCTGTTTGCCCCCATTTCTCCAGACATGGGAAGAAGGCAAAGAAATCTCAGAGCTTGGGATGAAGAAACACAAACACAGAATGGAGGAAAAAATGAGAAGAATGTGTTTCTAGGAGAAGGCTTTGGAAAATTCAACTTCTTCACCCCAAGTCCAAAAAATGTAAGGAAGAGAAAGGACATGGCTATTTCCATCCTGTTAGACAAAAGGAAAAGACACACTGCCCTGACCCATTCTCAAAGATAATAGCCTGCACTGAAGTACAGTACCTTCTGAAAGCCACATAATACCTACACCATTTCTGTATTAAAGTAAGAATTAGGAGTCACTGGCAGGAGTCTAGGATGAATATATTGTAGTGGCCATAGAATCTAGCAAACAGTTAATTATACCACAGGAAATAAAGGTGTGAAAAAGGGACTTTCCTGCAACAGGATACCTGGGAAAAATACTTCAAACTGCTAGACAATAGCAATATATCAATATAAATAATCTATAGCAAAAATTAATCCATCTGAGGCCTTTTATACTGTCTCATACTAGTGTGTAAAATAATGCGCTGATTTTCAGATCAGATCTGCATTTTAAAGCTTATAACTTATTGTGACATTTTCCATTTGCAGAGGCAAACATACCACTAAATGCAGGGGAAGAAATGAGGTTAGAGACAATTTCAAAAGTTACAACACATTTTTCAGGGCCTTGCTTGGTGGTGTTTTGATTATCTCCAGAGAGATTTCACTGCCCCTCTGGGCTCCTGCACCAATGTTCGAGTACCTTCAGCGTGAAAATTCCCTAATACCAAAACAGGATTTCATATGTTGCAACCTGAGTCCATTGCTCCTTTTTATTTTGCCGGGCAAATTGAGGAGTCTTCTATCTTGTTCATAAACTTGTTAAGCAGTTGGAGACAGGGATATGATGCACCTTCTCTTCCTCAGATTGAACCAACTCTCAAGACACTCCTTGTACCTCATGTGCTTCAGCCTCCACAATGATTTCTCAGAACTCTGCTGGACTCTGCTACTGTCTCCCAGCAAACCCCAAACTGGAGACAGCACTTGAGATACCCTCTTCCCTTTCACAAGAGGGAACACTCACCTCCCTGAGCCTGCTGTCTGCTCTCTTGCTGATATAGCAGAGGCTTGCTGGTTTTTCCTGACACAAGTACACGTGGTTGACTCAAATTTGATTTGCCACTGGCCAAAGCCCCAAGTTAGTTCCCACAGAAGTGCATCCTCAACAGTCTGCAATCCCAGGTGCAGGACTCTGTATTGAACTTCAGGAGATTCCTGTTGCTTAGTGCTCCAGCAAGCCAAGGCAGCTCCAGATTGCTGGACTTGCCTTGCTGGACAGCCCTGTCACCCGTGAAGGGAGTGCAGGTGCACTCCATCCCACATCCAGCTGAGTAACAAAAGACATTGAAGCACCTTGACCCAAGTTTTGACTCCTGAAGAATGCCACAAGCTGGACACTGAATGGACAAACCCTTTAAACCTGTTGGTTTTAAGCCAGTTTCCCACCTACCTCAGAGCACATCCAGGCTGTCCCTGTCTCAACAAAACATAATAAAAGCATTTAAGCATTATATTGTGAAAATAATTTGGAATTCTTTCAAGTAGACAGAAACAGATTTGCCAGGCTGAGAAGATGGGATTAAGCTACATCTAACAAGGAGGCCGGGAGCTTTGGCTGTCCCAGAGTAGAGCCTATCCTTGTGCCAGATGTGCTGCCAGGAGCAGGTGCAGCTGCCAGCCGCCAGCCATAAGCACAGGGTACATCATGTTCTCAACTTCTCTGGCACCATCAGCCAGCCAGCGCCTTCCAGGGCCACCTGCCAGCGATGGGGTGGCAGCAGGGTCATTTGGTAGCCACACAGCTTCTTCTTGCACTGTGGCACTAGCCAGCCTAGATGCTATTCCTGGTTCAGCTTTCCAGCCAAGCAGTCTGTAGCTGTAATGTGCAAATTGCAGGCAAATCAAACAAGTTCTTAAAATTTGCCAACATAAGTAAGCCTTAAAACTGTAATGCACGTGAATTTGTGGTTTTCTTTAAGCATAGGGGTATGGAAATAAATTCTTATTTATATTTTTTTTCCAGGTAAAATAATGGCAGTGTCTTCTTGTGGTTTAAGAGAAACATACCACTTTACCAAATGCTTAAATAACCAAAGTACTTGCACGTATTGATCCTTCCTGTATTCCCTAGAGGTATTAGTTATTGCAGTGTTTTGGGGCCACATGAAAAATATGTTTCCAGTCATTTGCCACTGAAAGCTTACAGTCTATTTTGTAGGACCCATATTAGTGCCTTTTTACCTAAGGAAAATCATTAGAGACTTTCCACATCTCCTTTGTGAAATCTGTGTGCTTCTGCTTCACTTCTCAATCCAATGTGACATGTACATCTGTACTATTTTAGCAGTAGGTATCTCTACCAAACATAAGAAAAAAAATAAGAGAAATATATAATACTTGGTTTTAAACTAAGTTTAAGACTAAAAATACTTTTTCTTCAAAGCTTAAAAGAGACCCCTTTATAACCGCCTTGGCAGATCACAGAATATGGGATCTAGACATCTTCTAAACAAGGGGTTGCAGATGCCAACTTTATTTCTCAAGTGACTAAACCAGATATATTAACTCAGATGGAACAAGAAAAAGATGCCCTCCTTGTCCCAACAAACCTATTATCATGAGGGCTGTGGATACTACGTGTTCAATGTTCTATGTGAAAGAAACAGCAAAAGCTTTCAAAATTTAGTCAGCTGTAAATGCATACTGTTCCTTGAACCTAAGATGGAAGCTCCCCAGAAAGTTGGCCTTTTAAAAAGTTAGAGAACTATACTTGAAAAATGAAGGCACAGCACATATAAAATTTCCATATTTTTAGAGCAAATACAAAAAATTAATACATCTTAATCATGTTAAAATGAGATTTTTCAGTATACTTCTAATTGTACTAACTTGGTGCTTAAGGATGATCTCTCAATGCTTTAAATTCTGCCTATTTCAAAAAACAAACATTGATTGGTTCTAACAGTTCTAACAGTTATCTTGAATTTCATTATATTTGTTATTTCTTCCAGAATGACATACTTTGAATGCAGCATTCATTTCAAAAGTAACAAAAACACAAAACTCTAAATCCAAGTTATGAGAGAAAGGCTGGAAAGCATTAACTTAATACACAGATAAATTTTCAAAAATATATTCCAATTGAAATAAATTACCTTTCCCACAGCAGTTATTCCAAAGCAAAATGGGGTTTGTTTCATGGTAGAGCAGCCACACAGGGACAGCAGTTAAGAAATTGCATGCCACTTCATATTTTTTTGCTAAATATCTTCAGTTTATTCTCATGTAGATTAGACCTAAGCCTTCCAGACTGCACCTGGAAATAATGGAGAAAGCTCTCTAGACCCACAAGGTTTTTGGTTGATTTTTTTTCCCCAATCAAGATTTCTTAGATGTGGAGAACAATTTTGGCCAGATCTAGATATAAAAGAATTTTGGCTGTTTCCTAGGCTGGCAATCAGCTTGTATGTCAAGGATGGCTGCTGTTCCTGAGCTTATTTTCTACATTTTCTTTTCAGTCCTACAAGAACCCCAGCAGGGACACTGGGTTGGATCAGGACACATGGTCCTCCCACTGCAGCAAGATCTCTGCTGCCCTCATCCTTTCCATCAGTACAGCATCATCGAGTCCAGCACCTCAGTGTCCCTACCCAGCCCCTCTCTTTCTCACAGCAGGACTCAACCTGGTCCTGACCTGCACAGTCATTTCTGTTCCACACCTCTGAGCACTCCTGACCCACAGCTGAGCACCATTCTCTATGTGCAAGTGCTGCCTGTTTGGGAAGTTCCTTACTGAGCTTTGCAAGGGGAATTTTTCCAACAGGACCCTAGGACTCACTCTTAAGTGTGTGCAACGTGTGAATTACTGTACTTGCCTCCTCAGTGAGGGTAAATAATGCAGCTCTTTCTGAAGCACAACACACACCCCAGGTCAAGTTTTCCCTCCTTAGTTACACAGGCAGCCTGGAGTACATGGAAATAGGCCAGAGTCAAAGTGGATGGTAATAAAGTCAATGGCATTTTATCAGACACCATAGCTAGGGGCAGAATATGATCCAATGTGTACATTTTGAATAGAATTCTTTTAGAAAGCACTTCAGAGGAAATGAAACAAAACTAGTCTGTTTTCCTTGATAATATCCAGTCCATGCAGTACAACTCACAAGAGGCCAGTAAATGATTGTTACTGGAAACTTTGAAAAATCATTGCAAAAGAAAACATTTATACAAAGTTTATGGATGCTTCTGAAGTATGGCCGATATGTTCAGGTCCAAAAGGGCTGTAAAGTATCAGGATATTACATAGAGTAATGTTGATGGTCTTTACTCTATTTATATTGAATGCTACACAGTTTGCTTTTTGCATATAGGAAAGGTTAATTCCATACTGAACAATGTTTTGATTTCAGTCTAGTGATTTTCTTATAGAAACACTAAAGATAACTTGGATTAATAACAAGAGCAATAAAAATAGTCCCTACTTTATAATATAAAGATAAATGTATGTATTTGTAATGGGAAAATGTGTTTTGTGGATAAGATATAAAATTTTAATCCTGGCAATAGACTCAGAGAAAGCAAAAGAAGCCCTGAATGGTAATCCAAAACTGGTTTTAGCCCCTCTATTTGCTTATAGCAGAAGTGATTTTCTTAGGTCATATCTGGTTCCAACTTGCTACTGAAGATATTTAGATAATACTTAGAGTAGGGCTACAGCAAGATTTCAGTCGTAATGTGATGCATCCCAGTGCAGCTTTGCAGCCATATTTGAGCCAAGTTTGCTAAGTTCATAAACCTTTTGGAAAAACTGGGTCAGGTCCAGAATGAACTCAGATTGATTTATGGAGTTACATTTTAAAAGAAAGCACCTTGTTATCTTCAGAAAGTTCAAAAATTAAATAATTGTCTCAATAGTATAAATCAATGAGATGTCCTCTTATGAAATAATTTACCATGTTCTGCCTGTTCAGCTTTGAAAAGAACACAGAGAAAGATCTGGGCTGGTGACAGGACTAAAAGCCAGGCAACAGTCAAGATTTCAGTCATCTGCAGAAGGAGTGCTGGAAATATTAGTTTTGGGTTTTTTTTCAGAGGAAACAGAGGAGGAAGCAGGAGGAAACATGCTAAAGTTACTGCACTGAACACAGTCTGAGGGATTTCAGATGTTCCCATATCCACTGACAGTGTAGGTGAACAAAGAGTTCAAAAACACTCTTAAAGTGTAACACTCTTTTTAAACTCTAATTCCAAGTTTCTCTTTTTAATTTTTCAACAACAAATTATAAATAACCTGTAGAACTCATTTTTATAATGAAAAAACTAAGTTGGCTATGGAAAATAAAAGTGATTACATTGAAAATCTCAGCAATATATACTACAATGAATAGCACAAAAACTGAATGGCTAAAGAGGTGAACCTGATTCAAGACAAAACAAAACTTACTTCTTGGACAGGTTGCCCCTTGCACCAAATAATACCACTATTATTACTAATGTAAATTTTCCCATTATTAATTCAACATTTTTTATTTCCCTATTATGCTACTAAACTTGCAATTGATTTAATTTAAGATTTTAATTTAATTTTCCATTTCAATTTTTACTTACAAAGGATTGCTCTGAGGTTAATAATCTGCAAAGAATGCGTGTGTTCTTCAACACACAGGTTTCCAAGAGAGGCCTGAAGAACTGGAGAAGGCACTTCATTCATGATTGCTAGATATGCCTCCTTGTTTTGGAGCTATCAATAACCTCCTTAAAAATAAAGATATCATAGCCAGATCATTCACTGCATTCTAGCAATAAATGATCTTTATCACTGCATACCACCAGAGCAGTCCGGATACCATCTAGGAGCTTCACTAAACTATTTGCATAAATCATCATCTGGAGCCCCTCTAGGCATTTGTTGGGTTTGAAGTAACTAAGATGCAAAAAAATCCTCTTTGACTAATAGTCAAGAGACAGCAACTGACACCAGTCGATGTCTAACTGAATCAGAAGTAACAGATTTCTCTAGAAGCCTGGACAAATACAGTCTGGGGACGTGGAAAGAAATCAGGAATGGCATCGGGAACATGAAAGAGAAGTAAGAATATGTTTTGCTGTAAATATTAGAAGGGAGTGTAAAACGTATGCAAGAATGCCAAAACAGTACGGATTAACCAGAGGAAGCCAAAAGAGATCAGAATTCAGCTTCTGCGCTCAAAGAAGCTTTTATTCTTTCTTCTCCCTCTTCCTCTGATTCATAGAGATTGACCACAACCACAAAGAGCATCTTAGGTAAATGTGGACAGCTCTTAGACTACACAGAATATTAATTTTCCTAGACACATAGCTCAAGGTATAAAAAACAATAAATCAAAAGCCTCTGCTATTTAGAGAATCACGTTAGATCATCAAACCATTTCTCTTCTCCTGATTTTAGGTGTTAATCATGTGCTTTAGCTACTTTCCTGTCTGCTTCATTCACTGTGGCTGTAACATATCATATATTGGGTATGGAGAATGGAGGCACTCAGAGTAGTAGCAGCAAGAAACATTAAGGATTTTACTTCCATATTGTACCAGCATCCTTCCATTGCCTTGAATACTCCTGCAGTGTCAAAGCAAGCATGCTTTGGGTTTAAGTATGAAGGTTAGAGCATTTAGGTTTACCAAATATGAACCTAGAGGAGGTATCCTGCACAGTACTTGCTTAGTGTTTGTGGAAATCTTTCACAAAACCTTGGATCGTTCTTTTTTCTGTAAAAGGTATTGCCTCCATGTGCACAAAGCCCACAGAACATTTTTACCTTCCTTCCAACACAAGAAGGGGTTGGCAACAACTTGAGATGCAAAAAAAATAGGAAAGTATTTTTGAGACCTGCATATCTGTGTGCCTCATAAACCATTTGATTAGAAGAAGGTTGGACACCACACTGGAAGCCTCAACATGTTGTAGGATCATCCCTCTACTGTAGAAGGGAAGCTCAGCTTACTGTCCCAGGACACCTCTGGGGAAAGGAAGAGCGCCAAGTAGTTCTTGCTGTTGCTGGACTCCAAGCTGCCAGGCCAGCCCAGCCCACTGCATCTTTTAAACATTACTAATCCAGTCCACATCTGCACAGCAGGTTATCAAGGGAGCTGGATGAGGCCACTGGCTGCAAGTGCTGAGCTTGCAAGTCTCCTTCTCTCCACCTGGCCTACCACAGTCTGCACAGCCACAGTGGGGAAGTCTCTCCTGAGGAGCAGTTTCCGGACAGCTCAAATGAGCCACTCACTGCAGGTTCCATGTGGCAGAAGAGTCAACTCCGTTGGACAACTTGGAACTTGCAGAAATGGCTCAGATTGAAGCATACCCAACAACTAAGCTCCACTTTTGTGCATGAACCCAGTAATGTGCCAAACCTCACATGTCTTGTGGGAGCAAGGGGAAAGGCACTTGAAAGACGCTTTTTTGGGAGGAGAGAAAAAAAGAGAGCACAGCTACTTCTGTGATCAACTTCCAATGGCAAAGCTATTGTCACGAGAAGAAAAAATCTAGGGAGTTGTTCCTCTTCAAAATATTAAATTTAGATGAACCTTGACGTTTCTAGGTGAGAAACCAAAGTCTAGCTCCAGGTAATAGCATGTATGCTAAGTATGTCACTAATGAAAAATATACAACAACTAAGACACATTAGTTAAGAGAGGCCCATTAGTCATTTGTGTGTTTACAACACAGTTCCTGCTGCTTGAACATAGTTCCTCTGACTTGATGAAGCATTTACAGAACACCATTGTGATTTTTCTACAGAACACGAGCTGGAATCGAGGAAATGCAAATAGCACGTAGTGCTATGAGATCCAGATTCACAGAGTACTGTGGTAGCTGAATTGTTTGAAAAGACATATGGCATCCCAAGTGTAACAGATAACTGAATCTCAAGGGGGAACCATTGTTCATTCATCTGGACCAAGTGACATTCTTTATGCAAGAATAATTTCTGATTAAAGGGTGAGTTTTAATGGAAACTAATTAGGCAACCTCTTTAGCCTGGGCATAATGATCAAATGAGCTGTCACACAGTACCTGATACAATGATCTCACTTGGTACAAGATTTTATTCCTTAGCAATTACACTCCCACGTTGCACTGCATGTGTTTATTGCCTGGAGCACACATGTCAAATTAAAGAGCAGCTTATGCACCTGATATTTAATTATTGCCTAGCACTACAGACAACCGGGAAATGTCAAAGCGAGCAGTCCTGCACTGGAGCAACTAAAACGGATATCTTCTCTGGCAAAGAAAAAAATACAGATAAAATATGTATGGATGATTCAGTTGTCTTACAATTCACAGTTACAAAAAATGGCCTCCCAAATCTTAAATAATTTACCATCGTGCTCAATGCAGAGAATACTCCCTGAGCAGAAGGGTACGTAAAACAGGTTCATCAGCTCACATGATCATTTGTATTACATGCATTTTTGCATGATTAGAGTGTTTACAAGAAAATGTTGAAATCTGAGCCAGTTTGTATCAACTTCAAATACCAAAAGGATCATTTATTTATTCAGGTATGGGCTAATTCACAGGTGTTAAAAGAAACATTCATTTCTACAACCCTGTTATCCCGCAGTTAACTTAAAATCATCCTTAGCTTACTGGAAATTTTCCTAAATTCCTTCATAGTCAAATCACCTCCTTAATCCTAGCTATAATAAGGCTGAAATGAAAAGCCAGAAATACTAAACGAGATGCAAGCAAAGGGTTTCCAGCAAACTGAGACAGCCAATCAAAAAAAGAAAGTTTTATGGCTCCAAGGGAGGTGATGACAATAAGGTGAGGAAAAATCCACATTGCCCCAAGTTTTGAGCCCAATTTTTAATAAAGACAAAATGTGCACAATACAAAAAAAACTTCTCTTAGTCATTGATCTGTAATGGAACACCCAAACTGAGATACTGTGGTATCCCATGGCTAAGAAAGTTGTGTGTGTGTGTGTGTATCTTGGACCATTCTACTCCCAATAAAGGAATCTAATTACCCGTAGTCTTAATTGCACAGTCTAATACTAAAAAGGCTTAATAAGAGTGCTTTTGTATTTACAAAACTGCACAGCTTGTGAAAGAACCCTCAAAACATTTGGCAGGAATCCCAGCCGAGGTATGACTGACTGGAACCTCTAATGACTACAACATGTAAACAAGTGTTTTGTTTCAACTGATAATCATTAACTTCCAGTGTCAGACTTATCCCACAAGGTTTTGTTCACTCCTTCACCCGGCTGCTTTACAAAGGCATCTGGTGCTAAGGGAAAGGGTGAGGAGGGGGAGGCGGAAAGTGCAGAGTGCTATACAGTGTTGTCACTCTTAAACTAAAGTGGCAGTAGGCAAATGAAAGGGTCATGAGGTAAACGCTTCTAACAAGGAGCAAGCTGCTGTGATAATTCCCACCATTCTTTGATGGTCCCTCTTACTGTGTGACTTAGTGGCATAACGTGCTAGACCTCCTGGTTGTTTCATTTTTTAATGAAGAAAGGTAACTTGAAACGGAGCCTCTCTGAATTATTGTTCCGTGCCACGGTAGCTTTCAAAATTAAACATGTGCAAAAAAGAGGAAAAAAAATAAAATGGAGATTTGGTTGCCCTTACTACTGTAGTACCGGAACAATCTGCCTCTAAGTGCTGCATTAAAATAAAAGAGGAGCTGTTGAATACAATTCCTATAAGAACAAATCTGGTTGTATATAAAAGGGAAGCATGTCAGAAATTTCACAAATTGCACTGACTAGGTAAGCAACAGTCAATTTAGGCATAAATTTCAGATGTCCAGATCCTCAGCTAGACCAATCCTACTAAAATGTAGACACTACGGAGAAGCCTACCTGGATTTCTCATCACACCTTTATTATTAAAGTACTTCCCATTCAAATAATTTTATGCAGAAACACTGAAGAAGTTGTAAAAAATTATGTCCGTTATATACAGTGTTTAGTAAAACTTCGCAGTCTGTAAACAAAACACTGAATAGCCCATATTTACATTCTCAACCCTTTCTTAGCCTGAGAAGTGCAGCTAATTTGGTAATTTTTAACCACAGGGCTGTAGACAGCCAGTGGTTTCCAAAACAGCAGGAGCAGCTTGCAGGCTGCAGATCTAACACTTGCGCGGCTACCTGCGAGCAAAAGGTCGTCAGTAACATCCGCTTAACTCTCCATACCGCCGAGACTCCTCTCAAAGGTTTGCACTTATTTCATGCCCTGCTAGGATGCTGCCTGTGAAAGAAGCATTTCCTGCTCAGCTTCAGCAGAGCACGGCGGAGCAGGCTGCTCACAGCTCTCACCACCGCACGGAGGAATTTATGCGCGCAACTCTCCGGCAGCTCTGATATATAACCCCGCAGAACCAGGTAGGAGCTGTGGAGCTGCCCAGCTAAATTTGCTTAAGAAACACTTGGCAAAGCAAGTCTGCAATTGTTTAATTTCCATTCCAGCTGCCGCCTCACGAGATAATGAGCCCTCATAACAGTGTTTTATATAAAAGCACATTATGCCTTTACCCAGCGTACACAAATAGCCAGTGATTATTAACAATGTTAAAATGTCAGCAGAACCAAGCCAGCAGAAAGGCATAGATTTAGATGCCATAAAAGCTGCAAATGACTGTTACATTGTTTTAAGGAAGCATCTTAAAAAGGCTCTTACAAACAGAGAAAAAGAAATATTTGTAACGCGGAATAGAAATTTATGATGAAATGCCAATCAAATTTGACTTCACTGCAAGCATTAGGCACAAGAAGCAGCTAAGCTTATCAGTGCTGCCACTAGTAGTTTCAGTTTTAGGATTAGAGACAAAGCGGTCCATAAATAATTTTTGATTTCACCTTTGGCTTGATTTCTTTTATCCCTTGGCATTCCAGGATTTCAGTGTTTTGGAATGCTTTAAGAAAACAGTCTCAAAGGAAAACTTCAGAAAGTCCAAATCAGCACATTTGCCGCTGATTTACAGTCACCAAAAAAAAAAAATAAAAATAAAAATAAAAATAATAAAAAAAAATAAAAATAAAAATAAAAAAAAAGTCCAACATTAAATGAAAGTCTAGTAAAGAGTAAAAGGTCTAGACAGGATAATCACTATCTAAATTATTACAAATATTTTAGAGGCTTTTAACCTCAAAATGTCACTCACAGCATCATCTTGTATACAAGTGGGTCTTATTCCCATTCACTGAGGGGAAAATTAGTGTAGTAAAAAGTCTGATTCACAAAGGATTCATGTTTGGCTCTTGTTGGTTATTTATATCAATTCTCCAGAGTTATTCACACAAATTTGAAACTATTCAACTCAGTAGGCTTGGTTTAGGTTAGTTCAATTTTTAAATTAGAAAGAAAGAAATAAGAATTCTGGGGTGGGCTTTTAGGTTTTTTTTTTATTTGCTTTGGGTCTGAAGGGGTTTTTGTTTTTTTGGGTGGGGGGGAGGGGTAATTTGCTACTTTGTTTTTTTTTTTAAGTTACCACTACCTGGCAAAGAATACAGCATCATCTAGGATTTGTCAGAAGAATTGCTGTGTTTGTCTCCATGTAACTCCAAAACTCTAGAAATGCATGCAAGATAAATAATTTTTAATTTCAGCTTGTTCAGTTGCCAGGCCACATGCTGCATTTCATTTCATACATTAACAAAAGGTGTTCAAGAGCAAATGAGTTGTGAATGTCAATGTTTTCCCCACTAAAGATAGGCTTCTATAAATATAAACCTTCAACCTCTTTATTTAATCTGAACAAACAGAAATGTGAAATCAAGCATTTCAAACTTGATCCATGTAATATATTGCCAATAATATTCTTTTTTTTTTCATTTCCAACTATTATTGTTTTATCTTACACAGACAATAACTTTTTCAAATGCAATATTCAATAAATATTTGTACGTGCCTCTTACTAACCACAGGCCTAATTTCTTCTCCTCAGTTATTATAAACCAAATACTTCAGAAACTCATTTAGATAGCTCAAATAATAAATTGGTATGTCTGTATAATTAATATAATATAGATTTTGGAACCAGATAGGAGATATTTCAAACACGCCTCTAAAATATTAATATTTCATTGCCTTCGTTGGGCACTCAGTTGTGAGTTAAGGCAATAAATTAATCTCCCTTAAACACGCATTAGATAGATATTGTTTCTTTAAAGTTGGAAATGTATCATTCGTCTCCAGTCAGCTTTAACACTTAGCAGGTCTGTAATAAACACACACATGAGCAACAAAAGCCCGAAGATTAGCAGGGATGCTAAGAGGGCTGTTAATTAAGCCACATTAGTACAATGTGATCAAAAACAAGGCATCAGTATCCTTAGGGCAAAAACACATTTCAGGTCAAACTTTACACGCATGCACGCATATATACATGTATACATATATATATGTGTATATATATATATATATATATATATATATATATATATACACACATATATACAGACACACACACAAATAGGCACACATAAGGAAGTATACACCAGATAGACCCTTCCTTTATGCTACGGATAAAAAAAAAATATGCATCAAAGTAACTATTTGCACTGGCTGCTTCGTTTATTTGCACGGTGAATTATTTGAGATCAGATTTTGAAGCTCGTTTGGTTTCTGATCTGCTCAAAGCCCAAACCATTGTCTCGTACTGTATATACTGATGGCCTGGCACCACCCTATGGCAGCCACCAGAAATGCAGATGGAAGTTCTTCCAGATGCATGGAGAGAAATTAGCAACACCTAAACATATTAGAGAAAAGAAGCAGTGAGGTTTTTTTTTTTCCAAAAAACAGGTATTTATCCAAAACTAACTAGCTTCTCTTAAATATGTTTTAAAGTGGCTCAACAAGTGTGATTCTAGCAAAGCTTAGTGCTGCCTAAAATCCATAGCAAAGCAAATTTATTAGTGAATGCTGTATTTGTTTGTTTTGTTTTTAATATCATTAAATTATCACAGTTCTTGTGATATCAAAGCTCAAGACCAGATGGGAATTATTGTCAGGATTTCTGTGACAGGAAGGCTGATCTACAGTGTGTAATTACAGAGTAAAGGGCAAAAGCTAATCAATTCTAGCAACTAGGAAAAGAGAAATAGGTATTTTCAAAGCAGACAAGGGGGAAAAAGTCTTTACTGAGTTCTTAGCCACAGCAAATTTATTCAATCCTTACTTGGACCATGATACATATGGATAATATATAATGGGCAATTGAGGATAATGGATTATTATGGATAATTAAAAAAAAAAAAAAAAAAGGCACACAACAAAATGCCAAACACCCTCCCCCTGCAAAAAGCCCTCATGTAAGAGGGTAACAATTCCCATGGCTCCTCCATTCCCCAGACAGGATAATAAACATTACTGCAGTATCAGCACAGCTGGCCTTTCCCAAAGAAGAGGCCAAGTCCCAACTTCATCCCCAGACATCTTACTCAGTTGCAGCCTTTGTGCAACTCCAAATTAGATTTCCAGCACACAGAATTACAACAAAATGTAAAGGCAATATAAGAAGCCCAAAAAGCTTGATCAAAAATCCCTTGAAACAACTCAGGTTCTTTTCCTCAGGGAAGGTTCTCCTAAAAACCTGCTTGGTATTGCAAGTTTAAGCTGTCTTATGCACTGGTGCATAGTTTGCTCTTCATTGCCTTAATTATGAAGGTTGAGCTTTATCAAGTGTGAAAATTATTTCCTGCTGCTCCCAGAAAATTATAAAAGAGAGCAAACAGCATTTAAGCTTGTACTTTTTTGTTGTTATTTAAACATGTGCATAGGAAACTTGGAAAGGATGAACTGGTGAGGCATATTCTTTAATTGACAGATTGCTTTACTATAGGTTTTGCATGAAACTGACTGTAACAAGCATCTCTAAATTTAAGACCTCCTGGATTTCACAAGCACAGAGCACCTGCAGAATTCCACAGAAACAAACAATGCTTTCATAGGAGAAATTAAGTCTCAAATTCCATCATAGACTAAAAATGCTGTGGCAGCTTTATCCAATTTCAGATAAACTGGAATTTTCAAATGTAAAATGAAGTGAATGGAATAACTTGTAAAGTTTACTTGCTCCTCTGTTTAGAGATATTTGTCTGGACATTTGAGTGCTAGAAAAGGAAATATTTACACAAAATATTTTTTTCTGTGGTTCAGCACTAACAATTAAACCATGGATTCTTGACCACATAAGGAGGGTGTTTTGCAACAGAATTCAGAAAACCGCAAAACACCTGTGCTCATGAAAGCAGCATTTGAATTTCTAGAAAAGCTTTCTTAGGAGGGAATCTGTTTTCTCCAACAAATTAAGACACAAACAACGTTCCAGAATGAGCAGATCTTACTACATGCCCTTTACAGATAGAATGAAGGTGCACAGGGATTTAATACCTCCTCTGGATGAAATGGCAGGTCTGAACTATCTTTTGTCTTGATCACAGAAATAGACTTTCTCTATTTTCTTTATTCTCTAGGCAATAACCACGCTAATGACAGGAGGTCATAGAATTCTCTGAGAAAAATGGAAAATACACAGGACGTGTTTTTCCTATGGTGAATTTTAACTCAGAAGACATAATTTGCCAGAAATTCCACAGCTTCAAAAGGAAAACTAAACAGCAACAGCAAAGCTTGCAGCACTAAATATAATAGTACAATTTATATGTTATTTTCACAAGGATAAGCTGTTTTCTAAGGACAAGACAAAATAATCAACTCTATAGAAGCAGCTTGAGTAGTCTAAATATGTCCCAGTTAAAATTTTTAATGAAGCTGCAGAGTGAATGCAAATCTACAAGTCCCAGAGCTGGTGTAGCACCACGTAATTTCTAAGTAACAGTGCCTGAGCAGTCCCCTGGCAGCACAGCACATCTCCTGCCCGGGAACTGAGTACCCTTGTAACACATTAGTGGTTAGTGCACAGCAGCATTCAGTCAGTGCCTTTCATCCAAGGAGTGCCTGCTTTACTTTGAGAGGAATCTAAAGTCTACTGGAGGGTGGGGGTTGGTTTGAACTGGAGGCCGTGGGGTCCAAAAACAGCAACATTACCAACATTGCCACCGAAGGCAAACCTCCAGTACCTTTTAGCAGGAGTCTTGAGAGGGCTATAAAAACAGCAAGAGTCTCTCCTGTGCAGGGATATCAGCTATAAAGGATAAACCTCTCAGCCAGGTTTAGTAGGAACAAACAGGGGAAGGGGGGGGGAAGGAAAACCCACAGAGGAAAAGGGGATGCTAAATTATAGAGGAACAGTAGCACATATGTTGTATCCATTCCAGGTCAGAGTTCACAAGGAATTAAATCCTGGCAGCTTTTGAGTGTTTTCAGCTACCGCCTGGCCAAATCCTCTCGTCTTTCATGTTTCCTTAAAAAACAGCAAAACTGCCAGGGACTCCCAAATTATTTTTCCTCACTTAGAAGAATAGCTGGAGTGCTAAAATGAGAGGAAGATATGACAGAACTATTCTGGCTTACTGACAGAGGTTTCTTGGCATATCTTCACCCCCTTGAAGAAGCGGCAAAGTCAGACACATAACAGAACAAGCCAACAGGAGAACAAACACTTCTCATAAAAACTCAAGGCAAAAGATCACTTGTTTCCCTGCTTGCTGGGAGGACAGCTTCCCTGGCTGCTGGAAGAGCAGAACGCTCCTTCCCTGGAAAGAGCTGTCCCTTCCCCCACCTTCCTGCTGCTGTCCTGTTCCAGGTGAGATCAGCAGCTCTGAACTCCAGCACGCCTGGCTGCTGGGAAAGCTGAAAGGTTTTCCTGGGGTTTTTGGCTCATGACCTCCAACTTCTTGGGATGATGCCAAAGTACAGCTCTTTCTGTGCTTGTTGGCTCAGCAGCCCTAACAGGGTGAACTAAAGCCCAGGCCTCTAAAGTACAATTATTCATTTATGCACACTGAACCTACAACCTTATAACAACCAGGACAAATACAGCACTTCAGGGTCAGACTCTGCTTTTGGGTAAACATGAGGGGAGTAACACAGAGTGTGTGTCATTTAGATGGTTTTAAGTCCACAAAAAAGCTCGTGCTTGCACAGAGAAGGGAGTCTTACCCCCACTTGACACCACACAGCAAATACAGCTCTGTCCTGCTGTTTCTGCATGGAACTTGTTGCACCAAAAGGGGGGAATTTTCACTAGCAGACAGAGCTCTCCAAGAGCACCCAGGTTCAGAGAACAGAGTTCGTGCACTGACAGCCAGCCCAATGGCTCCCCAAAACCCCTCTGAAAAAACTGCACAATAAATAGGGAGCACTTGGACCCAACATTTATGTAGTAATATAAAATATTAACTCCAGCCAGGGTGTGCAGACTTTGCCAAAGCTTGATTGGCTTTAGGTGATTTTGGCACCACCACTTACAAAAGATTTCAATGGAAACCTGGGTGACTGAAAATTAAGTGCAAAATAATTATATAGACTAGAATTTACCTTCAAGTCCTTGTGCAGAAGAGGCCAACTAGGTAGCTGCTATTCTAAAGGCAAGGATGTAGATTTAAAAGCTGCTTGAAAGCTTGGAATAAAGAAAATAGTGGTACAGAAGACACCATGAAACCTCACCTGGTTAACAGTTTCTTCTGAAAAGCATAACCAAAGAAGGGAAAAAATGTCAGAGGACATGGGAAATCAAGCAAAAACATATGTAGCTGTCATTTCAGTTAATTTCTGTGTTCGTTATTCATTAAGTCTTTTGTCTACATCTACTGATAAAAGGCTTTAATCTCTACACTTCAATTCCAAATCTCTATGAATGACAATTTAAGGCATTTTATTTACCCCATATTTTTAAAGATGTGGTAATTAAAATAATCTGTTCTACACTTATTAAAAATAAATTATTGCATATTTTAATGTTTTTCCTCCCTGCAACTTTTTCTTAATTAGTTATTTAAACTGCGTTGAAAATCCCAAGCCAATACATTTCAATATTCATTTTTCTATTTTAATTTTTCAAACAAGAAAAAAAAGTTTCCCTCTTTAAGCTGAAAATTCAATTTAAAAAGCAGATTAAATACTCATTGGTGTTATTTTACATCGTTCACAGAGAGCTTTTTTTTTTTTCCTTCAATATTTATTAATGACGACATTTCTGCATGTACACATTATCTTACATCCATTAGCATCTTTTATCTAGAAGGAACTTGGAGAGCTCTAACAAACAGACACTTTTGTAACTATGATGAGGGACTCATTCACTACTCTAACCCAAACCTCCCTGGAACAGAAATACTTCAACTGTTTAAAAAAGTCCTCAGCCATGCTGTGAAAAGCAGCAAAGAACACCTTAGTGAACATCAGCAGAATTCAGTACAACATAGACTCATTCCCTCCTGCTCCCTTTGAACATTACCATAAAGCTCCTAAGGTAAATAAATCAGCTATTGAGGCTGATTGGTGAAGTGTCATTAGTTCTGCTAATCCCTAAATAAAGGAATAGTAAACTGCATATTACTAAATCAGAAATGGCTGGACATACTTTACACAATTTATTAGCACACGACATCGATTGTGTTTCTGTTTTACTCTCTGAAGAGCACTGGATCACTTCAGTGGAAGCAAAGAATAACCAAAAATACAACCAAAATCTAGCTGCTATATCAGCATGTTCTAGGTGCATGCCATGGCCACACAGCAACGCTAGAGAGAAGGCTTCACAAGGATACACATACAAATGTACATGGTTTAAATTTAATTGTAATTACAGACTTTGTGAAAACAAAGCTTCAGGGGAAGACAGAGGCTTAATTTCAGCTCAGTTGGAACTGAAGCAATCATTACACAGTGGGGAATGGTACAAAGAATGAACTCAGTAAGCTCATGTAGAAAATGACTGAGTTTAAAGAGTCCCTCTACATCTTAAAAAGAAAATAATTTTGCTCTTTGACTGTGTTTATCCACCATAACATAACATAAACTAACTTCTTCCAAAGTGAGACACACTCTATACTGTGTTTGGCTGGGATAATTTTCTCACATCTATAGGAACAAATGTTGAATGTGGCATGTATTTTCTACAATGCAAAAATACATGTTTTCCATAATACCTGGTTGTCTAACTAATGTGCTATGAGAACAGCCAGTGTGTCATTTTGGTCCCATAATATTTGTGGTGACTGAAATAGTTCTTCTTTGGCCAGCCTGTTTCTGGCTTTTCAGGTAGATGCCCAGGGAAATTTGAGGAGGGGGGGAATGTGGTTGGAGTTGGTTAGGGGTGGTTGATGTTATTTGGTTTTGAATTTGATTTGGGTTTTTTGCTCCTTCTCCTATTCCACTGCTTTTCCCTGTGCAGACAGGTGTTTCATTCATGTAGGAAATACAGAGGTGAAGTGTGAAAACATTGTCTTGACACAGGGTGTTCCCCAACTGCAGCATCATTTTTACTGCCTGCACTGTCTAATGCTTCCCTAATAAATATTGTCATGCTCCTTCATGCTAATTATATAATGGGCAGTGTACACCACTCTCTCTTCAGCTGGCTTAATCTCTTCAGTGTTTGACTGGTGCAGTATCTTTCCACATTGAACCCAGTTTAATTCAGGGCAAGATGCCACAATCAAAGATGAAACTTTTACATAATTGCTGTGAAGAACATTCCAGATTTTATATATATATATATATATATATATATATATATATATATATATATATATATAAATCGAAGGATTTTATGTTCCAATGTCTCCTTCCCATTTTTCATAGAATTGTTTAGGTTGGAAAAGACCTTTAAGATCATTGAGTCCAACTGTTAACTCAGCACTGCCAAGGCCACCACTAAACCAAGTCCCCAGGTGTCACATCTGCATGACTTTTAAATATCTTGTATCAGAAAGAAGCAGCAGTTTTCTTAAGTTCACTTTAGAAAGGAGAACCCGACAAAATCCAGTACTTGCACGCACATGTATCTGCAGCAATGCAAACTCCACATCAACCTGACACTCAACAGCTCAGCAACAGGAAAATTGGAGCTACACAGCTATGATTCCTTGTTGGGAGTGAAGAGATTTCTAGTCTAACCTCCCAGAAAGTACTGCTACCACCTCCCATATCCTGATTAAGTAATCACGGGGCAATCCTCTTTGCTCGTGCTCTGAGCACACAGAATACCTTACCTGGCTGGGCTGAGGGCAAAAGAGCAAGGCAAAAGGACCCTGGTTTTTTCTGACTTGGGATGCATTATTCCATATAATTTTACAGAAGTATACATTGCACTGAACTTGAACAAAGAGGAAATAATAGATTTATAAATTTATTATATTGCCCAGTAAGTGATGTCTTCTCTGTCATCAGCCTTATTTCCTCTCAAAAAAGCATCTGATTCTCCTTCATTCCTGGGTTGTTTTTTTTTTTCTCTGTAGTTCAAGTGTGATGATCAAGCTACAGAGAAATTATATTAGAGCACATTTTATCCACAAAAAAAGACCTTAAAGCCCAAGAGTATGTCCAAACCAACGATTATTTTATCAATGTGTTACTTATTATATGTTATTATTTTATCAATATGTTATTCTTGCTTTCAACTCTAAATTAACCTCTAATAATTTTACAAATTTTTATCTCAAATTTAATACTTGTTAGGTAATAGTAGCTAAAAACCTGGGTTAGAACTGGACCAAAAGTTTCAGTCTAATGCTGAAGATGTGGGTTTTAAGGTTTTGATACCTGCACTGTGACCAACTGTCCACTCCAGTGATTTTGTAAATTTACAGCTTTGAATGAGAGCAGAGATCTGCAGATTCCATTGTGAGATCAAAGCCAAATATATCAACTGTCATCATAATGTCTTTATTCACAGAAAGGGGGGCATATTTGTGCACACAGATATTCTATGTGCTGCATGCAAACTCTCTTTCTATAGGAATTATATTGCTGCAAAGCAGAGCTAGGAAAGCTCTACACTAAGGCTACATCCCTGTGGAAATACTGCATGAAAAGACTTCTTATTTTTAAAGATAAATTAATTTTTTTTGTATAATTGAGTCACACTTTTCATGTAGCACTCAGCCTGGGGATGTCTGCAGGAGAAAAGAACAATATCTTACTAAATCCCTTTTAGGATCATTAAATTTAGATCACAAAACTCTCACAGGCATGCAATTCCAAACATGTCATGGAAACAAAAGGAACAACAACAAAAAATGACAAGCTTCTCTTACATTATTTTCCTTCTTTACAATGATGTTTAAGGTAGCAAAGTGTTAATGAATTCAGTACAATGTATCATGCATTGTGTTAGAACTTTTATATTGTTGAAAAATTGTCATATTTGGCTAGGCAGCTGCATGGAGAAAAAAAGCTCTGACAATATCTAATTGAGTCTATTTTTACTGTCTTTCAGATAACATTGTTAGAATTATGTACTGTACATATTTCTTATTTTTAGTTTCATACTCCCTCCCCCTCCTCTTCACAGCCCTTCTCTGCAACAGTATTTTATTATTACTGATATAAATCCAGGTCATTTTCACAAAAGAAGAGTGAGTCCTATTCTGTAATATTGAAACGGGGTGACAAGCTGTTATGTAAATCACTATTAATAACAGAGTGTTCAGGACATGTGCCTCTTAAAAGCTGGTCCTTCTTCAGAACGCTGAATGGGACACAAAGGCTCCGAGCTCCATCTCCTACTTTACCATGTGCTTCCTGGGCATGCCTGAGCTGAACATCTCATATCTCACTTGCTCCTTTCCAAAAAAATGGAAATAGCAGAATATTTCCCTTGGTTTTTCCTACCTTTGGAAATAAAGAGTGCGAAGCCTGCCTCTTCCGTGGATAGATCATGTCAAGTACAACTGCTCCAACTCACACAAAATCTCTGCTTTTGCCACAGGATACTTCCAGCACAACCTTTCATCTCTCA
The DNA here is from genome assembly GCF_963662255.1 of Cinclus cinclus. NCBI lineage: Eukaryota > Metazoa > Chordata > Aves > Passeriformes > Cinclidae > Cinclus > Cinclus cinclus. Next base: position 12,906,324 of record NC_085051.1, on the reverse strand, counting down.
TTCCTTACCCAATCAGCCTATTCACTTTGGCTTTCTCATGAGTTTTTTCCCAAGCCCCCACAGCCTTGTAGAAAAATCAGGTAGCTAGATTAGTCACACAGACAAAACAATTTGCTTCAGGGATAGAGAAAACATGTCTTGAGCCTCATCCTTTGCAGTAGCCCGATTCAGATTGTTGCAGGACACTGAGCAGGGACTGTCAGAAAGTCTTTCCAAGAGGAATGCAATTGTCTGGGGCAGTGCACACCAAGCAGCACCACTGTTGATGAAGTCCAGGAGCAGAAAGTTACTCCTCTGCTCAGCCGGCCAAGAGGAATGGAACTTCAGCCTTTGCAAATGGAGATACCAAAGCCTGCTTTCATGCAGGATAACAGCACACCAAACTAGATAAAGCAAGCCAGCCAGGGGAAATAGCCTCAGGTCTCCACATAGAAATACATTTGTTTAAAAATACTACTGTTGAGGAGAAACCACTTTAAAAAATGCCACAATTTAAAAACATCGTAAAACTTCACACCAATATCATCCCATTGTTGTTTAAATACTATTTTATAGCCAAGAGCTCAAGAAAGATACTCCTGAGGACAAAACAATTCATGAAGATTTCAACCAGCAGTGATCCAAGAGAGCATTTTGCTATGTTGCTAGGGACACTCTCAATAACTGGGCTTTGGAGGAAAACATTTTACTGAGAAGAAAAGAATTATTTCAGCAACAAGGTACAGGAAAAGAAAGTAAGTGAACAGGATTTTCAAGATGGGAAAGTAAACCACATCACTAAAAAAAAAAAAACCCTCAAAACCACCAAAAAACACTTCTCAGCTTCTTTGGTTAGCTCCTATTAGCACCACCAAGATTTGCCCCCAAAAAGTAGAGAAAAATATCTCCTCTTGAAATCTGAGTTACATACATGTGACTAAAATGAAACACTGAGCAAAAAGTCGAAAATACAGAAACTGAAACTAGTACATTTAGTTGAAAAACTAAACTTTTTCCCTCTTTCACTTTTTTCCTCCCAACAATAGAAACATTGATTTTAGGATGAAAAGCAAGATACCATTTTGCAGAAGAGTGACAAAGTAAAATACAAAATCTCTATACCTTTCCCTTGGCCCTTATCCTCCAATTCTGTCTCTATAAAAACATATTTTATTATTTTCCTTCATGACACCTCAGATCCTTATGGTAGGAACGTAATACTGAGACATTGTTCTGAGTGATTTAAGCTTGTGTAAGCTTTTAGATGCCCACAGGGACACTGATTATTAGAGCAATGGGAGTGAAAAAGGAATGAAGATAGAACTTGGAAAGTATGGCATTTTCAGGGAAGAATAGTTAGGATCTAATGAGGAGCTGTACCTGTGAAACCTAATAACCAGAACAGAATTAGCCATTCAGGGTGACTTACTCAAAATAGCTCTTAGAGCAGGTTTAACAGCAGAAGTGCTCCAAACCAGTGTAAAGTGCAGGTGCATACAAGTAACAAATGCATGAGTTAGTAGGACCTGCTCCTCTGTTAGAGATGCCCAGAGGCTATGGTCAGACATCCAGGATATGAAAATGGATACACCATATAATCAAGACCATAATGCCCACAGCATTCACTTCCATTTAGCCTGCAGGCTTCTGAAAGTACAGAGGAAATCTGGTTATGGGAACTGGCATTATGTATGTATTGCCAAAGAGAGCAAAATTCTCTAATATGATAACACCACTTTTTATTTTTCATGAGTTTCCTGATTTACAGTGCATAACATACTGGTTTGAACAGATGGATTTAGGAATCAATTTGCTTGTGCGCAAACTTGTCCATTATTAAAAGAGAAAAAAAAAATCAGTATAATTTTCATGCGTGGATCTACACAAAGACTAAAAACGGAATGTCACCAACTTTGCAGCCTGAACTATAGCAACCTTAATAAAGATTCTGCCAATGTACGTCTGTCAGTCCCCACCAGAGGTGAGGACTGGGTCTCACATGAAAAGTGCTTAAAAAAAACTAATTAAATCTGCTTGACTACTACCACTTACTGTCTAGAGTTACCATATGACTGCATATGAAATAGCAACTGCTAATGACAAAAAACCCAGAAATACTTAGTAAAGGAGGTTTCCACTTTCTGAATGCAAGATGAGCTGTACCTGCATAATGATTGCTATAACACTTATTAATTGTATATTTTTGGAAATAAATGGCTATTTTGAAGCGGTTTTTGTGCAACATTCAGCCTAACCCATACCATTCATGCTCAGGTTTGCACTTTAACATGGGACAATAAGTACAATATGGTCATTTCTGTTCATTTCCAAGCCAGATGGAGGATAACCATATGCACAAATCTCCTGCAGAAACACAGAATATGAGAGTGCAACCTGGACTATCAGCTCCTGGCCTCATAGGTGTACACTTCACATAAAGTCTTCCAGAAGGGGTTAAATCTCCATTTTGGAAGCTGCACCTTTGGTCCATAGGGCTCATGGCAGGCAGTTCTAATCTCCCACTCTCCTGATAGTTAAGTTCCAGGATTTCAACCTGAATGAACTCATGGCAAACTCATCCCATTTCTTCCTGAGCGTTCAGTGCTCTTGAAGCTCTACTTCCTCTACCTAGTCTGCTTCCTCTGCTGTTAAATTTTTCTCCCTCTCTCTTATTTTCTCCGTGTTTCCCTGCTGTCCTTGAGAGTTTCTTGGGTAAATTACTGTTTGCAAGGACCTACTTGACAACAAATTATTCATTTCCCTTTTGCACAATTATGCAAATAATTTATTTAAGGATCCTGTTGAATGTGCATACATATAATACACACAATTGTTACCAGTTACTGAATTATCAAACAGCTCAACATGACAAGCCAAAATAGCGACTTTATTTTTGTTTCAGTAAGAACACTTACACTCACTAAGGGGTGAAACTTTTTTTTTTTTTTTGGTCTTAGTTCTGTTTATGGCGAAGTCTGTTTTCAGGGTGGTTTCCTACCACAGTGGAGTCACAGAAACTCTTCTCTGAATTCTCTGCTTCTGGCAATTGTCAAGGAAAATGCACTGAAATAACACACAATTCATTTGCCCCAGCAAAGGGTCATGCAAGCAGCTCTTACTGTAGTTGCAGTCCTGGGCCAATGCTCAGATTTGTGAATAAGTTCCTGACTTAAGCCACTTCCCTCACCATCCTTCATTTTGAGAACTACCTTTAATAAAATTAGCAGAGACTGACTGTACAGTGTTCTCTCTCTAAATACTGAAAAGTCATTTCAAGGAAACAAGGGCACCCATAAAGTACAAAGGTTCAAAGAAGCATCCATAACAGGATACGACCATATCTCTGTTGTGTTCCCTGCTTGTAACCCAAGAAACTAACTGGTAGGACATGAAAGGTGTACTAGAAAGCAAATTCAACTTTAAAACATCAGAAGCAAAGTCGAACTTCATTAGCCAATGTACAAGCCATCTTGAAAATATGGAAAAATTAAGCCTTGTGCATGGTTTGAGGCTTTATGAAATTTGCACCCTTAATATTTAAAATTATGCAATTGCTGCAAGGCCTCCCTCTATCTCTTTTGGAAAATCTAAAACAAAACTTTCATTAAAGGAGACTGCAAGATTGCCTGTGGAGCCAAATAATTTCCTCATATCCCATTTAAGAAAGCTCTTATTTTACAGGTCAGCTCTGCATACCACACATGCCCATTTTATAAGGGATATAACTCATTTGTAAGATTTTGTAACTCATGCCAGCTAGACTAGCAGATGGGATAAATATAATAAAGAGATTATCCTGGCAGTTCAGAAGAGTTAATCTAGCAGCTCCATCTGATTAGAAAAATGTATATTTGTATTTTGAGAATTCATCTCTCCCATTACAGTTGCTTTTCGTATTTTGTTCTTTCTTCTGTTTACCTTCCTCTCTTCTCATGCAATATTCTCCTCCTGACTCTGGATACTCTGCACTGTGCCCCTTCCTCCTTGACATGTCCTGTCTCACTGGAGACACTCATTTTCTTGCACTTCTCTCTCTTTAAAGTGATTCCCACACAAGTGGGTCCTCCTTCCAGGAACATCTCATTACCACCATGTAGGGAAGGGCTTCCAGCCTGATAATCACCATTCATCACACACAGCACAAAGAACCCCTCTGAATTTCACTCTGACCTTCTCCACACCAGGTCTCTGGATTTTCTCAGCACTGGGGTGTCCCATGCATTGTCAAAGTATCAGTAAGACTTTGTATCAGCTCCCACAGGCCAGATCCTTCCTGCCAGGATGGAGAGCAAGCATGCCACTGCTGCTTTGATTCACCACAGATTCCCCAGATACGGAGCCAGAAGTACACTCCAATTGAGTTCTTCCACCAGAGGTCTTGCAGCCCACGTAAGGGGCTCCCAAATCACCCTGCTCAGTAGGAATTTGGAGTGTATTTATTAAAACTAGGAATTTTTCCATCGAGGATAACCCAAGAAATAGAAGGAAAAGCCAACACATTGCCATTATACCCCAAATTCTGAGCAGGCTTCAGTCTCAGGCTGAAGATCATTGCCCAAATGCAGACTACAACTGTTTCACCATCCTCTCTTCTCATCAGGAGATGCTCTGTGTGCTGGAGCTTGCACAGAATAAAACCCATCTCTGCTCTCTCCCTGCCTCTGCATCCAGATGAGGTGGCTTTTGTCCTTTTGTGCTGCTCAAAAACAAAACGAAGGATCTTCCCCATCTACTGATTTCCAGAACCCTAAAGGTTTGGAAATAATGCCTTTGCCTTTCAAACCAGAAGGGTTGGAAGCCACAGCATAGGAAACTGGCAACAAAGAAAACGTTTTTGAAAGCATTCACTCGGCAATTCAGAATCGATTAGTAGAGTGTGTTCCACTTGTGCTGTCTTTTCACAGCCATTAGAGCAAGAAAGCTCTTTTTGTATCCATTCCCTACCAAAGGGCTGGGAGGCTGCAGATTGTGGCCTCTTGGGCTGTGCACATCCCGTCTTGTAGGGCAACCTGGCAGAGTTGGTGCCATTGCACAGAAAGGAGAAATCCACCCTTGTTAAAGGGGAAAAACATCCAAAAGATCACATGTCAGGGAATTTCCATAAATCAGGGTCATACTCTCTCAGGTAAGAAACAAAAGAGACAGATCAATCTTCCCTTACATCACCTATTGGTTTATACTTGGTAATTCAAACAAAAAATTACAGCATGGAAACTTACATCTGCCCCAAGGTAAGTAGGGGAATAACCATCTATTTAACCTCTAATCAAGGCCAGATCAAATTGCTCTATCAGGTCTACAGACATGCAATGAATCACAGAAAATAAGTTATTGCAGAAAATAAGTTCTTTATCTCAATGATCTCCTGTAAACTTCACATTTTCTGTGTAATCTGAAAAGACTCCCAAAATAGTGTTAATTATTTCCTAACACAGAGGCTGCTTCAATGGACCTTCCACAAGCAGAAGAAAAAGCCAAGGAAGCTTTCCCTGGTCACAGAGCAGACAACTTCCTCACATGTGGAATGCAAGACCCCAAACTTCCTTGACATATCTCCTGCACATTGAGACAGAACAGTACAGGAAGGAATAACTGTTTGACCTCTCTACTGACAATAAGCACAACAAACATATGGGATGTATCTCTGTGGTGAGAAGAACAGACAAATTCTTAATTTATTTAGTGTTATCAGAGGCTAGAAGCATTCTGTGACTTAAAGGTCCCCTAAAAACTCAGGCTTATGTTAAGAGATTATTTTATCACCGTGGAAAGAAATGCATTCAGAGATCTGTTGCCCTGAGACTTAGGAAAGTGTCAGGTTACAACCATCTTCAGGAAATTAGAATTGAAAGGACCTCAAAAGTACAGCTTCTCCGAATCCATTTTGCTACTTGAATATTTTTAGAGAAAAAGAAAAAAAAAGTGTGCAGATTTTAATTGTTTAAAAAATAGATGTTTCTTGAGCTAGTAGTCCAAGACTGCATGGCAGGAATATTTGACAGCACACTCTCATCTTTGCTCTGCAGTCTTTATACCACACCTGTGGCACATCAGAGACCTTCATCCTTCACAGCTGCCACTCTTATTCAATAACCAGTAGTGAAAATATAAGAAAATTGTAATAACAACAAAAATATGAAATATAATGCAAGAATATGGTAATAAACAAAAAGCAAACACTACAATCACTGGAAACACCGACTAAAGAATCAGACATATCAAATTCCATTGCAGCAACCAGTTCATAGGCATCTGTTCTTCAAGGTGCAATCCATAACCCTAAATTATGCCTCTGGATAATGAGTGAGGAAAGTCAATTTGCTCAAAAAGACAATCTTCCAAATGACTGTCATGTGTGCAGGGAGCTGCCACAGGCATGGAAGGGTGTTTGCTCACACTCTGCAGCTGTTCCAGTGTAAGGGCCCAGGAGATGTAGAGGCCTTCATCCATAGGGATCCCCACTGCAGATGGGCTCATTGCCCATCCTCAGCCAATATGGGAAATCCTTTCCTGATTCCCACCAGGTATCATGACAGTCTACATATATACATATATATATACACACACACATATATATATATACGCACATATACATATATATGTATGTATGTATTTGGCATCCCGTTCTACCATATTACTTGGTATTTTTCTTTATGTCTGTTCCCTCTGTTAGCTTAAAAAACATTAATATGACAAACAAATAACAAAAATTTCAAACAGATGAATTTGTACTTTGCATCTACTCACAAAGCTTCCTATTTTTGCAGGAAAAAAAAAAAGTCATCATTAAAATTCCATGGAACAATCACAGTTGTTAACAACTGTGATGGAATTTCAGAATATGTGTTGTTTCTCAGGGGAGTTGGTCTTAGGCCTAATCTTTGATATCAAGAAACAAAGGAAAACAAACCAGAAACCAGTTAAACAAACCTGAGTTTATGCTTTCTTCCTGACAAGTTGTGACTGTGCAGAAAGATCTTTTTAATGCTTTGGGGCTACCATCATAATTAAACACCACAGATGTTCACTCAGATCTATAGCAACACAAGTGTAATTTTCACCATGTCAAAAAGACAATATTGTACTTCCTACTCATCTTCTGGCCACAGCATGACCACAAATTAAAAAGAGGAGAGGGAAAATAAAATAAAATAAAAAAAACCTGTTGTGGGAACTGTCTCCTTGGGAAAAGGCTGCAGTTTCAAGTCTTGGCACTATTTATGCATGCTGTGATTTCTTATGCACAGTCTCTATAGCATGAAAAAAGCCTACATCAAATATGACCATCTTCTGAAGATTCTGTGTGGGTTTCAAAAAATCACTTTGCACATTCCAGTGCTAGTAGGTACCCACACTGAGTTATGAATAACTCCCAACATGTCTCAAAGCCAGCAAGCCTCTGGCACTACTTCAGGATATTCCTGGCAAGAGACAGTTTTCCTACAACCATCATATTAGACTCAGGTAACATTTTGGAAAAGGATATTCTACCTACTGAGCAATCTTTATTTTATTTTTTTTTTTTTAGGAAGGGGGTCACCCAAAACACTGTTCTTTGTGTACAGAGATATGCAAATAAATTTTTAGTCTTGGTTTACCCAGAAAACAAGGCTGATGCAATCACATTTGTTTATGTTTTTCACCAAAGCTTCCCACATCAGCACATTTGCAAGTAGAACAAGTATCAAAGACATGTTGAGTGAAAACAGGCTGTCAATAGAAAGAAAAGTTCCAGGCTGGGCTTGTGCACTTACTGGTCCCTAGGAAAGTTTACACTCGGGAGACCAAAATAATTTTCTCCTGTTGAAAAAAAATGGATGATAACCCTAGCGTTAAAACAGGAAATCCTTCCAAATAATGGGGAAATGTCCAATTTCACTATGAAGCACTCTGTGCAACTCCAGTGCAAACCAGTCCACAATCGATCATGTACTCCTGAAATTATTTGCTGTTAGCTTTCATGTTGTTCTTTGTATCAGCATTGCTCAGCAACATTAGAGCTCACAAACAGCCTGTTCTGGTGTACTTGTGCACATCTGTGCACTTTCAAAGATGTTTCATTGTTGTATATTTTTTTCCCTACTTGGAAAGAGAATTTGCACCAGATTACACCAAGGAGCAATCTGGGCAGACATCAACCTCATGTATTACACAGGTCTCTAGGAGATAGCCCATACCTTCTAGTTCCTTTATGCATACCCATTTTCCAATTATTTCCTTTTATAAAACATATTTCCGTGGCACTACAAGTGGACAATGTTCTCAGGCACGGGGTGTGATTTTTGCAGAGTCCTGTGCAGGGTCACAACTTGGGCTCAGACACCCTGATGGGTCCCTTCCAGCACAGCACATTTCATGACCCTTCCTTCTCAGTCAATGTAGTAAAATCAGTATGACTTAACTTACAAAAGCAAGGACAAACACTAGTTTCTTGCAGCATGGAGGAGAAAGAATCTAGAGCTTTAATTCACTCTTAAATCTAGTTTAGAGCTCTGAAAATACATCTATATTTGCACGGTGTACTCATTTTGCAGCTAAGTGGTAAAAACTCAGCTTTCTTCATGCTTTCAGCTGATAGTAGGCAGATTTTACATGGTTTTCTTCGTCTGATTCTTACTTTAAATATATATATATATATATATCTCCAGGAATGAATGAGAGCATTAGCCTCCACACATTCTGTACTTTATGCTATTTACTACTAGATAGCCCTGGAATATTTGCAGCTGGCTGTACTGCATTTTGTACAATGTAGCATTTTATCATGTTTTTTATCAAAGAACTGGAATTTAGCACAGAATGAGACAGAGCTGCACTGAAGCTGTAATGTGGTTCAGGTTACCAGATTGCATTTTTGATGATTTGGTATTAAAGTGCTCAACACACAGAAAAAATTTAAAAAAAAAAAAAAAATCAACATTTAAGAAATGCAAGTGAGAAAAGATCTAAAGAGAGACTGAATAAACTATACTATTATGGAGATTTTGCCTTACTTTCTATATTAAAACAAGTAGCTTTGAATCAGTACAAGCAAATGTCCCTATTATTTTCTTTCTGAGGCAAATCTTACACTAAACTTTTGCCAGCAGAAAGTCAGGGGTGTGAGGACATGGGATTTGCAACCAGCACAGCTGTGCTGGCAGAGGGCCCTAACATAGATGTGGTTTTACTGGCAAAATTGAACTTTTGCCAGCATAGCTAATTTCTGTCTTGGGCGCTAGTTTTGCCAGTACAGCTGCGGCCAGCCTCAGGATCACTGGTGTTAGAGACACTCACAAAGCTGCCATCGCTGACTTCCAAGCATGGGCACACTCTGAGCCTCAGCAGAACACTGGTTTGGCAACACCTTGGGCTCATATTGCAGCCATGACTGTCTAACAAGGAAATAACAAACAACCAAAAAAAAAAAAAAATGAATTACCTGGCTCCTCCAGGGCTGCTTCCTAGGTCAAGAAGCTCACTCCTTTTCTTCCTCTTTTCTCTCTTTATTGTCCTGACTCCTTGCTGTAAGGGTAACACAGAATAGTAATTGAGAAGTTATCCTGTCACCTCCTCCCTCTCGGGCAACCTCAAGCACATCACCTTCTCCCCATCCCCTTAAGTCTCCACAAAGCCTTTGTGTTTCCCAGCTCAGTGCTGATTTCAGCTGATGCCTGTGGTAATAATTGCTATCAGCTGCAACTCCATCACCTAGTTATGGTCTTTGCACAGCTGCCTGTCTCTCATGCTAAAGGACTTCTGCAGCATGGCATTTCTGATATGCTGCTGAAAGCGCTGATCTACTACCACCTACACGCCCTTATTCAGCATTTCTGTCTTTCTCAAACATTATTGCTTCCAGCTTGTAGTCCTCTTTCAAACTGGGATCTCTCCTTTTTCTGTGGGAAAAAATTTTGTCTCCTGCATCATATATCAGGCAGGGCTGCTCCCCCTGCATATTTAAGACAGTATTCTGCTCCAGTCAGAGTGCAACTTTTGTAGTTGGATGATACAGAATGTAGTTTCCCCTGTTCCTCTTCATCACTAAAAAGCTGAAGAAGTTGCTCCCCATCAGCATCTGCAGAACAGTATTTTGATTTTTCAATAACGCTTCTGTCCTCAAACTTCAGTTAAAAAAAAAATAACTCACCATGGTACTGCTCCTGCTGGTGACAGAGAAGGCCCTATTGTAAAGTAACGTATTATTTTACACCCAAATAAGTGGGAATATTCTGTTTTCTACCACTACTAAGAGCAGCCTCTAGTGAAAATGGGAAGCTGTCTTAAGAATAGATTTCAGCATCTCAAGCACTTGGAAGCAGGAAAACAATGACACTGTTAAAATATTGAATGTTTTTCCTTGAAATACAATTTTTAATGCTTCTATATTTAGTTGATTTAAACAACCACAAAATACACTACTTTTTAAAATACTGTTATGTTCTTTCTTGTGATTTAAACTGACTCACTTAAATCTGTCACTTAACTTGAACTTTTTGATAATCAGAGCAGTGTGAAGTTGTAATTCATAGCATCCTTTGAGGACGTCTGCTGTTTGGCTTGGTTTCATACACAAATACATAGGCAGCAATAAATTCCAGCAGGGCACCTTGCTCTGTGTCAGCCACCATTGAGAGAGGCATAGCCAGCATCTCCAAAGAGGCTCCCATACCCAGCAGCTGTAGAGCTGCTCTGCAAACACGCTCAAAATATTGCTCCCTCAGCACACCAAACTGTCTTGGTTGCTGATGTCCACAAACAAATGCAACAAGTTGCATTGTTAAAGAGTAGAATTCTTGAGTGAGATTTGAAAATATAACAAGTAATAAATGTTAATAATAACAAGTTAATAAATGACAATTCCGAAAATTATTTTTTTTCCTCCTATCCCAGATATAACATAGTAGGTAATTTACAAAAAAAGTTCTTTAAGAGATCAAATTAAACCACATAAATCTCCTGCCAGAAGGTAAAGAACTCAGCTCTGATGCCAAGCACCTCGCATCCTTTTTGGCACAGGGGCACAGAGATGATGGAATAGCGCTTGCCCTGACCATGCAATTTTTTTATCACCATGACTAGGATAATCTCCCAGGAGACGAGCAATGTGTTTACACATCATCTGCATGTGAACTGGCAAGGAGAGCCAGCCCTTCAGTAAGGCTGCACTTACCCTGAAAGGCAGCTGGAAGCACCACTCTGCAGTGGGGATCCCTATGGATGAAGGCCTCTTCATCTCCTGGGCCCTTACACTGGAACAGCTGCAGAGTGTGAGCAAACACCCTTCCATGCCTGTGGCAGCTCCCTGCACACATGACAGTCATTTGGAAGATTGTCTTTTTGAGCAAATTGACTTTCCTCACTCATTATCCAGAGGCATAATTTAGGGTTATGGATTGCACCTTGAAGAACAGATGCCTATGAACTGGTTGCTGCAATGGAATTTGATATGTCTGACTCTTTAGTCGGTGTTTCCAGTGATTGTAGTGTTTATTTTTTTCTTTTTACAATATTCATATATTACATCTGCCTCTTTCAAATTGCTGACACATAATCTTGACCTTAGCTCTGCCTTTCTGCAGTGTTTTTTCAGAGAAGACCCACATTTATTTAACAGCCAAAAAAAAAGCAGTAAACAAGAACAAGAAACAAGCCTGCAATGCTTCCAGTTATTTGCTATTTAGTATTGGCATTAAAAAAATTGTATTCGCTTTGGAAATTAATAACTAATTTTCCAAACATACCAATAGCTGGTTGGTTATCAATGAGGTTGATAGCACTTTTAGATACTACAGCTAGCACATAAGACTACCACTCCACCCAGGTAAATTTGGCCTTTAAATGTAAATCTAATTTCTTTTGCCTTTTTTTTCAAAGGACATGCAAAATAGAATTAGAACAAAGCTGGTTTCCCTATTTGATCTTTTTTTTTTTTTTAATAATGCTAACAAGCAGTGATTATGTAGCTATGAAGACTTAAAATCAAGGGAACCCACCCAAAAAAATCTTCCAGGAAAAACACTGTGGGTTATGTGTACCCTTCCCTCCACACCCTGGAGCTCTTACAGCAAAATGTGATGCTGTGTTTCCTTTAGCTCCAGGAAAAGAGCACTGAGAGAGTCACAGAGGTTTAGTTTGAGAATCTTCCACTCGGAATTCTCCAGGCTACTGGCCTGGGTTGGGCTGGGCTGTGAACAGCTTGGCTTTATCACACTTTCTTCTGCCCAGATTTAGTGAAGATGCACAACTGCTACCAAGTAACAGTTATTCAGTGTTTTAAATGCTTTCAATTACGCATTGTCAAAACCCTTTGAGGAAACTAAACATATGTTACTTTTGTGTGATTTGGTTTGTTTTACTGTTTTGGGGTTTTTTTTTTAGGGAAGTTTTAATTAAGGCAGTGATTTATCAATTCTTAGATATTGATTTCTAACTTAAAGAAAATTTTGATACTGCATGTCCAGGGAGGTTATTCTGCCTTTTCAGGGGTAAAATGGAAAGCCAAATTCTAGCTTCAAGTTCACCAGTGGAATGCAACAGGCACATCATTCCATGGTTTTTGGCCGTGTGAAAATGCACACTTGATTACACATAGCTTATCACATTGGACAGGTAAGGACACACCTGTAGTTCAGACTAACAAATACCAAGAGATTTTTTTGATAAATCTAAGACTTTTTACATGCGTTTGTGAGAGATTCTCACATGAGACACCCACAGTAGCAACAATATATTCCCAAAGCACCTTAAAAGTACAGGCTGCAGATTCAATTTCTCCTGAGCTTTGCACTTCTCAGCTATTGTCAATTTGCATCACAAGCATAAAGTTATTTAATATACAAAAGCTTTAATGCTCTTTCCACATCATATAACAACACATGTTTATCTGAGTGCTAAATAAAAGCTTTCAGAACTTTAAAGTGACTTTATGAATTGTATGTACCATAAAATAAACATTAGAGTATAATAATATTCTGTAATTTGGAAAACAGCAACAGAAACCAGTAGAAGACAAAAGAACAAATGCTTGAATAATCTGCTGCATGTCAGAAACATTAAATTAATTTATGCAATAATGTAAGCACAGTGATGTTAAGGTAATATGGAGGACATAAATTATACATTATTATTGTCAGTTCTAGCACTTATCTTAGTGGTATGTCAAAATAAATCCTGATGTGTTAATATTTATAGAAATGAACAAGTGTTACAGCTCAGGGATTCATCTGTGATATTTTTATATATAATTTGCATTCACATATATGGGTGTCATTGTCTTTTTTGTAATTTGAGAGGTAAGCATCATGCAATTCATTTCTAATGCATTTTACATTACCATGAAAGCATATTATGCTTCTTCCGCTAACACTTTTCAAATAGATGGCCTGCAATGATTTAGAGATTGCACAAAACGACTCAGCAAATGGGTGACTATCCACCTGCAAATCTGCAGTAACAATGGGTTACGGTGAGCAAAGTGCACAATTTGCTAACAACATATTGTCACTGTAGAATAAATACCTCCCAAAGTTCTTGCAGTGGCACATTTGTTAGGGATTAATACCTCCAAAGGATACGTCTTTCCATTCTTTATATTTTCACATAAATTAGGGGAATAATTCTCCCTCCTCCCCATAAAATATGAGATCTGTATTTACCTACCCCTTTTATCACACCCATTTTCATCCAACAGATCAGTTTCTGGATGAAGGTAACTGAACCCCACTTGCCTTGGCATATGAAGCTGACAGGAGAAGTTTAAAAAAAAAAAAAAAAGGAAGATTTCCTCCCCTGGATTAAGTACAGTCACATTTGTTGCTACCTCAGAAGCAAGAGACACACATTCTTCCCTCACCAAGAGACCAAAATTCCTCCCTTGAGTAAGGGTGGGTTAGGGGTTTTGGCCCTGGGCCACGTCTTCTGGGTTCTGGGAGCTGTGCTTTGGACAAAAAGGTGGCTGTAGAGTTCATATACTGCTGAGTCTACAAGTAAGGCTACTGCTTCTAATTACCCCAAATCGTTTTGGTGTTTTCCAGAAAAGAAGTGTGAAAATATTTTTACTCCCTGCTTCAGCATTATTATTATTCTGAGCCTTAGGTTCACGTTCTGCTTATGCAAGGACTGCCATGTCAAAATGATTTGGCTAAATCTGATGATCTTGTCATTTCCCAACTGTCTCGCACACAGCTGAAGTTTGTTGCTCCAAAGCTAATATGTCAAGATTTTCAGTGGAAAGAGTTTAAAAGGAAGAGTTTAAACTCAGATTTTTGTATTTTTATTATGGAGATCGCTATCTTTTTACAAACTCAGCAACTGTCCCCAGTACCAACCCTTATGCTTCATCCTATTTTCTGAAAGAGCTTATCTGGAAAAACAGCTTCATGTCTTTACTTTTTTTCCCCCCTCCCAAGGCATTTCAAGGGTCTGTTAACAAACCCACAAATACCAACCTAAAGAGTTATTTTGATGCCACCATAGGCACAGAATCCTGAGGACAAATACTAGAGAAACTTAAAGAATAAGCCATAAAAAAATGAGTAGGCTGGGCCTTACACACAACCAGTATCCACTGGGCACTACACGAGTGTACAAGAAGTTGCAAGAGGAAACATGGGGAAGTGTCAGAGGGCAGTTTCAGATGAGCACACTCTAACATCAGCCTAACATTTGAATTAAGAGAAGAGGCTGCATATCCACAAATTGGGAGTATAAATTGTCCCTGTAAGTATGACAACATGGACAAAAAGTCTTGCTTGATTTCACCTTTCAACACAAAACAAAAATAAAATAATGTCCACATTTTCCAGAACCCATGTACAATTCAGGAGAGTGAAAAACAACACAAGGAAGTGCAATCTTTTCACATATGAAAACCACACCTGAAAGAATGCCATACCAGTACAGGCAGCACCCTGTAGACACAGAAAATATGTAAGTAAAGCATAGTGTATGGGTCTGATCTATCACTTACCTTTTGTTTATAAGATTTTATGCTCCACAGAAGTACAGGATTCTCTTCCATCACTGAAATGGAACTCATGCCAGCTCTGCAGTGAAATGAAATGCTGTAAAAGGCTGCTTGAAGGTTCTGGGAAGAGAGAAGAAATAGTCCTGGAGTAAATGAGGAAAAAGCTTCTAAGCATGCAACTTTACAATAGCATTCAGTCTCTATGGGATATGTCTTCAGCTACAATAAATGTTATCACTTCACTGAAATCAGTGGAAGAGTGGCAATCGATATCAGCTGAGGATTTGTCCCACTGACTTCAAAAGGCATACTAACAGTGCACACATTTAAAGGAAATGTATAAACCTTTCCAGCACTGGGGACTTCAATGTAAGCACAGCAAATCCTGAAATCCTTACTTAATATTTTAAACTACTTTTATTCAGAAAACTCTCATTGGAATCAATCAGGATAAGTAACAAACAGAGCACCAAAAGTTATTTTCAGACCAAGATACCACATATGAGATTCTTACATGTCAAAGCTCCTAAGCAGAATAAGGTGCTTAGTCTCGTGTAAATTTGTACTCTGGAACTAAAGTATTTTTTATTTCTTGGGCTTACAAAAGAAGGGGATTTTTTAAATTATTATTTATGATAACTTTCCCAATGTAGCGGAAGCAAAGAAGAGAGAATGAAAGCAGGAGGAAATTTGGAAATAAGCATGTGTAGACAGTATTAATAGATTCAGTACCGAAAGGGAAAAATATGAGCAAAAGGAAAACAAAAATGATCTGCAAAACAGCGACTGTGTTTTCAAAACAGTATGCATTTTTCAACCTTATAAAGCAGAAATTACGTCAAATATTTTATAGTATTCCATAAACTGTTCTTCCACTTTCTGACCAAATCTTATACACATAACCTTATAGATTTTATCATTATTTTAGTAGAACTTGAGGAAAACATAAGATAATGTTAAAGGTGTTCAGTGTGGGCCTATCCTTCTTGAACACTCATAAATCCTGATAAGGTGAATGGGATTTTTAAGTATAAGAGCATATTGTATATTCCCTCTACTTTCTTCCTGCCTTTCATCCAGAGTTTTCCTCTATATACTCATATGAATTGTGCAAAGTTACTGGAAAATTCCAGTAGTGGGCATAAAGAAAAACAGAGTAACTGGCTCTTTCCAGATGGGAGGGAGGGAGGAAGGGAGGAAAAGGTGCCATTTATAGTGTGCTGCTAGCTCTAGAACTGCCTCTCTTCCCTAAATGTAAAGGACCCTTTACCAAATGGTCACTACAGCATATTTCATCTTGCTGCCTAGTGGGGTTTAAGTGGCAGCCTCGTGCTTGTCGCTTGATTCTTTGGTTTCATTTCAGCTTGCTATCACTGCCCTGCAATGTGGTTTTTGACTCATTTCTTCTCTCCTCCACAATGTCTCTAGTTTTGTTTGGTTTTCACTGCTGCTTAATGTGGATTCCTTATTGCCTCTGCCTCTGTCCATAACACTGCTTCTCTATTTTGCCTCCCTTATCCTCCTAAACTCCTTTTTTGTTACTTTCTCACATATGACCTTTCTTCTTGTTTATCAAACTTAGTGTTCATCCTAAAGTATCCCACAGCATCCAACAATACAAAATCTAACAGGACACACCCTCAGCATGGAGGAAACCAGTAGGGGCCCCCAGGCAATGCTCCTGCATGGAGAAAATCCTGAACGGGCATTAAAATACTAAACCAATACATAAGCAAGGGCCTTTCTTGGCCATGGAACACACGATGTGCCTAGTGCAAATGTCCTGACTGCACAATCCTGGTGCAGTATCACTCCTGGAAGAATCTGAAGGCAGTCATCCAGCCATGAGCTAGCACAATCTGATGTTTGCCTAAATTAAACTGGCCACCAGGAAAGGGCTGTGTGATTTGGGATGGGCAAACATGCACAAACCTGCTGCTGCTTCAGCACTGCCAGTTTCTAAAAGCATTTACTTAGGCCTCCCTACATGCAGCCATCACAGATATGTTCTTTAGTCCGATACAGTGCTCTATCCCCAGAAGAATTCTGTTCTTTCTCTCTATAAAACAGATTGCCATGGCTTTCTGTTCTCAAGCACAATTTTCATTAGATCAACTCTGAGCTCTCTTCAGTGTCTCCTGACTGTTCTAGCTTGTCTAGACAAAAGCAGTTTAACGCCACAGGGCAGAGAAGCACATGTGTGGCCATAGAGGAGGATGAGAAGTCAGAAAAAACCAGAAAAGGTCCAACACGCAGCTACAAAACAAGCTATCCATAGACAGTAACTACTATAATACCAAATCTGCATTTAGTGAGATCTAAAGTGACACATCCCTTTGTGAAGGAGAGCACCAACCTTTCTCAATTTCACATCCATTTATACTTTTCTACAATGCTCTCCACTCTCACCTGTGACTATGTTGAGACAAATCAGTTTGCTATACTGCTTCAGTCTCACAGTTACTTTTTTCCCTTTTTTTTTTATTTCTCATAAATATGGCATAAATATGGAACAGTCTTAACACCACTAGCAAAAAAAAAAATGAAATCAAAAATTAAAACAGAAATACAGATTCACACTGAGATTATTTTATTCCAGCTAGAGAACCAGCACACTCAGTCATGTTATGTGCACCTGTAGCTCACCCCTTTCCTGCCTTTCACGGGTATAAGGCTTTGGTAGTAAACACACACTCCAGACTTTCCCAGGGTGGTAAGGCATGGGAAGGGGGTGGTGACACAGCCTGTGGGTGCTGAGAGCAGCCAGGCAGGGTTGTGTGTGTCAGCACCAGCTGTTCTCTGCAAAGAATGCGTGTTATCATGCTAAACAGGATGCATCTTTTCTGCATTAGGCTGGTAAAGCTTTGCAACTTTGTCAACCTTTTTAGCATTCAACAAATTCTTTTAAACATATGACTTTTAGTAAGTTAATCCATTCATTGTCTGGAACTGTGCAAAGTGACATAAAAGCACAATGAAGCCTAATTAAACTTGTTCTGTGAAAGCTAATTTGTCAAACCCAGAAGCATAGTTCATAGATAAATGCTAATATTTGAAAGTCAAATTAAAGTTGAAAAGGTTTGTAATAACAGTTAATTAACTCTTGTTTTGTTTTCCTCTCACAAACTTGAACCAGCTGAAATATTGCTCAGTTCATCTTTAACATTTTGGACCACAAAGATAAAATTCAAAGCTTTGAGATAAGCCTTTGATGTTGGTATTCTCTACAGATTATATATTATTTTAAGATCTCTTTGTTTAAAAATTCATTTTTATTATCCCTGCATGAAATGCATGGCAATTCCCCAAATAACTAACCATCAGGGCAATTAACATCTTCGATCGACACCATATTCCTGATAATTAATACAGACTTTGTACCTCCCCTGTGATAGCTGCAAGGGTTTGATTTTTCAGAGCAACTGTTCATTTACAGAATCAGTTTCATCCTAATGAAAATGGATTGTGAAACTTTAATGAACAAGACTTTGCTGTCATAATAATAAAGACTTTGAAACAACACGAAGACCTACATAACAAGCATCTCGCTACACTTGTGCTGCTATTCTGTATCAAACCAATTAAGCCATACAATGAGTACTAACACCAGTGTTTGTCTAAAGTATGTGTCATCAGATAAACTCACAAAAACATGCATTATTTTTGTCTGACAGCTTCTGGCATTATGGCTTAATAAGCTTGCATCTGTATAGCAAGATGCTTTGGCCTGCCCTCCTCCCCTTGGTTTAATACAGGTAAGCCAAAGTCTGGAAAATCAATTTACACACCGTGCCATTGTGTGTTTGCTGTGACAGGCAAAGGATTGCCTTTCCTGCTTGCTTCCAGCACCTCAGGAAGTACACACAAAAGCAAAAAATCCTGTCTCTGGCATGCATCTAAGCACCTGTACCAGCACCTTGCAGGATAAATAACCTGCCTATTAACAGGTAGGCTTTCCTGAGGAAGGGGTTTGCTGTTCCAACACTAATCTTGGATAGCCTTGCCAAGGATTCCCTGTTGGCAGAGGCTGAAGGGTTTTCAGCTAGCCAATGACCCTGCTGGAATGAGCCCATCAGGCTATGACCTTCTTGAAAACCAGCCAACCCAGCAACCACCTGCTGGAAAAATAAAATATCTGGGGGTCAAAGAGGATTAATATTTTCATATGTTAACCAAGATATCAGGCTTTCTCTCCAGCTCACCTCAGCCCTGTGCAGGGGCTCCCTGGAAAGCTCAGAAAAGAGTTTTACTCAACCTCTAATATCTTGGCAAAAGGTCTTTCAAAGTTGTGATCTGAGCTATAATAAAGTCATAGTTTTTCTTTGGCTAAATCCCCTCAAACATGGAAATGGCTTATAGTTCCCATTTTAAAAAAAATGGTGTACGGGAGAAGAGGGATAGAGTCATTAGTAAATAAATGAATTGGATGATTTTAAAAAAAGAATAATTTGCTCAATCAAGAATAATTTGCACAGCATCTAAGTAGTCATGGAAAATCATAAACTATTACCCTATATAGTGCTCTGTTGACTATTAAATGCCTCCTTTTTCTCACCACTGGCCTGAATGAATAACTTGGCAGCACAAAATTAGCCAGGTGGCAAAATGTGCTTGTGTCAGCTATTGGCCAAACAAAACAGCAAATAGCAAAGCTCATTTTGCAATGTCACATTAACTCCTTCAACACTGGGGGCACGTATTTTATATCTGCTGTTTGGAAGTACCTGGGAGCAGGCCAGGAGAGAGCTGCTCACTCCCTGCAGCACAGGTGGCCCTGCTCTTGCTCCACTCATTGCTGCTGCAGGTCGAGCTGATGTTTGTGGCTGTTTCCAGACGTGGCATCTGAGATTACATGGAAAGGGCTCCTCTGTAACATCTGTGTCAGCTTAACATCCCAGTTTAGAAAAACTGAACTCTCAGATGCTTTCTACTGGAGAGGATTTTATGCACAACTTCCTTTACCTTTATTAGAGCCGTCTCTTGACATTATCATCATACTCACCATTTTTTCTGTTTTCATATTGCCATTATCTCATGTTTGTCTTTAGCTTCCAAGTGACCTTCAGGAAATTGATGTAAATAGCATGAAGTCAAGTGTTAGACGACCAAACTTAACTGCATTTATGTTCCTAGTAGCTTCACTGGAATTACCTCAGGGATTAATCTGGAGATTTACTTACACAACATTACTAAAATATTATATATGACAAAAGGACGCTTATCTCATTGATGTCAGCAGGATCCTTTTGAGAGATTTCACAGAATTCATCAAGAGCAACCAAGGACCTTTTTCATTGTAGAGGTTAATATGGGGGAACAAAGCAAGTTCCTTTACAATTAGCAGTCTTTCCCTGCTACAGAAACTCACCTTCCCATTGCACAGCTCATAGTAGATCCCTAAAGTTAAGACTGGGCCTGGTTTTTGTTAGCAGAGAATTTATTTAACCTTAGTATGTAATATTTCCCTGAAGTACCATGGAATCCATTAAGAAAATAAAGGCAGTATTTCATAATTAAGTTGCTGGTTTAATATATTTTTTTTACATGAGACATGCTTTATTGATAAAACTGACCGTGTCATTCACTGTGAACTCAAAGCAGAAAAGGGCGGGATATTGGCAGCTGTATTTTTTACAAAGGATATTTATAGATTTTTTTTTTTTTTTGGTCCACAACATATATATCTCATATTTCAGATTCACTTTATTTCCAGAAATTATAAACACATTTTACCTAGCCAAGGATGATGTCCTGTTCTTATCCAGGCAGTCTCTTTTCCACAGGGCTGTTTCACATGCCCTAGGAGAAAGACGTGTGAATATTTTCCATTAAAAACATCAGTGGTGGGAGGAGGGAATCACCAGTACTGTAAGTTAATGAGATGGGGGGCTTTAAATACACTTAATAAACAGTCACTTAGGCTGAGCATAATAAGTCATGGAAATTTATAAACTATTACCCACTATAGTACTTCATTGACTATTAAACATCTATTTTTCACACCACAAGCCTGAGTGAATAGCTTGGCAGGAAAAAAAATTGGCCAGGTGGCAAAACGTGCTCAGTACAACCATGTCAGATATTGGCCAAATAAAATAGCCCAATAGAAGCTGATTTTCAAATGCTTTTTTAACCCTTGATAGCCTACAATGAAGTTTTCTAGTAGCAAGCACATTTATTTTCCTGGAAAGAGTAATCTGTATAAGAACTATACATTTTTTTCCAATGTATTGTGGTTTGCCTGTCCTGGACACCTGTTCTTAGTCCTGCTGATGGTCACAGTCTGGAGACAGAGGCACTCTCTGTCACCCAAGGTGTGAGGGTGCACCTGATATAAAGTTTTCACTGCAGGCCTTTAGCGCTGGGGTTTGGACTGTGTTCTAATTTGGGTTCTCTCCTGTCTAATAACAAACTCCAAGGAGGACTGGGGGAATTTCCAGGCTAGTTAAACACATGGCAATCCCTAATCACTCTCCCATGAGCAAACGGACTCTTTCTGGTGTAGGAGCACCAGAAGAGAAGGGTTTACCCTTCACTGTGATGTGCCTGAAGTCGCACGGGATAAGGAATGTCTGAGGAAATCTCTGAGCTTGGTTGCATTGCTGTATATTAGCTCTGCTGATCTCTGTGGAAAGACAAAAATGCCACATTTTTAGAAATTCATCAAACTTCAGCCACTCCCAGGCTGTTTAAGCATTCTGGTGTATCTCATGCCTGGCTGAAGAGCCCCTCTATAGTGTAGGGTACAAGGGCTAAAGCTGGTGACATACAGCACATTGGAAACTATTCAGTCTAGATGAAAAATGAGAAGTTTGCACTGTGTCTGACCTTCCATCATCCTTTGTGACTTCAATTAGGCACAGCAGCAGAAAGGCAGCAACCTTGTTTTCCATTGTGTCCTCATATCTGTCAGAGCAGAAGATCTTTTGATTCAGCTTCTAATGCATTTCACGTGCTTCATGTTTCTTCCTTTCTCCCATCTAACACTGTACATCTGCCTTCAGTTTGCTCATCTCCTCTCTGATGAATTTTGGAAGTGTTTTACCAGATCACACAGAGAGACAGAGTTATCTTCATTTCTTGCTGGTACCACACATCACTACACATCCAATCCACGCAGCACATGGTGGGTTACACCTCCTCCCACAAGCTGACTTGAGAGTGCTCCTGTGCACCACTGCAGGGCTAAAAATCAGTGTGCTAGAAGAATGGCTCAGCCACCAGTGTTTAGTTTAGTTTATCTAATAGATAATCCATTCACTTGAGTTCCTACTGAATATTGCCTTCTAGGAATGTCCCCTTACCAAATATTGCTGGAGAGGTGGTGGGGATGCACCACTGAAAGCACATCTGAAGAAACTGTGTTAAGCAGTAATTATATTCTTAGGATAAAGCACTGAATGGGAGGGAAAAGAGCTTACAGTTGTCTTAGTGTCTGTTTGTATCAGTCTAGATTAAAAAAAAAAAATAAGGGGTGGGGGGGAGGCAATGTGGCAACACTGAACTGAGCCTGGCACACAGAACTAAATGAAACTGCTGAAGGAATGTGTGTAGGTTAAAAAAAAAAAAAAAATTAAAAAAATCCAATTATTGGATCTGGAATTAGGCCAGAACACCTTCACTAACACCTCTATTCATGAAAAAGGGGAAAAAAGTTATCCTTAATGACCACAAATGATCACAGACTCTGTTTTACATCTCTTACAAAAGCCAGCATATTCAGCAGCATTACATTCCCCAGAGCTAGATGGATAAAGGGGGAAATATGTCATCGATTCCCCCCCACACACACACAAGAAACCCATGATACTATTTTCACTCATTTGAACAGTACAGAGATTTTCAAAAAGGGAATCAGTCTTGTTTAACCTGGAAGCTAACAGTATTGGAAACCTATGTTGTCTCACTGCTTTCGTTTGCACAGGCAATCAGGATCTGCTTCTTCTCAAGCTGTATTCATGAAAAGCCTCTTAACTCTTAGACTGTAACACTATTACCTGCAGCAGAAGGGAAACAGCCCCTCTAAAGTTTCCTTGTAAGCTCATTCCAACAGGGCAATGTCTGCACTGTCCCGAAGCCCACTGAAGTAGATGGATGGGGTTCTGTGAGTCCCAGCGTGTTTTACATCCAGAAAAAGATGGATTTTCTACATCTTAGAAAAGACTTCATGTTTTTCACTTCTACTAATGAACAACTGTCAATTTATATCCTTCCTTTAGCCATATATCTATTATTCAGTTCCTTGCTGCCTGAATTTTGGGTACACAGGAACAAGAACTAAATTCCTTTTCTTACTTATTCTTTACTTGCTAACATTCCTGTTTCATTGGAAAAGAGAAAGGAAGAACTCAGAGATCACCTTTTCCCCTCACTCATTTGCCAGTCTCACTGGGATTCAACGTCTTGCAGGACAATTCTTGGCACAGTGTAACCTTTCTCCCAATAATTTGCTCATTCTATTGCCTACTAAAACCTCGTTGCTTTACATGAAAGTTACTGAATCAAAACTACGAGAACAGCTCACATGGTTCTACATAAATTCCTTGGATTACTTGTTCAAAGAGACTGATATAGTTCTGCTGTCAAGCTTACAATTGGCTTAACCCAACTTGGAGCCTGTGGTGTTGTTCCAACATGTGCTACTGGGAAAGTTTTCTCTTTCTAAAATTTTATTTTCCACTGCCAAAGCACGCAATGGACCCAGTGCTCAGCTACATAAACCTAATGAATGAAAGGAGAATGCTCCTGAAATCTGAAGAATTTATTTTATTTCATTTTCCTTTTCAAATTGGCTAGTACTCTGAAACACTTCTGCCACTTTAATGGGCAATAAAAAATACCCAAAATCCTTCTGTCCGTAGACCCTGTGTTGGTTAAATAAAGCAAAGCAGTAGTGCAGACTACATGTTGAAAGGACAAACAAGCCTTACTTCCAAAGCAGATAAATAATTTTGCTTATGTGCTTGTAAGGGAAGAGTGTTATGGACATCATGAGGTTTGGTATTAGGGCTGTTCAGCCCATTCTCATATGTAGGCTCACCATTCTTAGGAACGAAATTGGGCATTTGACACCATAAGCTGGGAAGGAGAAGTAAGCACGAGGGCTTCTTTCTTAATTGCTAAGAGGTGTCATCTGTCTGCTGCTCTTCCAGGGCTCCTGTGATGGATCTGAGCAAAATACTGATGAATTTTGGAATGAAGCCCCACTGAACCCCTTCTAGGAAACGGTGCTCTAAAGTGGAGGGTTTGTATTTAGCTTTTATATTTCATCTTTTGCCAAAGGAAATAATTATTAGAAGTGACCAGATATTATCCTATATAATTCCAGGTATTGACCAGGTACTGACCAGCTATTGACCAGGTACTGACTGGGTACTCCTGATTGTGCCAACATGATCTCTTCCTTACCCTTTATTTTCTGTTATCTTGGAACCCATTACATTCTGGATTTCATTTAACTAAAATTCAGAAGATTTATGCTCATTTATTATGTTTGTGGTGTTCCTCCCCCCCCTTATTATATGCCATTCATGGCATCTACACAAACTTGCTGTTTCAGCTATGGAAGAAATCCATAAGACAGCACCGTAGATGCAAACCATGCACCCAAATTAGTTGATTTTGGCACTCAGTTTGCTGATGAAATTTATGCTTCATTAACAGATGCCTAATGTATATAATGCACATACTTAAGAATTGACCTCAACCTGGCCAGGGAGGCTGGCTGACCCCATGAAAATACAATCACCTAATGAAAGATTAGTGTTTTGCTTATTGTATTTACTATTTATAGGAAATTACTTTGTGTCTCTGTAGCTGCATCAGCCTTCTTGCTTAAAGTATGTTTTAATGTTATTAGAGCTTGCAAGCTAAACTAGTGGAAAGACAGGGGAAGGCAGCACAATTTCCTTTCAGGACAGAGCCAATGTTTCTCCAAAATCTTAGCAGGCTGGGTTTGCCACAAGATCAATGCAGCTGAACACTCCACCTGCAGAATGAGCTCACTGTCTGTGCATTACACCAGCCCTCTGCCAGTCCAAGTACTAAGACTCCTGGGGTTGGTCCTGAACCTGCTACTCCCCACACTGGAGTGCTAAGCTTTGCTGCCAAGACACCAGGCCAGGCATTAAATGCATTCTTGTTCCTTTTACCTTCCAGCACTGCGGAGGACCACATTAGAAACACCAGAAAACGTAATTGGAAAGCAAGGAGAATGCAGAATGCTTAAAGAGCTTTTACAGACTGAAGTATGCTCTTAAAAATAAATAAATAAATAAAACAAAACAAAACCAACAACCCACCCATAGATTTAAGTATTCAGCTCACCTTTTCCTTACAGAGGCATCAGAATGAGAAACCCTATTTGAAGTAAACAAAAAATAAAATTATCAGGACTAAGTTCATCTTCATCACTGTATTAAATTTTATGTAGGCTGCTCATTGCAGCATTGTAAAGCCTCCATCTTTTGGAGGAGGGGACTTTATGGACACTGTAGCTCAAATCCCCAGGTGTAGGAGCCCTGGGCTATGAATCCACCAAGGACCTCCAATTGAGCCTCACGCAGGACTTTGGATGGAGCATGTGCACCTTGTGAATTCCTTGGAAACCACAGTGAAGGGCAGGAGTGCTGCTTTTAATTATTTGGAGTAAAACTAGTGAATAGGAAAGTGAGGTCCCTATAAAAGTAATTTGGCAAGATGCTTTACCTTGGTTTTTACAGCTCTTGCAAGGGAGAAATGAAAAGCTCATTTGTGGTTTTCTAGTTTTGATTATTGGCGGTAAAAACTCAAGCACCTCAGGTTTATCATTGTACAGATTGCAGACATGGGAAATAATGCACAGTAGAGTTTGACCATGATGCTAAGTAAAGCTTCTTACAGGTTTTCCTAAGAACCATCTATCAACAAGAGGCAATTCAAAGATCGTGAGATGCCACGAAGAACTCAGGGGCACACGGGCATGAGCATGCATTTTTTCAATATAGCAGATTGTAAAAAAAAAAATAGAAATTTACTTTTTCTGAATCAGAGCTAAATTTCAGTCTTCCATCTTTTCACAAGAGAGCTGAAAGTAGCAGTTTGTTTGTTCCACTGCAAGGGGTTTCCCTACTATCTGTGCTTCTCTCACTGTACATTTCTGTAGCCAAAGAGGACAAAGAAGCAAAAAAAGACAAAGAAAAAAATCAAAGAAGACAAAGAAGAAAATCTTTCCATTCATAGTAATAAGTCTTAAGAGAAGTATTTCCATGCTACTTTAAGCTCTCAGCCATAACAGTCCCTTCAAGTGAGCCATGCTAGTCAGGGGGAATAAAGAGGAAGCAGTAATATAAATTTATATAGTTTCCCTCTTAATAAGGGATCCGCATTGGTATATCTCTTCCTAAAGTTTTATCTGTGCTGTTGGGTATGGCAGGGAAATACTACAATAAAAAAATATTTAGCATGTAAATAACAAACATTTGTGAAATCTGTAAACCTTCTTCAAAATACATGTCCACTGCTCAAAACAGCAATTTCAAGTTCTCTGTGCCTTGATTTGGAAGGGTTTTCCATCTTGAACAAGAAATGATTAATGAACAATAATTAATCTGATGGCTTTGACAGCTGCTACTTATGTTGAAGTTTGATATACAACCCAGGTCTCTTACTGGTGGCTTCACAATAAAGTAATTGATCTGCATCCAGACTGCAAGGCAACAGTCCTGCCATGTCAGTCCTCAGTGCAGAGGGCAGCAGTGGCTTAGAGAGCCTGTCAATATTTTTGAATAACTTACTTGAAATGTAAGCTTGTAAGTCTTGCTGATAAAGGTTTGCTATTAACCCTACTATATCAATCAATTCTCATCTATAGGAGAATCATGACTCTGCTTTCTCTCAGAGTCAGTGAGGAGCAATGCCAAAGCTTGGGATGTTTTCACAGTAGTGCCAGGAGAGGGGACAGCATTGCAGTACAGCTGCTTTGTACACTTGGAGGAGCCACACCATGAAGAGGAGCATCTCTCAATGGGATTGATGCTCCTGTCTCCATGGGCAAGTAACAAAACATTCTAGCAAGAACACCACAGGCACTTTGTTCTCAGACCAGACATTAGTGAGGCTTATAGATCTAAAACAAAAAACAAAAATCCCCACCAAGAAAATCCCCAAAAACACAGAGTGAAAATATTGAAATGTTTAGAAACTTATAAAAATGTGAAATCAAGAGCAACACACATACAATGAGAAACACCAGAAGCTTTATCTGTGTCATTCAATAATTTTGATTACATCCCAGTCACACATAGGGAAAGTTCTCCAGTAACACAAGGTTCTCTAAAGTAACATGACAGGATCTCAAGGATGATTAACTCCAGCTTTTAGCTGGAAAAAGTGACATTAGAAATACATGATAGTTTTGATGAGGGTTTTTTTTTTAGCATAGATCACCACCAATCACTGAAGCAATTTAAGAAAGTAATCAATTTACTGTTAATGCTACAGTAACTCAGACTAAGAGGATTCCTCCCTGAAAAAAAAAAAAATAAAAAAAACCCCAAAAACCAACTCAGGACATCTAGAATAGATGCAACTTATTGTCTTCAAGTGGCAAGGCAGACTAAAACATCCTAAAATATCCCTCCAAAATCCATTAAACCAAGCAAAACAAAATCAGTTTTAATCAGTGAAGCTGTGTACATGATGCCCCTTAAAACATAAGAGTCATTAAAGAAAAAAAAAAAAAGAGAAAACAACACAAAACCCCATATAGTCACTGTTTCTGTGTACTTGTACAAAGAGACACTGAAAAATATTCATAAAGTTATGTGCTAGGCAAGGGACCTCCCATCCTGTTCTGAGTATTATAATGTTTGGGTGTTGACAAATAATTTATATTAATTGCATTCATTCTAGCAATCACTTAAGCACCATTAGGGCTTATGCATACAATAAATGTGCCATTAGTCAAATCTGGATACCTCACTGCTGGTAATCAACATTCTGTCTTCTTCTAGTATAACTATCTTAATTTCTTGTTGTAAGACTCCTTCAGAACTATTCAGCTTTTTAACATGAAATTAAGGACATTATCATCTTGCCTAAGAACTTTACATGGTGTTCTCTCAAAGTTCCTGTCAACTGAGCTACTTGTAATTACTTGGAGAAAAAAGCTGAGGTTTACTGACTATTCTGCTTTTTTTGTTTGTTTGTTTTGGGTTTTTGTTGTTTTTCTTCTTTTCTTTTTTTGTTTTTTGCCATGCTGCAAACACCTGCTGCAATACCATCCTCATATTACTGTTATAATTGCTGCTTTGCTTCTTTCTTACTGCAGGGGTAAGTAAGAATCCCTCTTTTCCTATCCCTCTCCCAGAGGACTGACAGCCTAGGCCAGGAGGAACATGGGATATAAAGGACCAAATACTAGAAAAATTGTCTGTCCCTTGTATCCACTTTGAAAGGAAGGAAAATGGGCAGTGGAGTGGGTGACTTCTTGGAATCTGTTTTCCTTCCTTGCTCTTCAGCTGGCTATAGGAACTGCCACCACAGCCCTGGGATTAGGAAGCTGATTCCTTGCCAAAGCTGTTTGTGCATCCTCTCCCAGGGGCTGGTCCAGGGGCACATGGTCTCAGCAGTCCCAGAGTCCCATCTCTAGGAGTTCCCAGCTTTGTCATCAGGGTAGCTGCTTCTGCACACAAGGACCAGGGGACTATGAGCTTTCCTTAAAAAGAGTAGGCTGAAACCACTCAGAAATTCACCAGTCCTCTATCAGTCCATAATCACAAGAGTAAGATGAATTAGTTTTCAGATTGACACCAAAAACTCGTCTATGCACCAGGGAGGAATTCCTTGACTACTTGAGTTAGAGAGCGCCTTTGTACAAATGCAGGGGAAAATTAAAAGGCAGGGTAGGAAGTTATAAAACTGATTATTCAGGTCATAGAGATCTCTATTTTTATCATTTCATTAGCATTTGTTTGTGTTTGATCGAGGCAATAAAGAAGGGATGAGCACAGTCAGCATGGCAAGAAACATTTGGAAGTGTGGTTTGCCCACAGCTTTAAGAGAAAAACCTCAGCAATAAATCAGCAGACCTGAAAAGAGGAATCTTAGGGAAAACATCTCACCATTCGTTCAAACTCTTCATTCCACAACCAACACCTGCCCAAGATTCCTAAATTCAGCTTTGATACAGCATTGTCCTAAATGTAACAGTTGTTCATTAAAATCAAGTTCTTTCATTTACGTTCATTCTCCCCCCTCTTGTGGCTCATTATAAAATCACAATTGCTGCTTTCATAAATGTTCCATCATTGGTGTTTTGAGCAGAAAGGACAGAAAAGGATTCACAAATATTACCCAGGCAATACAACTAATAAACTCAACAAATTGCAAATATAATAAATAATGATTTTATAATTCAGGGTAATTCTCACTGCTAGTTTAAAGGTTCTGTGTAATCTCCTATTGAAAGCAACTCTTGCCACAAATTTTATGGAATACATTTCAGATGGATTTACCACAACTATTACTTGGATATTATGTGGTATAGTCTGAGGAAGATTTTAGCATTTGCACCCTCTATCATTTATTGTCTTAATATCTTAACATGGGAGCATTTTTACTTTAATGTCTTCAGCCAGAACTTCAGCTAGTATAAGTGGATGTAGTACTAAAACACGCTGAACTTGTGCCAGAAGTTCTGCCAGCATCCTTGTGCAGGCAGTTTCTGGCCTATCTAACACACAGCTATGCTTCCCCAGAAATTACTTGATCCACTAAAGTGTAATTATGAGAAGTATTAATTGAAATTATACAAGAACTTTGCCCACAGATCTTAGGTACTGGAGGCTCTGCAACGGGAGTAGGTTTAAGCCTAAAAAATTGTTAGAAATGGATGCGGATATGCATACAGACTCAGGGATTCTCTTTTCAATTGAAAATGTAGTATTTGGGATAAATTTAGAAAAACTTGGGAGCAGCAGGCCAGCTAAATGAGACTGATATATTGCTAGAAATGTGTCAGTTTAGTAAATCAGAGACACGGTGCAGGAAAGTCAACAATTACTAACAAAACTGGAGGATTAAAACTTATTACTAAAGTCAGAAAACAGTCACATCAGCATTTCGCACCATAATGCTGACAGCCAAACTCTTCATAATGAGCAGCAGGCAAGTGAGACTGTCACTTGTGATCTCTTTAACCAGACAGTCTCATAACCAGAGCACACTGCAAACAGTGTGCAAAACAAATCCCCTTACTGAAAAAGCTGTGGTCACTGGGATCTCCTTTGGTTCCCAGAACCCAGCCAAAAGCGGCAAAAAATAGAATATTACAACTGCTCATACGGTCACAGGTGGAAAAACCCACATAAAATCTCCACACACTTGAAGCTTTCAGAATTAAGGGTAAGACTGGAGGCAAATGTGTGTTTTGATGAGCAGTAAATGGTTCCCTTTTGTCATTCCAGCAGAATCCTTATGGACAGCTTGGTGGAAAGCCTTAGAGAAAGTTTCTCACAGATCTGACAATTTTTAACAAAAGAGATATAATAAGTAAAAAAAAAAAAAAAAAAAAAAAAAAAAAGAAAAAAAACCAGCATAATCATGTGAATCAGCTATGTGTAATATTTTAAACAGTTCTTAGAATGAAAAATGGTGGTGGGACTTAGAGGAACAACATTTTCCATTTTGCCCGTGGCATTTCTTGTGCCTGGTACTCTAAATGTTGCTGAGCAATCATTTAACATTACCCATTAGAAATCACACAATTTATTTAGTCCAGTAAAAAACAGAGAGTTTCTGAAACTCTGTTGACCAGTCTGTGAAGTACCAATGTACTTCAAACATTGGCAATTTGGCTTTTAGTTTATGGTGAGTGGGAAAACTCCTGCTGCTCATTTTCAACAACTTTTAATTGCATGCACAATCACATCATACAATCAGGTCATAAACTTTGTAGAGTTATAAGGTCTCTGAATTTTAAAGATTAAAATAAGACACAGACAGAAGGGCATGGGGCAGAAAAATTGCAGTGGCACACAGATAACACCGGAAAACATCCCTCAAGCCAACTTTGCCAACATCTTTTTTTGTCCCAGCAGGAATTATTTATTCACTGGTTCATAGCTGTAACATTTCTGGAAACTCTGACCCTCATCCAAACCCAGCAAGCTGGGATTTCTGTATCAAGGGGGATAGCTTCCCCTTCTGCAGTCTTATTCCCCTTTCCCTCCCTTCCACAGGCTTTCTCTGAGGAGAGGAAGCAGCACATCCATCATCCTTCTGCTCCTGCAGGCACAGACCCAAGGTCCAAGTAACTTACCTCAGGATGCAGGAAGAACCTTCACACTTTTATTGGGCATGCAGGACACATCACAATCTAGCCCTGAGAAATTAGGAGATTAATGTTAGAACATGCTTTACATGGATTTGAGTGAATAATTTTTAATGAATGCATTTAATGATGGATGAGTTTCCTTCCTGCTTACCATGATATGTGGGGAGTGGGTTGCAATTTCCTTCACATATTCTTTCCTCATTGAAATCTTTTTTAATTTGTTTTAAAGTAAGGGGTTGCTACTCCAAGCACAAACTCACTGTTCAAATGCTGTTAGTCTCATAAATCACTTAATATTGTTTCCATCCTCCAGTCTAATGAATATAACTCATGGAATCAGCTTTGTGGTACACAGGCTTACAGAAAGCACATTAGAAATTCACTTTTCATAGTATTCCTGTGTGAGTTTAACATTTATTTTCTGCCAACAGTTATGCGATTAAAGTTTAATAACCCTGTGAGTGTGTGCAGGAAATGACACCAAAAGCAACCCCAAGATGGCTGAAGATTTGCTTCCAAATTTGCACAAATATAAGTAGAAATTGTTTCTGCATTATTCATCCAACTTTAGACCTAAACCAAATACGTCTCACTAGCAGCCTTGGAAACATGATGAAGTGTTTTAAAATTCCAGTAGATGTCCCCACTTCTCCCCCAGCAAGTCCTTAAGTACATCTAAAAGAAGCTTTTGAAAACTCAGTTTGCACTTCATCATGAGTTGTGAAAGCACAGAGACTCCTTTTGGTTTGGGTTACATTGTGTTTTGACAGAAAAAGAACATATCCATTTTCCTAATGTGTACCAATGAATTAATGAGCTTCTAGAAGCCATGGCACTATTGCAAACCAAGGCACATGCAGATCAGCTGCCGATTGTGATGTTGTTGCTGATACAAAACAGTACCTAGTTTTGCATTATTTTTTCTCTTTTCACTTGATACTTCATAAATATCCAAGTTTTAAATGATATTTTGATTGTAACTATAACCCTTATTGTGACTACAGTTGATTTTCCAGTGTTCATTCCCTGCAACATTTCATTTGCTTTTGTTCCCCAAGTTTCAACAAGCCCCAGTAGTGTCTCCTTCCTAAACATTTGGGTTCCATTCTTTTCAGCTTTTGCTTGCTGTTGTCCTCTCCTCTCATGAGAAATGGGAGTTCTCATGCTGCAGTTCACCTGATTTTCATGGCTACATTTTTCTCCACTCCCACTCGGAACAAGAGACCCATGGGCCCTGGAGTTCCGACATCATGGAAGAAGATTCATCCTTCTGGTCCAGACAGACATTTCCAGTACCTTCCCTTCTTCTTTGCACACTAAGTCTCTATGGAAGAAAATATTTTTAAATTAATATCAGATGAAACTCAATTCCAGCAAAAATCTGCATCTTTGAGAAACACCATCAATGGATATTCATTTGCTTCCACTGACCTTGACTCCTCACATTTGACAATTAATAAATGCTCTTAATTAATTAATAATTGCTATTTAAATTTAATAAATTAATAAATCCCTTTCTATTTATCTGCATCATGAAATTATATCCAAAAAATATTTACTCTGCTCTTTTAAAAGCAACTCAGATCCACAGGACATTGCAGTGTGAAAAACCAAATTAAGAAAACCTTATTCTGCTACAGAAAAAAAATTCTTTAGCCTAAACATCATTTTCTGAAGAGATTTTAATAATCTTTTACTTTAGAAACAATTTTAGATTTTCTAAAGAATATTAGAGGAAAACTAATTCTCAGCAGTTCCCAGAGCAAGAAAAAGTTTTCTGTGACTTTTTTTTGTCACTTTACTAGGTGGCCCCAAGGGAAGCTGACTTTCTGGTTTCATTCACCCCTAAGACTTGGAAGAGAGTTTGGATGCATAACAGCGTATAATGATCATATAATTCTGATGAGTTCAGCAGTGGTTTAAAGACCTCAGAAAGGTTCATTTGCAGGTCTCTAGATTACTTGCTCTCATTCAGATTTCACCCAGATTAAGACAGCCAAACTGACTAAAGACATTACAGATGTAAGGAAAATTGGTTCTTAAGTATTTTAGGAAGAGAGATAAGATTCAAATGCATCCCTTAGACCCTTTAAAATGTCTTTATTTATGGGATCGGGTCACCCGAACAAGTTAAAAATCCATCAAGCACTTTTTCAGAATATTTAAAACATTATTGTTGCAATTCCTTTCCCACCCAGCTGCAAAGGGGCCTCTAAATTACTCTATTGTCCATGGGATTTGTAGAATAGCAGCCAGAACTAACATGAAACTGAACAATAGCAACACTGTACTCCTTCTCAAGAAAAAGGAAAAATAGAGTCTATGGCAAAACCTTGGGCTCCTACGTGACAATTGACTCTTTTTAGAAGACTCTCTAATTGCTTTCTATTTTTTAAAGAAACAAACTTTATTTGAAAGTTTTTTTCTTGTTTGAAAATAAGTCAAATTTGGAGAAAGATTTGTTGCTTGAACTGTCAAAAGTTTATTGACTAAAGTATGTAAATGGAGGAGAATAACATGAGAAACTTCCCTGACAAAGTTGGTTAAGTTTTCCAGAAAATGTTTTAGTAACACAAAAATAATGCTGTCTTTACACAAAAGAAATGTATTAATTATGTGGTGAGTTTGACTGCAGATTTTTTAGTTTTCAGGAAATCCTGTAATGAGTAAACAAATAGTAAGGAAGATGATTCTCCAGCAGGCAAGTGTTACAAATAAAGCAGAAAAAAATAAGTATGCAGACAAAATCAGAATTATCCACAGAGTTGCAGCTCTCAGCTGTCCTGATGGGAACAGAGAGAAGTTACCACTCAAGGTTTTTTGAAAAAGTAAATAAGCCCACAAGGTACTGAGTGAAAGCAGTGGACACCTGAACTCCACAGGGAGCAGTCTCCAGATGACAAAAGACTTTGTTGAATCTTCAACAGGAGGAAGCACTTTCAGCAAAAGCACTTTTTGCTTTTACTTGTATTTCATACATTTCCTGCCCTTGGTCTCCCACACAGAGCACAGCATCAGTCTGCAGCATAGAACTACCACAGTGCTGCAAGTAAAAACCAAACACGCGATGTTCAGTCATTTGCTTGGAAAAGTAGCCCCTGGGTAAAACCAGATTATTTTTTTTCTAATAACACTGTAATTTCTGGACTCAAGGTAAAAAGGGACATGAAACCTTTGTGAAATGTCATGAAAGAGGGACATAAACATTAGTGAAATGTCATGAAAGAAAACAAAATATAAGAACCTCTTTGGTAAAATCTTTTGCAACTGTTTTTCATAGTTTATTTTAATAGAAAAATTTCTACTTTTAAAAAAATATATTTAAGAAGGAATTTTTCTAAGAAAAATATATCCATACTTCTTTAGTGAAAGACAATCTACCTCAAAAGTACCTGAGAACCATTTCAAAATACTAAAGCCTGAGATCCTGGTGTCAATAACACCTCTCTACCAAAGCCATATTTTAATGTTTTAACTTTCAGCAGCCTTTTTGATTATTGCTCACACCAACTTATAGCATTTAAATCTGAATAAAAACAGCTACAATATTTTATTAATAAAAGGAATAGTGAACAAATTAAAAAATATGATGAAAGGATAAATAAAGAAGGCAAAACTTCAACTGAGTGCGAGAAGCAACAAAAGCACTGCCATATGAAAGGGGCTCTCAAATGAGCTTGCAAGTAATAGAAGTATAAATCATTAAAAAAATATTCAAAATCAGCTGTTTTTAGTGACTGAAAGTTGCAGCTGAACAAGTGTTGGACACAAAAGGCATCTCTATTACAGCCATGTCAGATTATTAACTGCAAAAAGCTCCAAAGACATTTGCACACAAGGAACACCTAAGGGTCGCAAAAAAAAAGACCACATTGGCACTGTCCAAGGAATTGGTCTTTTTTAAAATAATTTTCAAAATAAATTTTAAGTGGCCTCAAAGGAAAGGAACAACCTTAGAAACCTCAGTATCATATGAAAGAATGGAAAGGAGCATTTCACTCCTGTAATTTTTAGCCTATATAGGCAAGAGAAATAAAAAATTATAAGAGACACAGCTAAAGAACATTCATCTGGTCTTTGCAGCAGACATTCCAGCTGAGTGCACCACCCAGCATGTTGGTAACTAGAGGTATGATGCTTTCAAAAAAGAAAAATAGATAATATTTGAGGAGAAATAGTTGCCAGATGGTGATTACAGTGCAAGTGAGGAAACAGACAAAATTTTAGCCAGGATGTTAGACCAAGGGATTGCCTTGATGCAGATGTAACAGAGCAGTGAGACAGCACCTGCAAAAACCTTGTAAAAATATCACTGTCCAGTTTCACAGATGCTGGGTTTGAACCCTCAGTAGCTTTTCCTTCTACTGAGCTATGCAAGTCCTTCAGCTGTCATTCACTCCAAAGGGGAGCATTAATCAGTTGACATCGGGGGAAAGGCCTAGAGAAAACTAGAAAGGAACAGAGTTGTGAAATACCACATATCCATCATCTGCAACACTGATGGAAAGCATATTCTTGACTCCAGAAAGGGATCCCAATGTTTGCTAGCTCAAAGATTAAGCCACAGTAAGCACAGCAACAGAGACTTCTATGCAAGGGCTTAGCAATGCCCCTGATAGTAAGCAACTTCCGAGCCAGTATGGGCTCCTATAGGATAGCCTGAACCACCTGGAAATAGCTCTCCTTTATCTGTGTCTTACCTGTGATGTTGCTTTGTTCCAGGCTCTGCCTTGTAATGAAGTGTCCTTTCTTCTTCTTCCAGCTCAGCTGATTATTTTTGGGAAAGAAGATGTACTGGGTTGGAGGAGATCTGTGTTTGTCTTCTTGTTTTCTGGTGAGCAGTAGCTTTCCTGGCACGTGCAATAGTGCAATACATGCAATCTGATTAGCTCAGTGGTATTGCACATATTGTCCAGGATAGCTCACTTTGGAGTTCTTAGTTAGTGGCCTGTGACCTGTTTTTCTTCTCCCCCCTTTTTTTTTTTTTTTTTCAAATGGAAGATATTTTCCTGTAATAAGAAACCTACAATCTGGTATATTATCATGAGACCAATGAGTTGGTCCAGCTACTCCTTGTTTTAAAACGCTGGCAAATAGAATTCATCAGTTAACACATACCAAACAAGTAAATGATGTCTTAGCAATTTCAAAAGAAGAGTCTGATCCTGCAAAAATTTTCTGGTTTCAGGGAAATTGTGCTTGATATGTAAACAGCATGTAAAACCCCTTCTGAACAAGTGCCTCCCATTTGTCCCCAGACTAAGCCTGGGGACATCCCCCCTGATCTGAACTAAGAGTCAGATGTCAAGGTGTTTAGACAGCTCCCTCAAAGAAATCATCAGCACTATTTTTCCACAGCCACTGGATTAAAAAAGGCAGCCCCATGGTTCTATGTGTAGTCTCTTGTCTTGGGCAGTCATCCTCAAAGAGAAAGTGCTGCCCACTTCTCTCTGTGGTCTACAGAAAGGACCTAAATTGCTGGTCTGGATTATGCTTGCAGAACTGAACTTCAAACAGTTCATAATTCCCCCCTAGATAAAGAACATGATAAATTCTTCCACTGATATTATAAAATTTTAAAATAATTGGTTTGTGTTAATTGCTGCTCTGGGAAAAAAAAAAAGTTTTTATCCTCAGTTTCATATTGTAAGATTTTATTTATTTAATAAATTTTATTAAATAAATTTAATTTATTTAATTAATTTATTTAGACCTCTACACATCTAACTTTAGCAAGATCCTGGAAACTTGAGGTTACTTCTGGCTCGTTATTTCAGTGCAAGCAAACTGACTTGTAGAATGGCATCAAATAATATTTTCCTGGATCATCTGGGCTCATAATTATTCTTTCAATGCAAGTGAAAAAACACGTGTCTGTTTCTGGATCCTTTTAGATATATCTTCTTGATTTATCATAATCTTTGTCTCACCTGATGAGCATACATAATACATGCATTGTTAGGTTTATCTTTCCATAACTACACAAAAAAGGAGATTTTTACAATATGGCATATAAAAAAATAAATCAGACTAAGTTGATCACTTAGAAGACATATGCATTATTCGGTCATATTCTAAATGTTGTGAGGAACATGGACAAAAGCTGGTTAAAGACCTGCAGTAATCCAGAAAACTTAAAGAAGGTATGAGCAGTGATTTGTAATACAGCTGATCACAAGAGCGATAGGCAAGGCACTGCATTATCCACACCTCCCTCTTCACATCATTTAACCCTTTTGATCCTTTTTAATTTCTTTCCAAAGCAAATTAGCAGCCTTACCTGCAATTTTTTATTTTTTTACCCCACCAGTATCCCATAGGTTTCTTTGGGTTCTAGGCACACTTCAATTATTAAAAGAAAAACTCAGCGGTTGGCTGTTGAAAATGAAAGAGAAAAATCTTTGATTTTCCAGGGTTTGGTCTGTAGGTCTAGTGGGTTTCTTTGATTTCTCTGATTCAGTATTATTTGGCTGACAACTGATCAATTAATAAACTCTTAGTCAGCAGGTCTGCTTGTAAAAGTACCAAAATATGAAAGTATAAGCTGATATACACTAATATACTGATATACAGTGCTTTCTCTCAGGTTTTTTGGAGGATATGTTGATCTTTCCCCTTGTAAGAATGATAAACATTTCTTTCTGTTCTAGGTGATCCTTATTACATCTATTTAACAAGGTGTTTTCAGCAAAACCTTTTCAGTATAATAATGAGCAGGACGAGACCTTGGAATGCAACTCTCTTTTGTTAGACAACTAGCAATTATGCAAATATA
This sequence comes from Cinclus cinclus, assembly GCF_963662255.1. Lineage (NCBI taxonomy): Eukaryota > Metazoa > Chordata > Aves > Passeriformes > Cinclidae > Cinclus > Cinclus cinclus. The sequence goes on along the minus strand of NC_085051.1, from coordinate 12,868,308 downwards.
CTCCCAAGAGGAAGAAATTTGTCATGGCTGGAAAAAGAGAAATTCAGATCCAAGAGCAAGCAAAAAAATAGAGATAAAGGTCTCCACAAAGCACGTAAGTATCTAGAACAGATGACCCTGTGCTTTTCTTTAGCTTGTCAAGGGCTGAAATTATTCACCCACCATCCCACCAGTTCTGCACTTCCAACTCCAATTAACAAATTCACTCTGGACCTTTCTTTCAGTGCTTAATGCCATCTTCCCTCCTCCTCCCCCCTTAAAAATGAGAACACTGGTGAATAATTTACAGTGTCTAGAGTGCTTCTTTAAATACATTAAATTTAATATAAATTTAAACTGAAGATCAAAGAAGATTCCTCAAAATACAAAAGCAAAGGTTATTTTGACAGTTCATTGCTGCTATTCAAAAGGAGATGACCAACACAAAAGTTTGGAATAAGCCATATGAGAGACCAGAATAAGTCTTGAACAAAGGCAAAACCCTGCAAACTAAGTAATTTTTGGATACTAACAGGCAACCCCCCAATAATAGCAAAGGTATGCAATTTACAAAGATATTATTTTATTCTTTGTAGATACATATACTATTTTAAACTGAAAAGGTCAGACAAGTAACATTCCACACAAGTGGTTCATGCACCAAGTTCACAATAAACTGAGAATAACCAAACTCTATTCTATGAATGAAACATCTGGGGCCTGAATATCTGTAAACATTTTGAAACTAAAGCTGAAATTTGAAAACATTGTCCAAAGTTGCTGGAGTGTAAATCAAAATTACAAAGAATCCTGCAGCTTACTGCATGTTTGTTAAGCATTTCTAATAATCTCATACAAAGCTGAAAATGTTCAGAAGAATTTAAGTGAAACGATGACACTTCTACCAAGTTTGACATTCATTTTCCAGGAAGATTAAATCAATACCTAACCTACATTCAGTCTCTATAGGTCAATGAGTCCATGTAAATGAGGTGATTTGTGAATGGATTACACACTTTCTGCTTTCACTCCTCCCTGTATATGTATATACACAGGGTGTCCAAGGACTGTGCCACCACAATAAATTTTAGTGAAAATTTCTTGATATGACATATTTTATTTCATACTACATTTGAAAGGAAAAATGTTTATTCTGTCTTAAACGGCTCTTTTTTGTTTGTTTTGTTCAACAGCTGAAGAGTCATTTTTGAAGCAAACATTTAGAATTAAGAATTCATTCAGAATCCAGAATTCTCATTCAGAAGTAATGAGAGAAATAAATCAATCTTTTTAATGTCTTATTATTTCCAAGTGAATCAAGAGGTAAAGTTAGAGGTATGTTTATTTTCTCATAAACTTTAGCATATACAAAAATAAAGTGCAAAGCTCTAGGTGAGAAAATCAGGCCTAGCGAAAATGATTTTGAGGACACTTAGGTGACACAAGAGGTCTGCTGAAATGGCTTTTTCAAGATATCTTTTCTGCTGCAAATATGAGATCCACCTAAATTAACTTTTCTTTTGTAATATAAATAGCCATAGCTGTAATATGAACACATTTAATGAAAAATATGGGCCTAGAATTATGGACTCATATTTCAGTTTGAGAGTATCTGTAGTAAATTCAATTGCTGTGGGGTCACATTACTGTATTTGAGAGCAAATTAGTTGCTACCAAGCTGCTCACTGAATATTTGATTAACCTCTTAGAAATTACATTTAAACATTGAGTCATGATGGCGTTTGCACTGATTTCATTTTCCATGTGTGTATTTTTTTTTTTAATGAGATTTTGAATTTACCTGTTATGGGATAAACCCTACTCGATCTAGAAGCTCATCTCTCTATGTTAGCTGAAGCTGACAGAATCAGGTTCTGTACAGAAATTCACGACAGAATTTGATGTGCTTTATCAGCGATTGCCATGCTATCAGAATGACAGCAACAGGCTTTTATTTTTAATTAGTTTTTTAAATTAAATTTATTAATTCTTTGTTTCTAGCAAGACATCCATGGCTTTCACATGTATTTCTGCTTAGTGAGGAAAGTGTTAGTCCATCACTAAAACAATATTTTGAAGCTTTACAGTACCATACATTTTAATAATCTTGGAAACTTAAGGTGCTGTCTCAAAGTAAGCAAAAAAAAAAAAAAAAAGAAAGCAGAATTCATCTCTGGGCTTACTAAAACATCTGATTCAACACTTCTTTGAACAGCTGCATATGACAGGAGTTATTGTATGTTTTGTAAGGTTTTAAAATTCAGTCAAAATAGATCTTATTAAATGAAGAGCTCACAAGAAAGACATTAAGGCAGAGCCTACTTAACCCATGCAACCAAGGGAGAAAAATGTAGTCACCACTTCACTGCTTGAAGCAGGAGAGATTTCTCATACACAGGAAATGTGGAAGGCAATCACAGCTTCAAATTTCCTGGTGCCTTTCATCTAAATACCACATAACACCAAAGAAACATTAATGAATTAAGCTTCTCAATATGACTACAAAGTATAGTAAGGAAGGAATGTGGTGGGGGTTTGGCAGATATCCTAGTACCCTGAAGTTACTGACCATAAAGTGATCCAAAGCACTGTTTGGGAGACGTGAAGAAAAAATTACATCTTTTTTCATAATCGACAGAGTGCTTTGTGAAAAGTTAAGGAAAGAAACATTACCAAGATAATTGTTGGTTGACTAATTTTCAATATATGTGGTTTGTCAATGAAAAGTAAAAGAAAGAATTAAGAAGAATGTTAATGAAAAAAGGTCAATTTCAAAATCATGTCTGTTATTTAGGTTATCATCCATTTCTCAACTTCCAGAGCTCCTAAGAGTCCCATTTAAGTTTTAAAAATACAAGACTAGTTAGAAATACACTAGAATGAAAATCCAAGTTACAATTACTTAAACTCTTCAGATTATCTAGCGTAGGTGTGAATAACTTTTCACAAAAACAGTCGCTTGAATGTTAAAAGCATCTCTGGATATCATCCCTTCTAGTTCTTGTAAGGCATGGAAACAAAAGTTATCACTATGTAATTATTTTAAATCATAGGTGGAAAATTTCACATTATGAGATAAAACACACACCATCAAAGATTTCTCTATAATTCAATTAATTTCTTTAGGAAATTTCAGTCGATGTAAATAGAGCTTTCTGTTAGTTTGTATCCTTTGATGAAGCACATCTTTATCCAGCCTAAGAATGTATTCTAGCATCATTCAAAGCAGTATCTGAACATTTTTTGGAAATTTTTCTCTCAGTTAAATAATTATATAAAAAATGACAACAGTTAAGACCTGGACTCGGACTATAACACCCCTTTAATGTCAAAGTATTTACTTGCAGCTTTTAGGATTATTTTTCTCCTAGTACAGATGAGGCTAAAACATTTAATAAAAAAACCCTACAAAATGTCCTAACTATACAAAAATATCAGTGATAAAACATCATTAGAAGCATTTAACACCAGAGCAACAAATTCTTGGCTTCGTTACCTTAATTCAACAAACATTAAACAAAGCATTTTGGTAGATGGCAATGATAAGGTCTTGTGTGTCTTGGCAGGAGAATAAAATAAAAAATTACCTTTGCAAACCACAGTTATGAGCTTTGTCATTCTGTTCCTTTGCTCTGATAAACCACGTGTTCATGGGTTTAGAATAAATAAATCATAAATAACAATAGGACTAAACCAAAATAAAATTGTACGTGTGTTATCTTACTGTATGCTTATCATCTGTGTTATTGTTCAAAGGTTTTCTGCACTCATTTACACAAAGCTCTCTTCCATATTCGTGCACAGCAGAAAGGAATCCACGAGTCTGGGCTTTACCAGCTGCTGAAAATCTGAATCTTGCAGTCCATCAGGACTCATAACTGCCAGTCTCCGCAAGGCTGCCTAGAAAAACAAAGCAGCATCATTGCAATGCAGACAGGTTTGGCAAAGTCTTCATTGCAGGAATCCACTGTAACCACATCCAAATAACAGCCAGAACTCAAAACTGAACTGTGCAGGTCTGTGACTTCTGCTACCTGGGTAATCTCTCCTTATTGTCTTCATCAGTCAGATGAATCTTCCCTTTAAATGCAAATTTATTAAATTACAACTATTTTGGGGCATATTACTTTTAGACCTGAACAGCAGGTCTAAATAGAGTACAAGACCTCAGAAACAATACCTATCAGAGCTTGAAGCAGCTTATGTCTCAAGGACAATATTTTTGCCACATTTTTCTCAGCAAACATGTTCAGGCAGTTACTAAAATATCAGGAGAAGCAGAATTTTGGAGACAGGGAGGTAGGCAATGTCTCAAGCAATAGGCATGGGTTCAAGGAATGTGCAGCAACCATTTCAATGAGACAGAAAAATCATAGTCTGGTTTGCTGCCATTGCTCTGTGGTCTCTGCTCTAACCACACAAGATTAACAAGTCTTCTTGGCATGTAGGACGAATACTCACAGCATTTTCTATGCTCACATTTATACTGTCATCATCCTGAATGAGACCTGCTTAAATGAGCAAGCTGCAACAGCCAAGCTTTACTTTTACATTTAAAAGAACATTAATATCACAAAGCACTGTCAAACAATGTTCTTCAGTCTTCATTCACCAGAGTTTGTGCTCCAGCCCTAGATCACCCATGTCCCCAGGGACCTTTCACAGAATGTTCAGTGAGATCATCCAGCTCTGGTATTTGGCTCACAGTCCATGCAGTGCAGCGCCAGCACATGGCATCTTTCTCCTGAGCAGAGAAAGTGTTAAGATTCTGTTGCCCACTCCTTGCTGGCCACTATATTGTCTTGGCGACAAAAATTGGAGTGGAATGGTGTTGAAGCAAGAAATATCTTTTCCCCTTTTTGGATGCTTTACATAAATATTTTCATGTACACGTGTGAGTGCAGATAAAGGGCCGCTACCCCCATGACACAAGGGTAATTTCAACTAACATAGAACCAACAGAATGGAATTTAAAAATTCATGAATCCTTAAATTCCAAAGTGTTCCAAGGAAATTTTTTGGGAATGTGAAGATTAAGACATTCTTCCTTATGTGCTTAAATCTTCAATCCAAGGATGAATAATTGACAGTGTACAGGATTATGCTTAAGGGGAAAAGCAGGAGACCCTGACATGAATTTAAAACACTACAGCAATACTTATGCATTTTGAAATCTAAAGGGATGCTTTTTTCCTTAATTTTCCAGTATAAGCATGAAAGGAAAATAAAAATGTACATACCAGACATGCCACTAAAACAGAATCACTGTTATTTCTTTCTGTTGGTGATCTGCAAAGTTTAATCAGGCGAGGAATACCTGAGTGCACAAAAGTGTCAGGAGAAATAATTTAGAAAAACAACTTCTTATTTTGTGATATTTTTTAGATGCATCATGTTTATCTTTTTTAGTAGATATGATCTCTAATGCAAAGATGATATGCAAACACTTAAGGGACTTTCCATGGAGCTATGCAGTTCAGAGCACTCATAATTAATAGTTGTAAAGCATAAACAAATAAATTGGGTTTACTTGCTGCTGCAGTTTCAGAGTGCAAATTGCGACCTCCATTTCTTCCCTTCTAATCCTCCCACACACTCTGAAAAATCTGCTACCCAAAGAACATGATCCCTCCCATTGGATTCATCACATCTGGACCTGCAGGGGTCCCAGTTTTCTGTGCCTTGACAGATCCTGCACGAGGGTTTCCATCAAGGGATGGAGGAGGCAGCAGTGTCAGTTGGCACAGTAAGGCACAGCTACATGTTGAGTTGATGCTGCACCTCAGGTTCCTCTGGGAAAAGAGCCAGAGGTTCATTTAGCTCCATCTCCTCAGTCATCCTCTAGACAGGCTCTATAGGGAATGTCTTTCATAAAGTTTACCAAGTGACGCTAAAAATTAAAAAGAGCTTCTCCAAGACTGGCAGTTCCTCCCTCTTTCATTAAGCAGGAGACACATCCTTACAGCTGAGTTTTATGGCTGCATCTGCCACTTCAGGGTCTCGGCTGAGCCGGGCCAGGGTAACTGCAGATTTCTGCTGCACTCGCTCACAAGCTGCAACTTCTGCTGCATTTCCCGAGGAGGATTTTTCAGAGAGCATCTCCATTAAAAGTTGAACACCTAAAAAGAATATAAGAGCCGTTGTTATCCACTCTCCAACAAAAAAAAAAAAAAAAGAGAGAGAGGAGAGAGAGGAAAAAAAAATACTTAGTGCAAAAAAGCAAAGGGGAAAAGGAAAGCTGGGCTAATACAGACCAGCCACTGCCCAAGAAGGGCATGGAGAATCCATCAATGTAGGCTGTAATTTCGATATCAGCACCCAAGCACATCTGATCTATGCATAGCTTTGTCTTCACTAGGAAGCTACAGAACTTCTGGAACTAGAAAATGCAGTAACTCTTTCCTCTTCTGAAAGCTGGTGTTTTAAATTTCACAAACTTATTTCAGTCAACCAAATGTAATTCCTCATTGGCTTCTAAATTAACCTGAAGATAATCACTACCTGAAAAATGTAGTGACGTATTTCAGGTCCCTAAATGAAGTTCACTCTCAATCTAAGCAACTCTTTTTTGTTTGTTTACATATTTTTAAGCAAGCCTTTAAAAGTTTCCTACTCAAACTGCTTAAGGGTATTTTAGAATGAGGAATCTTTTAATGAAGAAAATGACAAAATCCTGCTTCTTGAAGTTTACTGCATGACTACCTCTTCACTCCAGAAGAGACAATGTCATCCATGTCAAAGTGGCTTCACTAATTTATTGCTGCTTGTAGAAGTTGATATTCTTCTTGCAACACCACAAAAAAGATGATTTCTCTTTTCTAGATTATTTTGAGTGTAAAGACATTTATGTGCTCTTAGACTCCATAAGTTATTCGGCATTCAGATTACATCAGGTAGCATCAGAGGATTTTAACTGTTAGTACATTTGCATAAATAATTCAGAGAATTATCATCAGAACCATGCAGCTAGATAATAAGCAATCAACATACAAAAAAGTCAGAGTTGAGAAGAAAGTATCTAAATACTCCAGCATTTGAAGACCCTCCTCAGAATGTGGCACCTGCTTATTATAACATTAGGCAGACACAAAAAAGATTTTTCACACATGATGAGTGCCAGCCCCTCTCAAAAATTAGGGGGAAAATGCTTCTTGACAAATTCCAGGATGGAGTGTGTACACAAATTTTACTTGGTGTCATTGTCCCTGAAAATCCACCTTCAGTGTCTACCAGGAGTTAGGCCTTTTTGTCCTAGCAAAGCAATATACATGAATTTTCACTGCAATTTAACGTTGGAAAGGAAAAGGGAAAAGGGAAAAGGGAGGAAAAACTAAGGCACCCATCTTACTATATTGCTTGGCCTTGAATTTGCTGGTAGATGTGTTAATAAGGCTTTTACATCTTACGACAATATTACCTGTATTACCACAATTCAGGTTGCTGAAACAGTTTTTACTACTTTGCTTTGCATCTAGGAGCAAGTCTCATGCACACAGAACACCAGCAACGTGGTCACAAATGCAAAGTTTCCTAAAACAGTGGCATTTTATTTCAGTTATGTAGAACCATCCCCAGGACTCATTTTGTACCCTGTAGCAATGTGCAATATCCAGCAGAGATAGGATGTAAAATGAAGCTTTATTAGTGAAGCCTTTCTCCTTTACCTTGTAAGTACTACATTCCCATCCACCCAGACTCTCCAGAAATAAATAAAAAACATAATTCAGCTAAAATACTTACCATTCCCTTGAATGATTTCTGAAGCACACTGGTCCAACACAGACATGTTTGCCAATATTGTTACCACCTGTTGTCAAATAGAGAAAGAAATACAAAGTCTAGTCCTACAATTCAGCAATATTAAATATAATTGTGGTTCATAAAATAAATACAGCAGAAATATGTCAAATATTCAGGAGAGCTGTCATTGCACTGAATTGGTTCAAGTGAAATGCTAAGAAATCCTTGCAAGAGATGTGGGGTTTTGAGCTTTGATTCAAGGGAATGTTTAAGGAATATTTTTCAGTTTTAATGAAGTCAAAAATTGTGTGCATTTCACATCAATGTCTCAAAAGCAACTGGACTTATAATTCCATTTATACCTTTCCAGAGAAAAAGACCATGGTTAGGCTTTGAACCAACACATTCTGTGTTGATATGTGCACAAGCACATTCTGAGATCTTCTTTTACAGAATTTCTTATCACAAATAACTTTAACTGGTTTTGAGATTAGGTGTAACTCAACTTGATTAAAGTGATGCAGCAAGCCACTGACAGAGACTGAACCTTTTGGTGCTGCTGGCTTTCAGTCAGTCATTCCCTTCATCGACATCTTTCTCACACATCCTGCAAGACATTCTTCTCAATCCTTCCAGGAGCTGGCTTTTTGCATGCAGACACATCCCAATATTAACAGCATGTGTGAGAGACCAAATAATAAATGCTAGAGATTGTCAGAGTGCAAAACACAAATAATATTCTTTCTGAAGAGGTTTTAAATTTAATCTAATTTGGGAAAACTCAGTTGACCAGTCTCAAAAATAATGGTCAGTTTTGGAATAAGTTATCAGCTTTTTAACAGTACAGTGTCAGTTCAGACATCAGCAAACTTCTTAGATGTAAGGAGACATGAGATAAAATCACCATTCTGATCTCACTTTGCCATTTTAGAAACAAGGATGACTCATTTCCGATGCTGTGACATAAAGGTCTTCCACTTTTGAAGGTAGTGTTACAGTGTCATCTCTCTGAATAAATATACTTACTTAGCATGCAAATGAGTTGCTGAAACTCTACAGAGTGACAGGTAGAAATATGGTAACTCAGTGTATGTCTATGTATTTATTCCATATTAATTATTAACTGTGTTGCAGGCAGAGTGTATATGTTTTCTCATTCTAAATTATATCCCGTTAATGAAAATTGCTTCCTCTGTGCAGAATCTGTACCCCACGTGGCTCTCCAAGCCACAGATGAAGAATTCAATTAACCACAATTTGAATACATGCCAATTATTCCACTGCTTCAAGTTATTTTGTCTAATAAGTATTTTCATACATAAAAATAGTTTGTGTGCATCTTTTGACACCAAAAAATTATTTGAGGTTATAGCTATACTTCCTTTGTGTTGATTATGTGGCTACCATATTTTGCAATATTTATGGGCTACTCTGAAGGGTTTGTATGTAACCTTATCCAGAGGGGTGAAAAAAAGACCCTTATGATCAATGACCATCAAGCTGTACCTATATTAACTTTAAGTCTTAGTAGGACTCAAAAGGTAGTTAAGCCATAGATTAGCTCATAACATATGGATAGATTTTTCTTTCCCAAGAAAATGCTGTTTTTCTGTGATGTAAACAATGTAACAAATAGGATAATGTAAAAATATAATAGGCAAGAAGAATAAAGAGTTGTGTTTAAATGCTCTATTTCCCGTACATTTTCCTATTTTAAAGTTCATGCAACTTACATGAAAATTTCCTCTGTAACACAAACCAAAGCTCAAGGAAGTTTCCTGCTAAGGATGAACTCTCTAGAGGAAAACACAAGCAAATGTGTTTCAATTTGCTTCAGAAAGTAACACTTCTCTGAGTGCTGGTATTAATGAAGTCTCATCTCTTCTGGATTTAGAGTTGATCAAAAAACATAAATAGATATTTTCCAGTAGGTTCTCTCCCACTAGATTTTTTTTCCTTTTTGTCTAATGATACAGAGACTTACACTACAGTCTTTATCTTTGCTTCCTTTCCCATCATCTGGCTTCAAGTTTCATAGAGCCTTAGGCAGTTTCAAAAATAACTACAAAGTCCTGTTGAATTGGAAAACCAGTTCAGATGTTATTGTCAGACATGGAGCACAGAGACAGACACAAATAAAAATGACTGCCTAAGCCTCACTCCATAGGTGAAAATTAATGGAAAAGAATAGATACCAAGGCCTCTTTCAGAACTGAAATTACTTTGCAATAATTTAAAGACTTGAAGATATTTAACATGTAATCTCTACTGTTCAACTGCAATCTTCAATATCAATTCCATTAATTGCTCAAGTAATTGATCCTGTAAAAGAGCACACTCCATGATTGCAAAGCACTGGCACCTGACATAATTTATGATTCTTGTAATTTTTTTGGATTCCTACACCATGCAATGAACTTGTGGTCAACTCAAAGTGTAAGAAAGAAGATATCCTGAAGACAGGATACATGAGTTCTGGTCATCTGCTACTGCCTCCCTATTGTGGAGAAGGAATGTGCTGAAGCCACACACCAATTCTTGACCTGTGGGATTTGTAGATGTGTTCTTAAGCAAATTTTGTCAGGGAATCCAGCATAATTCCCTACCCCAGCACCTGCATTTCAGCTAAACAGATGAAGGTGGATCTTAATCCGTGCATTTCCAGTATCTGTTTTATTGCAGTGCTCTCTAATAGATTGACACAGGTTCACACTCCTTTCTCTGTTATCCAAATCCATCCAAAACTGCAGATGTCTCACCAGAGCAGGAGTCTGCTAAACCTGGTGGCTGCAGTTTGTGAACTGGCAGCCCTAAATTCACTGTACTAATGAAGACCGCAGAAAAATGAACTCACCCAACAAATAATCAGCATAGAATCATGGAAGAGCTTGGGCTGGAAGGGACCATAGACATCATCTCATTCCAATCCCTGTCATAGGTAGAGACACTTCCCGCTTGGTCAGGTTGCTCAGAGCTCCATCCAGCCTGGCATTGGACATTTCCAGGGATGGGACATCCACAGCTTCTCTTGGCAACCTGTGCCAGTGCCTCACCTCCCTCACAGCAAAGAATTTCTCCCTAATATCTAATCCAAACCTGCTCTCTTTCAGTTTGAAGCCATTCCCCTTGTCCTGTCACTGCACGCCCTTGTAAAAAGTCCTTCTCCATCTTCCCTGTTGGCTCCCTCAGGCCCTGGAAGGCCAAAGACATTTGTTTGGATCAGAGTGAAGCTGGATGGATGATTCAGGTCAGTGTCACGAGTGGCACTGCTAAAAACAACCAGAGGAACAGCCCTGCAGGGTTCAACACCTGCCTGTTACAGTGTGGTGCTCACCTCCACTCACCTAAACCACGGGGCAGTGAGACACAGGAAAAGGCAAAATGTCAGGAAAGGAATTCTCAGACCAGCTCGTGCTTTAGCACCTTCTGAAGGGGCACCAACTTAGCAAAATATCAACATGCAGAGATTTCACTGGGAGTAGTAAGACTTTTCACAAGAGTAAGAGACTAGAGTAGGTAACTTTCAGAACTTGAAAAACACACCCGAAATCAAAAAGCTTTAAAGGTTCATCTTTAAATGGTTTGTTGAATGTTGAAATGTTTGGTGAACTGAATATACAGGGATATTTGAGGGGCTCCTTAAGGTCCCTATTTAATAAACAAATAAACTTAGAAAATAAAGGTGTTATTTCATATTTTTCAAATATCAGAACAGCATCATCGTCTTAGTATTGCAGTCGCCCTGGAAATTAATCTGAAATCTAATTTAAAATCCCTATTTTTACAAGCAAAATAAGTAAACAAATATTAAACACAGATACATCTCTAGTGACAATATCATACATTATAATAAAATTGGCAGTGCTCATTTTTTTGTTATTTTATATATATATCATAATTTAAAATTTGTTTCTATTTCCATATAGTTTCTTTCCAGTGCCATTTATGAATGGTGAACCTTCCTTTTAAGTTCTGAATTCTGCTTTGCCCTGAACTGTAGGAATTTCAGTTGTCAAGGGCAATTTAAATGTGAGAAACCATGATGAAGGTTTATTAAAGATTAATTAAAGGTTAATTAGAACCTTTAAAATAATTTTATTCAAACAACAGTCACCTTGGAAATTGTTTTTGCTAAAATATGTAATTACTAATGCAATAATAAAACTTCTATAAACAACTAATGGTGATTAATGCCTATCAACCGTTTTACAAAGGTACTGAATCTTTGTTGCAAAAGTAAACACTAGATTTAAATGTTTTGCTATAAAATAAGATACACTGAGGGTGTAAATCTGTAGTTATCAAAGAGATTTAATCTTAGAGAACACTTCAGAAACAGAAGGCTTCTCTGAAAACTTTCCCATAACGGAAAATTTAAGGAAGTTTTCCCTTTATTGTGGAACCAATTACTAAGGAAGAAAGATGCCAAAGGATCTGGATGAAAGCACATTTTAGCCTGCTAAAGGGCCAATATCTTCCCTTACCTCGTTTGTACAGAGATGGAAGGTTTGGTGCTAATATACCTTTACTGATAATAAAGACACACTGCTCAGTAGGCTTTTATTAACAGTCCTGACATAAAAAGAAAAACACAAGCTCAAAATAAGAATTAGCAAGTAATTTAATAGAGTGGCAAAGTAGATCAATATAGAATTGCTAATTCTCTTAGTTAATTACTCCTTTAAGGCTGATTCATTGCTAAGTAATATTAATTTTTGTACATATTATAAGGGCATTTTGTAATTCATTCAAATAAATGACATAAGCATAAATCATAGCGTGTCTGCAAAGTTCCAGATAGCCATCTTCAGAAACAAAGTGGCACTGGGGAAACTACTCAGAAACAAGACAGAGTCTCTGTTTCTGAAGGTAATTAAAATCATCTGAATATCACAACTCAAGATCCATCCACAGGGAGACAGCAAAAGAGTGCATTTAGCAGGTATCAAGAAAAGGCATTACAGAAAGCTGAGGTAGAAAAAACCTTTCAAGATATTATCTATCAGGAGAAGAAATTTCAGTAAGAAATCTCTGGAAATTTTCTCTGGGACATTATATGGCTTAAAAATATAAAATAACTCCAATTGCTTCTGTTAGTCATTTTTGTGATTGGGAATTTAGTTTTTCTTCCTGAAAACAGAAAATAACTACACCTAGATGAGCAGGAGAAGCTAACATCCCCCAGAAATAATAGCAGTGGTTGGAGAGAGGGTCTGCTTGCAAAGTCTAGGTTTATTCTGAGGCTGTGCTAGGGAACTGCATTTTCAGCATGCTGAGGCAGAGCAACAGAGAGTAAAGCTGTAGGAAACTTATATTTTGGAATGAAGGAATTCTTTACTACATTTTTATTTACTTTACTTCCTATTGCTGACTAATCTCGATAAGGAATAGGCAGAATAGCCAGGTTCTCACATTATTTGTTTTAAAGAAGCACGTAGGACATGCACCCTGGATGGGTCACAATGTGAAAATACACATCCCATAAACCAGGGCATATAGCTAAAGGAGTGACTGAGCTACTGGCCACAGTTTTCTGTATTTCATATTAAAACCTGGAGGGGGAAAGAATAACCATCTCTCAGACTTCCTGCAAGGCACTGAAAAGCTTCCCATGTTTTGAAACAGGCTCAGCCAGCCAAAGGCACCCAAGAGATCTGATCTCCCCAGAGCACAGCACAAATTAGCCTTTCAACACAAATTGGTTTTTCAACTGAGCTGAGATTTTATTCTTATTTTTCCAACTGAACCCCTTGCTTTGCAAGTGCAGTACATTGTCTTGTACCACACAGAATCTAAAATATGCAAGGCAGAATTGTAACTAAGCAAGAATTTTGTCTCAAAATTTTAGTGTTTTAGACAGTCAGTTTTGGATCCCTGAAATACAACAACCCATAAAATTGACCATATAATGCCAATCAGTACTGTCATTTATTTATAACAGTATAAATGTCTGGTCACATGTGCATAAAAAGACAGAGATAAGCAGTTAAAAAAAAATACTTCAGGAAAATTATTGCAATCCTACATAGGAAACTAACTGGAATATCATTAATATAATGGTGTGGTCACAATTCACATAGGTGACTTTGGCCTAATTTTCATTTTGTATCTGTTATTAGCAGTTGTGTTTCTGTCTTGATTTATTAAGCTTTTTTTAAATAACTTACTTTTTAAATTAATCAGTTCTCTTTCTGGCTGTATTAGTTGAAATCCTGTTTTCTCAGTGTGATCCAGTCAATACTGGAAATGATGCCACAGTTTTAATGTCCAATTTACCAACCACAGTGCACGGTCTGGTCTCTCAGAGGGAAGGGCATTCCAAACACATATCTGGTGATCATGGTACTAATGTCAGAGCTGGATATTAACAGAGATCTGTGCAAGAAAACAGTGCTTTTTATGACCCTTTTATGACCTTGTCCACAGGTAAAGGCTTTGC